>NC_134874.1:5515000-5844375 GCF_049852395.1 Peromyscus maniculatus bairdii
CCCC
This sequence comes from Peromyscus maniculatus bairdii, assembly GCF_049852395.1. Taxonomy (NCBI): domain Eukaryota; kingdom Metazoa; phylum Chordata; class Mammalia; order Rodentia; family Cricetidae; genus Peromyscus; species Peromyscus maniculatus. The sequence continues at coordinate 5,515,005 of NC_134874.1, forward strand.
CCACCCTCCACCCTCACCCCTCCCTCCCGTCCTCCTCCCCACCCTCCCACAGCAGCCCAGTGATTTTCCTGCCTCTTCACAAGGCGATTTTTATTAAACATCTCGAAAAAATATTCTCTCACTCCCTCTCTCTTTATTTATAAAAATCAACTTAACACCCTGCTCCTTTGTTCTATTTGGATTCTAGAACAGCCTGGTGTATATTTAGCTGAAATCCCGCTCCTTTCCCCACAGATTCCGGCTCAGCCCCGACTCCGGGGGAGGAGGGGGGGGGGAGGAGGGGCAGGGGCTGGGAGCCCGGGGGGCTCGCGGGGGTCCGTCCCTTGCGGGCCGGAGGAGCGTCCTTTCCGAGTCCAGGCTTGGCCACCTCGGTCCTCCTGCCACGCTATCCCATACAGATGTCCTCGAAGAAGAGAGCGAGCGAGCGAGCGAGCGAGCGGATGGAGTGGAAGCCCTGAGCCCTGATCTGGAGCCAGCAGTGGAAAGTGGGCCTGGGTTCAAGCCCCAGCTCTCCTCACCCCCCTGCCCATTTGGATGTTAAGGAGCGACAGTGGGTGCCAACATGCTTATGACACTTGAGAGGGCAAACCAGGGCTGTCCTTAAGGATGGCACCGCTCCGCACAGAAGCGGCTTCCTCCAGGAGGCCTTCCCATGTTAAGCCGCCTCTATTCAAGCTAACAGCATCCGCACTGTGACCAACTGGCAAGGGGATTCTGGAGACAATGAGCAGGGTCCTTCCTCCCAGGACCTTAGCCTGAGCAGGGAATCTGGAAGTGGACAGCGCGGCACTTGTTTTCATGGATACATGAGGCCTCTTCTCCCTTTGCACAGAGCCGAACGCGCACTTGGCACATAAGGAACCCACACAGGATAATGCTTACCGCATTATCTGGGGTAGTGTCTGGGGGTCAGGGACAGCACAGAATTACAGGTTTATTTTGCAAGGTCCGGGCTCCATCACCAGCACAAAACAGGAGGGCCAGGGGTGCAAATAAATAGGACTCAGTCATCAAACCGGGAAGGGAATGTTTTGCGGGGTCTGAAGGAGTGGGAGTGGGTGGGGTGGGGGATGGGCAGTAGGAAGTGCTTATAATCAAGACACATTATGTATGTCTTATGAAGTTGTCAAAGAATCGATGAAATACTTTAATAAAAGCAAATTGAGTAAAATTTCACAAAAGATTTGCAAATAAATAACCAATAGTCATATGCAAAGAGGCTCAAACATCTAGGTTTAAAATCACAAGATACACCGGGCAGCAGTGGCGCACGCCTTTAATCCCAGCACTTGGGAGGCAGAGCCAGGCAGATCTCTGTGAGTTCAAGGCCAGCCTGGTCTACAGAGGAGATCCAGGACAGGCATCAAAACTATACAGAGAAACCCTGTCTCGAAAAACCTAAATAAATAAATAAATAATAAAATAAAATCACAAGATACCACAAACAAATTGGACCGGCTGACAAATGGGTAAATAAATTACGGTATATCCATACAAGTGATTGAATAGTACTCAGCTATGAAAAGGAATCAAATGCTGAGTTATGCTACAATGTGGATGAACCTCAAAAACACTATGTTTTTACCAGATGTGGTGACACCTGCCTGTAACCCCAGCGCCTGGGGGCTGAGGCAGAAGGATCCGATATCCAAAGCCAGTCCTTCCATATAGTGAGACCCTGTCTCAAGAGGGGGGGGGGCGGAATTAGGGTCTGGAGAGAGAGTTCAGCAGTTAAGAGCACATGCTGCTCCTGCAGGGGACCTGAGTTCAGGTCCCAGGACCCACACCAGGTGGCTCACAACTGCCTTTAACTCCAGTTCCAGGGGACCCAACATCTCTGGGCTCTACAGACGCTTGCATCCATGTGCACACAACCAAACACAGGTACACACATATATACATATCATTTAAAAAATACCGAGCACTCAGGAGGCAGAGGCAGGCGGATCTCTGTGAGTTCCAGGCCAGCCTGGTCTACAAAGCGAATTCCAGGAAAGGTGCAAAGCTACAAAGAGAAACCTTGTCTCAAAAAACCAAAAAATAAATAAAAATAAAAATATTTTAAAATAAAATAAAGATCAACAGTAAGTATTCATGATATATAGCTATATATGAATATATATACCTGACAAAGAATGTGTACTTGGAATTAAGAACCCTGAGTACTTGAGTGAGGCTGTGGCGGCAGTGGTGGCGCACACCTTTAATCCCAGCACTCAGGAGGCAGAGGCAGGCGGATCTCTGAGTTTGAGGTCAGCCTGGTCTACAGAGCGAGATCCAGGACAGCCAGGGCCACACAGAGAAGCCCTGTCTCAAAAACAACAGCAACAACAACCAAGAGCCCTTAGTACCGAGACCAGAGAGCAAACCCACCGCAGGCAGTGTCTGCAAGATGGCTCCTCCCAGGGTAAAGGTGCTCGCCACACAAGCCTGGCACCCTGAGTTCAACTCCTCGAACCATGTAAGGTGGGGAGGACCGGCAGAGGATTGTTCTCTTCTCCTCCCAGTCCCCCTACACTGTGGTGTGCGCGCACGCACTATAATACATTTTTATTTTATTAATATGAGTGTTCACCTGTGTGTACGTATGTGCATGTACCACACGCATGCCAGGTATCTCAGGAGGCCAGAAGAGGGCATCACATCCCCTGGAACTGGAATTACAGGTGGCTGTGTGCCACATGTGGGTGCTGGGAACTGAACCTGGTTCTCTAAAAAAGCATCCAGTGTTCTTAACCACTGAGCCATCTCTCCAGCCCCATCCATCCTTTTCTTTCCTTTTTTTTTTTTTTTTTTTTTTTGGTTTTTCGAGACCGGGTTTCTCTGTGTAGCTTTGCGCCTTTCCTGGAACTCACTCTGTAGACCAGGCTGGCCTCGAACTCACAGAGATCCGCCTGTCTCTGCCTCCCGAGTGCTGAGATTAAAGGTGTGCGCCACCACCGCCCGGCTTTCTTTTCTTTTTTAAGTAGGCAAAAGTGACTGAACAAATGCTTTCACAAAGGAAGACATGAAAATGGCCAGTAAGTACAAGAAAAGATCTCCAGACTGGTGATCAGCTGGCGGGGAAGTACAAGCTAAAACCAAAAAAACGACACCCCTGCACACAGGTTAGAATGAATTTAGAGCAAAACTTCTAAACACACGGTATTGGGGGGGACACGGAGTGTAAAGCAGCAGTTATGCTGGGGAGGCTGACAGTCCCTTATAAAGCTAAACAGGCACCTCTCTGTGGTCCCGTTATTCGACTCCCAGCCATTTACCTGAGAGAAATGAAATGCGTATGCATACGAAAGGCTGACACATGAACTTCACAGCTTTATTCTTTAGAAAAAAAATAATTTGATGTGTCTGCGTGTGCACCTGAGTGTGCATATGTGTGCACCACGTGCGTGCAGGAGCCCAGAAAGTCAGCACAGGTTGTCAGCTGCCTTGGAACTGGAGCTACAGGTGGTTTGTGCGCCACCCTGTGGGTGCTGGGAACTGAACCTGGGTCATCTGCGAGATTGACAAAGGTTCTTACCCCTGCGCCACCTCTCTAGCCCCTCTGGCTAGTTTTTATTGTCATAACCTAGAGTTACCAGGAAAGAGGGAACCTCAACTGAAGAATTGTCCAGATCAGATGGGCCAGGGGTCCTGTCTGCAAAACTTGTCTAGAACTCACTCTGTAGATCAGGCTGTCCTTGAACTCAGAGAATGCCTGCCTCTGCCTCTCAAGTGCTGAGATCAAAGGCGTGTGCCACCACACCAGTTTATAAAACACTGTCTTAATTGAACATTGATGAGGATGGTCTTGAACCCCTGGTCCTTTCTGCCAATACCTACGGAGTGCTGGGATTATAAAAGTACACTTCCACATCCAGCTTGTTGTCTTATTTATTTATTTATTTATTTATTTATTTATTTATTTATTTATTTAGCTTAAAAGAAGGTCTTACTATGTAGCCTTGGCTGGCCTGGAACTTGCTATGTAGACAAGGCTGTCCTGGAACTTATTGAGATCTGCCTGCCTCTGCCTCCCAAGTGCCGAGATTAAAAGCATCCACTACCATGCCTGGCCCCTGCTTTTGAAACAGGGTCTCACCGTATTGCTCAGTTTGGTCCAAACTCCAGGTCTCAAACAATCCTCCTGTTTCAGCCTCTCGACTAGCAGGGACTACAGGTAAATGACTGTACCTGGGTCTTCAGTTTTTCAAAGTAGGTCTTGGGTGGGTCCTGCCTCTTGGCTTTCGTACCCCAGGGTCACAACCTGAGTAGGGCTCACCTGCGTAATGAGTAGGACATTGTGGAGATGAGAGTCTGTAGGTTTTTAGATAAACCCACTAGACACGCCAAGATCTTGCTCTTGGATTTTTCTGTAGAAGCCAACACCAGGTCCCCGAAGACACATGCACACAGCCCTGGGGAAAGCCACCAGACTCCAGGGCAGCCAGTATCACCCAGTCCAGTGGATCCTGCTTCCTGACTCAAAGGAAACTTGCAAGGTGCCAGGCAGTGGTGGGACACACCTTTAACCCCAGCACTCAAAAGGCAGGGGCAGGGGGACCTCTAAGTTCGAGGCCAGCCTGGTCTACAGAGCCAGTTCTAGGACAGCCAGGGCTACACAGAGAAACCCTATTTCAAAAATAATAATAGATAATAGATATAGATAGATAGATAGATAGATAGATAGATAGATAGATAGATAGATAGATAAAGGTTGGTCACATAATAAATCAAAACCATGCAAGGTAATAAATGTTCTTGCTCAGGCCAGGTTACTAACAGTACCACAAAGTTAGTCCCAACTGCTAGAGAGGCTGAGGCAGGGGGATCCATTGTGCTGAGGAGATCAAGGCTACCCAGGGCAGTACAGCGAGACCGTGTCTCTTAAATCAGTAAGGAGACACTGCTGTTAGACATCATCACATTTGCGGGTAATTTCTTCTGCAGCCGTCATGACATAAGCTAACATTCACGGAGAGCACTGACCACGTGGTTTCTGTCGGCTGCCTGTTTGCCTGGCTAAATCCACTTTCTCCAGGTGTGCCGGCACACACACACCTGCGCTCAGCACTCAGGTGGGAGAAGCAGGTGGAGCTTGGAGCGTTCCAGGCCAGCCAGAGCTATATGGTGAGCTCTTGCTTCAAAATAAATAAATTGGGGCTGGAGGGGTGGCTCAGCTCTTAACTGCTAAGAACATGCCCTGCTCTTCTACGGGATCTGAGTTCAGCACCCCATGTCAGCTGACTCACAGCCACCTGTAACTCCAGGAGGGTCCTTTGCCTCTGGCCTCCTGGGCACTGGCCTCCCAGAGGCACACAGCACACAGACGTGCACACTGAGACTAGCAGGATGGCTCAGTGGATAAAGACGCTTGGCCCCAAGCCTGATGACTAGAGTGTAATGCCTGGGACATACAATGGTGGGAGGAGAGAACTTACTCCTGACCTCAGACCTGCACGTGAGCACTGTGTCACGTACACACACACACACAGACACACACACACACACACACACACACACACACACACACACACACACAGAAGCAAGGAGATCTCTGTAAGTTCCAGACCAGCCACAGCTGCACAGTAAGAAAGACCTTGTCTCAAAATAAATAGGGGCTGGCCACACAATAAATACATCTGTTTTTTTGTTTTTGGAGACAGGGTTTCTCTGTGTAGTCCTGGCTGTCTTGGAACTCTCTGTGTAGACCAGGCTGGCCTTGAACTTGCAGAGACCCACCTGCTTCTGCCTCCTGAGTGCTGGGGTTAAAGGTGTGTGCCACCGCTGCCTGGCAACTTGCAAGGTTTCTTTGAGTCCGAAAGCAGGAGCCACTGGGCTGGATGATACTGACTGCCCTGGAGGCTGGTGGCTTTCCCCAGGGACCCGGTGCTGGGATTATAGGCCTGCGTGTGCCATCGCCGACAGGGTAATAAATCTTGAAGAGAGAAGACAGACTTCAAGAACATCATCCCCATCTATGTAACAAGTTTGAGGTCAGCCTGGGCTACACAAGACCCGGATGGCACAGCACTCAGGAAGCAGAGGCAGGGGAATCTCTGTGAGTTTGAGGCCAGCCTGGTCTACATAATGAATTCTGGGTCAGCCAGGGTTACATAATGAGACCTTGTCCCAGAGGAGGGGAGACAAAAAAAAAAAAAAAAAAAAAAAGACTTTGGAGAGGGAGTGGAAGAAGATAAAATGGGGGAAAAGATCCCCTACTTTAGACAAGGAAGTAGATAATGTAAGAGGAACAAGGAGGAAAACACCAAATTGGACACCAAGGCCAAGTTCCGGTGCTCTGCGGGTCCCCGGGCACTAGCGTGACCCGCTGGCACCGAGGATGCTCTCCTGTCCTTCCTCCTTGACGGTTAACAGTGGCCACAGTAGTTTAACCCCAGATCTACTCCGGCAGACGCCGAGGTTCACCAGCCGGGCCAGGGTCAAAGCTGGTGAAGTTCTGGGGATTAACGCAGCCCCGGGACACCCAGGAAGCAGCCCCGGCCTCCCTCGGCGGCGGCCGGCGAGAGACTCGAGTTATTTTTGAAAAGCAAGCGAGGCCTGCAGGCGGCCCTGGCAGAACTCGGAGCTGGAAGATGGGCGAGCCAGGAGCAGAGCGAAACAGACAGCTCCTGCCGAGCCCACGCCCGGTCCCTATGACGTCAGCCCCACGCATTGTGACATAAGACGGTGGCGGTGGCGGCAGGGGACGGGGGGAGGCCTCCTTGCACCCCCCTCCCCGCCTTGGGTGCACTTTTATAAATTGTGGTAAGATATTCATAACCTAAAATTCATCCTTGGGAATTTTTAACAACTCCCCACCACCACCACCACCACCACACCGGAGGGGGCGGGGCGGGGCGGGGCGCTGAGTGACATTGAAGACCGAGTTCTTGCTGGAACAAGAGAGGGAGTGTGGATGCCGGCCAAAAAGATTGGTTCACCAAATGGTGCGGGGAGGTTTTGCTCTGTTTGGGAAGAATTCTGAGATGGGAGGTCAGGTCATCGCCCTGGGGCAGAGCCGGGGCCCGGGGATCAGGGAAGAGTTGACGGTCTTCCATCTCACTAAGGGAAGCGGGGTTAGGGAGGGGTGGGGAGGGGGGGGCAGGAGGGCAGGTGCTCGGGCTGGGAACTGACAGCCGCAGGGGGCAGAAAGCAGCCGAGCAGCCTAATGAGGCGTGCACTGTAAGGGAGAGGTGTTTGCAACTGGGCAGGGGGGGTCATGGGCAGCAGCCAGAGGGAGAGCCATCAAGTCCCCAAAATAACTCACCGCTTCTGCGGGAGAGGCTGGAACGAATCGAGGTGGGAATAATCCAAAAATCCAGCGGAGAGGCTGCCGGGAGCATTGGAAGCCGAGGACAATTAGTGAAGATGTATTTGCTCCCCCCCCCCCACGAGGGGTTGTGGTCCCAGAAAACTGTGCCAACCTAACCAGAAGATCTTCCTCGGGCCTCAGTCAGAAGGGCCCCAGTGGCTGGCACGCTTTCCGACTGGTTTGCCCTTAGCATACGGCTAAGCCTGTGGGCTCTGAAGTGGGGCTGTTGAGATTTGAATTCTCTTCTCCCTCACCCCCGGCTTTGGTTTTCTGAGACAGGGTTTCTCCGTGTAGCCCCTGGCTATCCTGGAACTCGCTCTGTAAACCCGGCTGGCCCTGAACTCAAGAGATTTAAACCCAGAGACTGGAGGTGTGCGCCTCGGACTGTGGATCCCTCACTCCGAGCCTCTGTCTTCTCACCTGGAAAAGGGGATTCAAGTCATACTTGCCCCCACAGGGTAGTGGAGAACAAGAAGTCAGTGTTTGGGGATTTTTATTATGATCCATAATAAAGAGCTATTGCCCGGTAGCTCTGCGGTCTCCCCCCATCAGGGGAAGGGGCCAAGGCGTGCAGAGCCCAAGGCCAGCTGCATGAGGTAGAAATGGAAGCCCCGAGTTTCCAGTTAGATGCCTCAACAGGTAAGGGGTGCCTCCTGCCCAGCCTGAGTTTGATCCCCAGAACCTGTAGTGGAAGGGAGAAGAGAACCAAAAGTTGTTCTCTGGGCCCCTCGTGCACGCTGTGGTGAGCAGCAACCCCCAGTTAGAATGGGAGGGGGCTGGGGAGATGGCTCAGTGGTTAAGAGCACCCACTGCTCTTGTAAAGGACCCAGGTTCGGTTCCCAGCACCCACAGTAAGAGCTCACAACCGGCCCCATGGTGGTGGTCCAGGCCTTTAATCCCAGCACGTGTGAAGTAGAGGCCGGGGGATCTCTGTGAGTTTGAGGCCAGCCTGGTGTACAGGGTGAGTTCCAGGAAATGTTCCAAAGCTACACAGAGAAACCCTGTCTCGAAAAACCAAATAAGTAAATTAATTAAATAAAGCTGGGCGGTGCTGATGCACGGTTCTTTAATCCCAGCACTCGGGAGGCAGAGCCCAGTGAATCTTTTTGAGTTCGAGTACAGCCTGGTCTACAAAGTGAGATCCAGGACAGGCTCCAAAGCTACACAGAGAAACCCTGTCTCAAAAACACCAAAAAATAAAAATAAAAGGAGCTCTTAACTGTCTCTGTCTCCACTTCTAGGAGATACAGTGCCCTCTGCTGGCCTCTGTGGCACCTGCACACATAGGGTGCACATAAACTCAGGTAGGCACATGTAAGTTCACATAAAGAAAAATAAATACACGTTTAAAAGAAATTTAGATTTTGATACGGTCTAGCTGCCCTGGCCCCTCACCACCTGCAAGCAGTTTCCAGCCCCTCCCCCCCACCTCTCTCCAGGCCCTGCAGGAGGCAGATCCAATAAGGACATTGGAGTGAGACATTCAGGGTTCAGTGAGGACGCTTTGCTTTGGACTCACTCTAGGGCACTGGTCAAAGCCCTTCTCTGAGCCTCAGTGGGAGAGGTTTTTTTTTTTTTTCTTTCAAACGCCCCCCCCCCCATCTGTTCTGAATCTCTCCCTTCCCCTTTGGGCCAATTAGCCGGGTTGAATCAGACCTTGATGGCATGAGACACAGTCACCACATGTAATAAGCATGAAAGACAGAGGTCAGCTTGGCCACGTGGGCTTGCTAGCCCATTTGGGGTGTGGCACACCATTTTTATGAAAAAAGGAATCCCCTTGCTGAACTAACTGCTCTCACTTTGTGTTCTTTGTGGGACAGTGACATGAGATAGTTGTTCCTCCACACTGTTTCCCTAGCTGCCGAGCAAGGGGCACTAGTGGGAGATTCTAATCCTGGGGAGTCCAGATTTTTGTTCCCTGGCTCTATGGATATTGGGGGATAGACCGTAGAGAGGGGTAAAGGTGGTGCCCAACACCAGCGTTCTCCTTCCTCCTCCCTCTTCCCTGGGGGATGGTTCCAAGTAGAGGGGCCGGAGCAGGTGCTGTCCATGGGAGAGGCTGTGAGCAGACAGCCACAGCCTGCCTCCCTCCTGGGCGCCAGGCGCTGTCCCGTGTAGTGGGGGTCACAGCATTCACAAAGTGTCTTGTCCTCACAGGACTCTTACTGGAGGAAACCTGAAAACCAAGTCAAAATGACTCAACAGCCAGAATAATGTCAGGATGGGAAAAAATATGCTATGTGAGCAAAACCTGATGTCGTTGTGGAGACGGGGTCTCATGTAGACCAGGCTAGCTTCAAACTCACTGTCTTGTTAGGAATGACCTTTAACTCCCAGCCCGTCTGCTTCTGCCTCTTAAGTGTTGGGAACCCAGTCCTTACACCACAACGCTCTGCCCAAAAAGAAAAAAAGGCCAAATCTTTGGAAAGCGAGTCCCGGGGGCCAGGCATTGCTAACAGATGTTAAATCACGTAAGTCCTTAGGACAGCCCTATGTGAGTCAAGGTAATATCGCCACCCTTATTTTACACCTGAGGGAATGGTAGCAGAGAGAGGTGAAGTCAATTTCCTAATGCCACACAGCCATTCAGAGGTAGAGCTGACATTTATACCCAGGCCATCTGGCTCCATGTGCTGCCTGCCCGGTAGGGGCAGCATTAAGTAGGGCAATTTGTCCAGAGAGGAGTCCTGTGAAGAGGCTGACATTTGAGCTAAAATGCAGTAAGACAAGGCAAGTCCAGGGGGCAGAAGGGTCCAGATGGTGAGGACACTGAGTGCAAAGCCCCGGAGGCTGGAACGCAAGGAGACTAGCGTTAGCTGAAGTGGAGGACAGACGCGGTCACAAGGGTGCTAGCCCAGACACATGGGGGTGACATGGCACCCCGTCCCTCCTCCAGGACATTCTGGATCTTCCTCGCTGTTCTGAGGAACGCTCAGAAGTGTGGCCTAAAATGTTTCTTGACAGGAGCAAAGGGCCCTTTCCTCCAGAGTCAGGCCAATTAGGCTCAGGACAAGCTGATCCTCTGCCCTGCACTGTGAAGAAACAGCCTTTGCTGGTCACCCACCCCCTGCTTAGCCTCTGCCCACAGCTCTCCCGCTCCCGGGTGATGGCCTTGGTGCCTGGCAGAGTGGCAGGTGGCTCTACGCTCCCTCACCCAGACACAGGAACACAGAGGACACCTTGCGTCCGCCCTGGCGGGTGCAGAGGCCAGAATCCAGTCATAGCCCAGTGAGGGGGTGCAGCATCCCAAGGCTGGCTTTCGGGGGGGGGGCACTGTCAGGGGGACTCGCAAGGGCTCCTTCGTGCTTTAGACGGACCCTGTGCCGTCTGCCATGTGGCTACCCTCCTGTCAGTATTAGGAAAACGAATTCTTACCCTATAGTGTTGTTGTGGAAATCAAACAGAGCATATGTGAGAAGGTACATTCTGGGGGCTGAGAATGTTCTAGAGCTTATCTGGTATGTAAGATGTGACAAGCTGTGTGTCTTTCTATATATATATATATTTTATGGCTCAATTTTTTTTTTCCGGCAGGCAAAGCCCCTGGCCCTTGGCTAATACCACATAATGTTAGCTAGCATTGGTATGGAATGTTCCATAAATATTTGTTGAGTAGGTCCCAGGACCTTTCCACGCAGCATTTATCATTTATTTCATCCACAGAGCTCTGGAGGCCTCAGACTCGACACTGTGTCTGGGATTGAGTTCTTCTGCTCATCTGTCTCTTCCTCCTTCCTCAGGCTTCCCTAGCTGCCACAGCTTCAGCTCAGAAAAGATGTCTCCCAGCACTCCGGAGGCAGGACACAAGTGGATCTCTGAGAGTCTGAAGCCGGTCTGGTCTATATAGTAAATTCCAGGCCAGCCAAGCCAGCCAGCCAGCCCTACAAAGTGAGACCCTCAGAAAAAAATAATGAAGGAAAATGAAAATGTGTATGCCTATCTTGGCATAGCAGCCCACACCGCTAATTCCAGTCCTTGGAAGGCTGAGGAGATCCGCCTGCCTCTGCTTCCCAAGTACTGGGATTAAGGGCATGTGCCACCACACTCAGTCCTAACTCTCTTTTTAAAAATTAAGGATGGGGCTGGGCAGTGGTGGTGCACACCTTTAATCCCAGCATGCTGGAGGCAGAAGCAGGTGGATCTCTGTGAGTTCAAGGCCAGGTTAGTCTACAGAGTGAGTTCCAGGACAGCCAGGGCTGTTACACAGAGAAATCCTGTCTCAAAAAAACCTAAATAAATAAAAAGATGGGGTTGGAAAAAAACTGGCTCAGTGGTTAGAATACCCTCTTCTGGCTTCTAGGGGTACCCTCACCCCCACCCCCACCCCACAGAAACACACATAAATGAACTTTTTTTTTTTTTTTTTTTTTTTTGGTTTTTCGAGACAGGGTTTCTCTGTGTAGCTTTGCGCCTTTCCTGGAACTCACTTGGTAGCCCAGGCTGGCCTCGAACTCACAGAGATCCGCCTGCCTCTGCCTCCCAAGTGCTGGGATTAAAGGCGTGCGCCACCACCGCCCAGCGAACTTTTTTTTTTAATTAAAAGAGGGCTGGCAAGATGGCTCAGTGGTAGGAGCACTGGCTGCTCTTCTGGAGGACCTGGGTTCAATTCCCAACACTCACATGGCAGGTCACACATGTCTGTAACTCCAGTTCCAGGGCTTCTGATACCCCCCCCCCTCACAGACATACATGCAGACAAAACACCAATGAACGTAAAATAAAAATAAATTAAGAAAGATAATTCAATGTTATTGCTCATTAGTTAATCTCCTAAAGGTGGAGAGAGGGTGGGAGGTAAATGTTGGCTAGGAAGTGAAAAAAGGAGGGACTTCTGTCATTTTTGTTGTTTGTTTTTTCGAGACAGGGTTTCTCTGTGTAGTTTTGGTTCCTGTCCTGGATCTCGCTCTGTAGACCAGGCTGGCCTTGAACTCACAGAGATCTGCCTGCCTCTGCCTCCCGAGTGCTGGGATTAAAGGTGTGTGCCACCATTGCCCGTCTGACTTCTGTCATCCTAACCAATTAGAACAGCTGTAATAAAGCACCACGGACTGGGTGGCATGGCATCTAGACCATTGCCAAGTTCTGGAAGCTAGAAGTCTGAGGTGAAAGTGTCAGTCAGCTCAGCCCATTTCTGGCGAGGGCCAGCTCCTGAGACAGACTACTGTCCTCACGGTAGGGAGACAGTAGGAGAGCTCTCAGGTGTCCTGCTTTGGTCAGGGTGTCTCCTGCTGTGATAAAGCACCGTGACCCAAAGCAATCTGGGGGAAAAAGGGTTTGACTCATCTTCCAGTTTAGAGACCATGATACAGGGAAGTCAGAGCAGGAATGGAAGGCAAGAACCTGGAGGCAGGAGCTGATGCAGAGGCCATGGAGGGGTGCTGCTTACTGGCTTGTTCCCCATGGCTTGCTCAGCCTGCTTTCATATAGAACCAGGACCACCAGCCCAGGGATGGCTCCACCTGTAGCAGGCTGGCCCTCCCCCATCAATCACTAGTTAATAAAACGCCCTACAAGCTTGTCTACCGGCCAATTGGATGGGGACACTTTCTCAGTTGAGGTTCCCTCTTCCCAGATGATTACAGTTTGTGTTGAGAAAAGACTAGCCAGCACAGGCAGGGACTCTTTTTTTTAAGCTATTATTAATTATTAAGTGTGTGTGTGTGTGTGTGTGTGTGTGTGTGTGTGTGTGTGTGTGCCTGTGTGTATGAAGGGGTGCATGCATGTCACAGCATGTCTGTAGAGGACACAGAACAGTTTTGTGGAATCGGTTCTCTCTTTCAATCTTTACATGGGTTCCAGGGATCAAACTCAGAATGCCAGGTTTTATCACAAGCCCCTGTACCCTCTTGCGCCACCTCACCAGGCCGGAAGTGTCTCCTTTTGTAAATTTTATTTTATGTATACGGGTGTTTTGCATACATGTCTGTGCATCGCTTATGTGCCTGATGCCTGTGGAGGCTGGAAGAGGGTGTCAGAGTCTCTAGATTTGGGGTTATAGATGACGGTGAGCTGCCAATGTGGGAACTGAACCTGGGTCCTTTGCAGCAGCAGCAAAAGGTCTTAAGCAAGCATGGAGGTGTCTCTCCAGCCTCACTGAGGTCTTTTTGTTTGTTTGAGGCAGGGTCTCACTAGATAGCTCTGGCTGTCCTGGAACTCACTATGGAAACCAGGCTGGACTTCAATCCACAGAGATCCACCTGCCTCTGCCTTCCGAGTACTGGGATTAAAGGTGTGCGCCACCACACCTGGCTCCACTGAGATCTTTTCTTTTTTTTAAATATTTATTTATTTATTATGTATACAGTGTTCTGCCTGCATGTATCCCTACAGGACCAAAGAGAGAACCAGATCTCATTACAGATGGTTTTCAGCCACCATGTGGTTGCTGGGAATTGAACTCAGGATCTTTAGAAGGACAGCTAGTGCTCTTAACCTCTGAGCCATCTCTCCAGCCTGAGATCTTTTCTTTCTTTTTCTTTTTCTTTCTTTCTTTTTTTTGTGTTTTTTTTTTTTTTTTTTTTTTTTTTTTTTTTTTTTTTTTTTTTTGGTTTTGTTTTTTCGAGACAGGGTTTCTCTGTGTAGCTTTGCGCCTTTCCTGGAACTCGCTCTGTAGACCAGGCTGGCCTTGAACTCACAGAGATCCACCTGCTTCTGTCTCCCCAAATACTGGGATCAAAGGTGTGCGCCACCACATCAACTTGATCTCTGGGAGTTTGAGGCTAGCCTAGTCTACATAGCAAGTTCCAGGATAGCCAGGGCTACATAATAGAGAGGCCCTTTCTCAAAAAAGAGGGAGAATGATAAAAGGAAAAAAGATACTGTAGTGTACAGACATACAGTGAAGCATTATTCATTCAAAAAAATACGTCTTATGGCTTGGATGAATCTTGAAGACACTAAGCTAAGTGAGAGAAGCCAGACACAGAAGGTCACATAAGATTTCTTTTACATGAAATGTTCAAAATAGGTAAAGCCACGGAGACAGAAATTGGATTAGTGGTTGCCAGGAACCGGAACAGAGTGGAAGCCGTGAGTGATTGCTTCATGTGCATGGAATGATGAAAATGTTTTGAAACTAGGAAGGTGGTTGCTGAATTCCGCAAACCATTGCAAATGTACCACATGTCCTTCAGTGGACATGTCAGAATGCATACACAGAACGATCACAACAGAGTTTCTGTCCCCTCCCTTGAGTCAGACTGCTTTGGGGACTGTTGTTGGCAGAAATGATGTTCTGAGACCAGACTAGATAGGACATCATAGTTGCTTCTGCTTTTATTGTAGCTAGAGTTTTCCTGCCTTGCCCACAGTCAAGACAAATCTTTGTCACCCGCCAGTTCCACAGCCGCTCAGACCCAACCAAGTAAACACAGAGACTTATATTGCTTGCAAACTGTATGGCCGCGCGGCAGGCTTCTTGCTAACTGTTCTTATAGCTTAAATTAATCCATTTCCATAAATCTATACCTTGCCACGTGGCTTGTGGCTTACCGGTGTCTTCACATGTGGCTTGTCATGGCAGTGTTTCTCTGCCTCAGCCTTCTGCTTCCCAGAATTCTCTTCTCTCCTTGTCCCACCTACTTCTTGCCTGGCCACTGGCTAATCAGTGTTTTATTTATTGACTAATCAGAGCAATGTGACATACAGACCATCCCACAGCATTTTATTATTAATTTTTGTTGAGAGAGAGAGTGTGTGTGTGTGTGTTGTAATACATGTGAGTGTGTGCCCATGTACACATACATGTCGAGTCCAGAGCAGGATGTCTGGGATCCTTCTGTACTCTGCCTTTTTGCCTTGAGACAGGGCCTCTCCCTGAACCAGAAGCTCTCCATTTTGACTAGTCTGGCTGGCTCTTGAGATCTGCCTGTTTCTACTGCAAATGCTGGGATTACAGGCGTGCAAGCCACGCCCAGCTTTCTATGGGGTCGCTGTGGATTTGAACTCAGGTCTTCATGTTTGGAGGGCAAGTGTAGCTAGAGTTTTTTCCTTTGGGTCCTGCCAAGCCCCGGCGGTTCCTTAGCCCACTTATAAAATAAACACATAGACACTTACGTTATTTAAACTGCTTGGCCATTAGCTCAGACCTGCCATTGTCTAGCTCTTACTCTTATACTAAGCCCATTTCTGTTCATCTATATTTTGCCACGTGGCTCGTGGCTTTACCTGCTGCCTCTACATGATGCTCCTTGGATGGCAGCTAGTGTCTCCTCCTCTCCGCCTTCCTGTTCTCCCAATTCTCCTCTCTGCTAGTCCCGCCTATACTTCCTGCCTGGCTACTGGCCAATCAGTGTTTTATTTATCAATCAATCATCCACAGCAGGCACGTGCTTCCCCACTGAGACATCTGCAGCCCCTGCTCTGTCTTTGTTTTGAGACAGGGTCTTGCGATGTAGCTCAGGGTGGTTTTGAACTCTTGCTCCTCCAGGCTCCACCTCCCAGGATGCACCACAGTGCAGACCCCTCTTGCTTCTGGGTTTTGGAAGCCGCTGCTGTGAATGGCCTCAGGCCCATGGAGAGGTCACTTGGAGGTGTACTGAGGCCCAACTGTCCCAACTAAGGGCCCAGCTCACAGGATGACTATCCACGTGAATGGAGCCATTCCAGCTAGCCTAGCGTCCTGCTGAAACCTCTCCGCAGATCTGCCCTCGATGCATGAGAAAGTCAAAGTTGCTGTTTTTAGTCACAAAGCTTCAGGGTGACATTGTGCAGCAACATGTCTCCAGTGTTAGCTTTAAAAAAAAAAATTACTGGCGAGGTGGGCATAGTGGCGCACACCTTTATTCCCGGCACTTGGGAGGCCGAGGCAGGCAGGTCTCCGGGAGTTCGAGGCCAGCCTGGTCTACGGAGTGAGTTCCAAGCCAGCCAGAACTACACTGTGAGACCTGTCTAGAAAAACAACAATAAATCACTCGTGTGTGTAAATGGGTGTATGGACCACAGTGCATACGAGGAGTTCAGAGGACAGCTTCCGAGAGTTGGTTCTCGCCTTCCACCATGCGGGTCCTGGGGATTGAACTCAGGCGGTCAGGCTTGGCAGCAGGCACTTTGGCCCACTGGGCCATCTCGTTGGCCCCACCAGCACGACCTCTAAACCCTTTACAGGGTCACCCGTTTGGATCGCTACTTCCCTGGTGTCTCTGTCTCTCTCTCCTCTCCCCTCCCCTCCTCTCCTCTCCTCTCCCCTCCCTTCCCCTCCCCTCCCCTCCCCTCCCCTCTCTCTCCTCTCTCTCTCCTCCCAGCAGGCAGCTGAGCTTCCCTACCGGGTCCCACCCAGCCTCCTGAGCTCTACTTGGCCCTGCAACTAGATGGAATCTTCTAGATCCTTTCTCATTCTTCCAGACAGGAAGCAAGCTCTTTAGTGCGGGGGGGTGGGGGGGTGGGGTGGAGGGTGGGGGGGGTGGACGGGGGGACGGGGGGGGGGGGGGACGGGGACAAGGCCCTGAAGGACCACGCCCTGCCCGTCTCCGTGGCCCAGATGCCCTTCCCACTTTCCCCTCTATTATTCAGTTTCTGGAACTCAGTCCTTCCCCTGCCTAGCAGCTGCTGTTCCCTCTACCTATGCTGACCACCTCCCTTCAGCTCAGACGCCGCCGCCAACTCCAGGAAGCCCTCTCTGATGTCACCGGCTGATCCCATTCATCTTCTGGGCACCAATCTACCCCTTCTTAGCCTGTCACAAGCGTCTGGGTCTCTTCCACCTTGAATGGGGCGGGGACAGTCATGGAGGCCTGCAAGGAAAGCCCAGGGACAGGAGCTCCCGGCTGGGGCGACTTCACCCTGGGCTGCTGTGAGAGACCCTGCCGATCAGATCACACAGACCTGGGGCCAGAGCAGCAGGGAGGTGCAGCCCCACCGCCATGCACCGGACACCAGCCCAGCGCAGAGCTCACAGCCGAACCAACCGCTCCCCCACCTCCCCACAAAGAGCGCTGTACAGGAAGCTTTCACGTCCCGCCTCCTCTAGCTCCGGCTGCGTGGCTCGAGGCAAGGATTTCAGCTCTCTGATCCTTTCTCTCCACGTCTGCAAAAGGGAACCGTGGTAATGGCTCCTGGGGGTGATCATGAGGAATTGGATGAGGGAATGTGTCTAAGAAAAACCTTGAGTACCTGCAGGGTCCACACGCCTTTCGTCCCAGCACTCGGGAGGCAGAGGCAGGTGGCTCTCTGTGAGTCCTGGATCAGCCTGGTCTACCCGGTCTCAAAACACATCCGGCACAGTGGCTGGCTCAGAGAAGATGCCCTGGAATGTGAACTGCACTAATCTAGGTAGTAGTGGTAGTCAGCACACAATAGGTACCCACCCAGTGCTTTTGGTGTTTGTTTTTGGTTTTGGTTTTTCTTTGAGGCAGGGTTTCTCTGCGTAGTTTTGGTGCCTGTCCTGGACCTCGCTTGGTAGACCAGGCGAGCCTTGAACTCACAGAGATCTTAAGTGCTGGTGTTAGTCATTTAGCCACATCCATTGTGTTCTTACCCTGCAAGGAAGTTTCACAAAGAATCCGCTTATAAGAGTTTTATTAGAGATAAAGGGATAGAGAGTGTGCAGGCCTGTGGGAGAGACACATGCGTAGAGAAGAGGGAACTGGGAACCCTTCAGCTGGGATTAAAGGCACTCGCCACTGCCGACCAGCTTTACCCAAGTGCTTTAAGACTGAAAAATGTGGTAAGAAAACCCCAGTCGTAACGACATTGACACGTCACCTTATTTGGCCATCACAAACACTATAGGAAGTGGGTGTTTATTGTGCTCAATATTTTAATATTGCTTGGTATGGAGGGGATAGGGCCTTGGTATTTAGCCCAGGCTAGGCATTAACTCCACAGTTCTCCTGCCTCGGCCTCTCCTGTGCTGGGTTTGTAGTCATCCATCACCACATCCAGCTTGTTCTACGCACTTTACAGGTCAGGACATCGAGGCCCGAGGGCCTGCAGCACACAGGATGTGGAGGCTGGCTACAGACCAGGCGGCCTTAGTTCTCAGCCCTCTAAGCCACCACCTCTTACAGCCCAGAGGCCACCTCAGCTGTTACTCTGGCCTCTGCCTGACCATGTGATGTCATGTCATGTGACTCTGGATAATAGTCACTCCATCATCTACTATAAGAGAACCGTAGGAGGCAGAGGTAAAGGGCACTTCAGACCCCTCAAAGCAACCAGGCTATGGCCACTGCCTGGCCAGTGCTGGTGATTGACCAGTTGAGACACCTCTGATGCCTGGATTGCCACAGACAGGTTACCACATGAAGACTACTGAATTATCTCCACACGTATCACGCTAGGGGAAGGGGTTGGCCTCTGCCTATTCCCAGCCCCCAAAGGCCCTGAGGGAGGCTGAGGCAGCCACCCCCAGATGTCTATTCCTGTCTCTGGCCTAGCGCCGGGCTGGGGAAGCAACAGCTATTTTGAGGCCCTTCTCCCTCCAAGCGTGAGCAGTGGGAAGGTGCTGGGAACATCCCGAACCGGGAGGCTGTCCATCACAGGCGTGCCCTGGGTGTTGGCCACCCCAGGCTTCTGTGACTCGGCCACTTCCTCCAGCTGAGGTGGGGGTCCAGCTCTGAACACAGCCATCACCCTGGGATAAGCAGAGATGACAGATCCCGAGGAAGTTCTGCTGGGGTCTGGAGCACCGTGACCGGCCCTGCCCTTTGGAGGCAGAACAGGAGCAGGCTGGACCTGCGGGTCTCAAAAGGCTGCTCTGAGCTTACAACACTCAGAAAAGATGCGATGATGAGCCTTCTCAGGACTGACAGAAACCATCTAATCATCATCAAGAAGAAAGGGAGATTCAGGGAAGGGACCAGCGGGGGTCTGGGCTCATCTCTAATCCCAGCATTCCCTCTGCCAAACCAGTCAGATCACTTCGGTGGGCTCAGCCCTATTCCCTCAGCTGGGGTGAATGTTAGTAATAATATACTTGGGAGGACTGGGTCCCGTAACTTCTTTAACTTATGAAACCAACCTATGCATGTGTCTAGTCATCTGCTCAGACTGTTGCGACAAAACACCACCGTGTGGTTTAAACAACGAACATTTCTTTGTTCACAATTCTGGCAAAGTCCACACTTGGTGTCTGATTAAGACCCACTTCCTGGTTTATACAGAGTTGTCTCCTTGGGGTGTCCTGCGCATGGCAGGAAGGGTGAGAGAGCTTTCTGGGGTTCCTCTCATAGGGACACTATTTCCATTCATGAGGATTCCAACCTCATAACTTAATCGTTTCCCAGTCCCCTCCAAAGTGCCTCACCCCTCACACCACGGCAAGGTTAGGATTTTAACAGGAGTGGGGGTTGATGACCAGACAGTGCCCAACATCAGGATAAAATGGTACAGAAGGCCACATGGGAGCTGAGGGCAATGGCGCTCCTATTTGTAATCCTAGTGAGAAGCAGGAAGGATCATTCCAGCTCATTTGAGGAGTTCCAGAGCCGCCAGGGCTATGTAATGCGTCACTGTAGTAAAACAATCGAAGGCCAGCCTGAGCTACAAAGTGAGACCCTGTTTCAAACCATGGGGGCGTTGGGGGGCGTGTAGCTCACTTGGCAGGGTTCTAGGCTCGTGTGCAGGAAGCCTGGGTTTAATCCCCAGCCCTGCATGAAACGAAGTGTGGTGTCATCCACCTGTGATCCCTCCACTCAGGTCAAGGCAGGAAGATCAACACCGTCCTGGGCTGCATAGTAAGTCAAGGACAGCCTGGGCTACAGGAGCCTCTTAAAAAAAAAAAAAATCACAGGATAAAAAGTGAATCTCTCTTCCTACTTAACACTTCTAATTTCTCTCCCCAGAGGCAGCCACCATCAACAGCTTCCTGTGTCACCTTCTGGAAATTTCCCATGCAAATAAAGACAGAAAAGCTATATGGGTTGTAGTTACATACACTATCTGGAGCTGGATATGCCCGTACAGGGCCTTTGGTCCTAGCACTGGGGAGACAGAAGTAGGCAGGTGGAGGACAGCCTAACCCCAAGGTCAGGGCCATCCAGGGCTGTTCAACGAGACCTTGTTTCAACTGCTCCCTTAAAACACAGACAAACAAACAAAAATTTCCTCCAGAGAGCCAGGCGGTGGTGGCGCACGCCTTTAGTCCCAGCACTCGGGAGGCAGAGCCAGGCCGATCTCTGTGAGTTTCAGGCCAGCCTGGTCTACAGAGCGAGTTCCAGTGCCTGCCAAAACTACACAGAGAAACCCTGTCTCAAAAAAACAAAAACAACAACAAACAAAAACTTCCTCCAGGCCAGGTGGTGGTGGCGCCCGCCTTTAATCCCAGCACTCGGGAGGCAGAGGCAGAGGCAGGCGGATCTCTGTGAGTTCGAGGCCAGCCCGGACTACCAAGTGAGTTCCAGGAAAAGGCGCAAAGCTACACAGAGAAACCCTGTCTAGGGGAAAAAAAAAAAAAAACCACACAACTTCCTCCGGACTATCTGGATCAAATGTTGCTCCTGAGCCCTGCCTGCCTGCAGGTGGGCAAGTTACTGTTTCCTTGACTTCAACCTCATTTGTAAAATAGGATTAATAACACCAAGTTAATAACATCATTAATTATACCTCATAAGGTGGCTGTGATGGTTAAGTAACTCAACCTGTGCCAAGTATTTAGAACATATCCCCTGGCCCATGGCTGTCCAATCTTTCACACACACACACACACACACACACACCCCGAGTCTTTCCAATATCAGGTCAAATGAGCATAACAGTTACCGTGTGGAGGTTGGAGAGACTGCTCAGCAGGTCAGACCACAGGCAGCTCTTCCAGAGCATCCTGGTTCTGTTCCCAGCACCTACACGGTGGCTCACAACCATCTGTAACTCCAGTTCCAGGGGAACTGATGGAACTGACTCCCTCTTCTGGCTTCCCAAAATACTGCCTGCATGTGGTGCTCAGATTACACACGCAGGCAAAACAATCAAACACTTAAAAAAAAAAAAAAATCCGTGGTATAAATTCCTAGTGGAGAAAGCTAAATGAAAGAGGATTGCACTTGGGACTTTATATTAATTTGGGGAGTGACTCATCCCCAAAGCCAACAACTGGGAATGATGTCCATACGGCAGTGAGAACTGGTTCCTCAGGCCCCTCCTGGCCAAGCAAACAGAAACTAAACTGTCCCCATACCAGGTTATTCATTCATTCATTCATTATTTAATTCTGGAAATTGGTTGATAGGCTTGGAGACAGGAAGCAGTGGTGCTGTAGAAACTGCCAAGCAGGTTCAAGTCTCCTCAGCCACCATCCTCCATGGCTGCATCTAGACTCTAAAAGAGACTCCTGCGATGCCAAAAGCACCCGAGAGTAACACCGGGGCTGGGGATGTACCCTGGCAACACAGCACTTGCCTAGCACCCACAATGCATTCCCCAGCACCTCAAAAACAAAAGCACCCTAAAGCCGAGCCTCCTTGTGCCTGCCTTTAATCCCAGCACTCAGGAGGCAGAGCCAGGTGGACCTCTGTGAGTTTGAGGATAATGTGATCTACATAGTGCGTTCCTGGCCAGCCAGGGGCACACACTGAGACCCTGTCTCAAAGAAGAGAGTGGGCAAAGGCTCGGGGAAGGCATGCACGCGTGCGCGCGCACACACACACACACCCCTTTGCAGCTGCTGCCTCCTGCCGCCTCCACCTGTGCAATTTTAAAATTTATTTAGGGGGAGGCCCGTGTACGCATGTGGGGGTCAGAGGACACCTTTCGGGAGTCCATCCCAGGACTTCCACTGTGTGAGTTCCCGGGATCCGACTCGGGTATTCAGGCCTGGCAGCAAGCTATTTCCCACTAAACCATCTCAACCGACCCCTAGCCATCAGTTTGGCAACTACCCCAACCACTGGCCACGGAATTCTCCAAACTTCCAGTCTGGTTAACGGGTTAGGGGAGTGGTTTCCAAACAGGCTTTTAAAACGCGTGGCTGGGGCTAACCTTCGGTCCCGCCTGTGGTTGATGATCTAAAGGGCCCATTTGGGAGCGGGAACCCTCAGACCCGAAAGGGAGGGAACCGAAGCTCCAGCCACCCTGATCCGATCCACGCACATCTGGCCATGTGACGACCTGGTTTCGGGCCGGTCTTTTCCAGAACCGCTGTGATAATAGCGCCAGCCCCCCTACGGATGGATGCCGGCGGCGGGCGATGAATGGGCTCAGCGCACAGGTTTGGTTGGGCTCAGCCGGGATTAGGCTCCATCCCTGCGTGAGTCATGCCTGCGTGCGAGCGTCCGCCTCCCTAAGCCTCAGCCCCTTCCTCCGCCTGACGCTGGCCCACGACTCCCGCCCCCGCGCGGCGGGGACCCGGGTGATTGCAAACAGCCGCCGGCCTCATTAGGAGACGTGTAATTAGCGGCTGGCGGATCCGAGAGAGGGGGCTAATTACCACCGGGAGAGGCTGCGCCGGCGGCGGCCCACCGGGGGCGTCTGGCCCGCACGCACCGTCCCGGCGGGCCCGGATCAGGGTGTGTTCTCCTCGTGCCAGCCATTCATCACCGTTCACTAGTTCACCAGGCGCTCCCCGCGCCGGCCCGTGCCAGGGAACCCCACCTACACCTCTACCCTAATAAATCCCATAATGGGAACTGGAGGCGGGAAGCAGAGCTTGGGGACTTGGTGTCCTCCCCGACAGCACGCGGCCAGCGTACGAAGACTGGGGATCCGAACCCACGTCTGTGGTTATGTTACACTAAGTGAGCACAGGATTGGACCGGAGCGCACCAGAGCAGGGACTTTGGAGACGAATGCCTCCTCCAAGGTTGAATGCTGGGTCTGTTCCGCGTTAGGCAGGTGACACTGGCCTGGGCCTGAACCGCATCTATGAAATGGGCGCAGGGTTAGGATTGAGATACCAGGAAGAGTAAGGGATGCTATTTTTAGGGAGGCAGAGGCTGGGGTGAGCCCCGGCACACTGTGGGTCTCTGGCACCCCCTACCGGCTGAGGAGGACGCTGGCGACGGCGGCTCTGAATCCTTGGTGGTTGCGGCGTGCAAAGAAGAGATCTTCGGTCTCCCACACCTGTGGGCGGTGGGAAGATTGGGAATTTATCCCGGATCTTGCAGACAGTCAGCTGTGAAAGAGCTCTTGCTTTAATGTTACCACATCCGTCCAGGCGAGGCCGTGATGGATGTACGGATAACCCAGGTCGTAAAGAGGTGAGAGCGCTGGCTGCCGATCTGACCCCCGGGAGGGATCCACATGGTAGAAGGAGAATCAACTCTCAGAACTCCAGCCTAGCCGGGCGGTGGTGGCGCACGCCTTTACTCCCAGCACTCGGGAGGCAGAGGCAGGTGGATCTCTGTGAGTTCGAGGCCAGCCTGGTCTACAGAGTGAGAGCCAGGACAGCCAAGGCTACACAGAAAAACTCTGTCTCAAAGAACAACAAAAAGAATATGAGCTTTACGTACAAGATAAGCAAAGTGAACCAATCATGGTGGTGTACCCCGGTAATCCCAGCCCTGTGAGGGGGGAAAGAAGCTTCAGGCTCTATGCCAGCCTGAGGTAGCGTGAGACCCTGTTTCACACACACACACAGATTCAAATGAATAATATACCCCCTCCTCCCCCTTATTTTGGTTTCTCTGTGTAGCCTTGGCTGTCCTGGGCTCATAATCCCTATTTCTAACAGAAAACAACGGGTCTCGGTGTGATGGCACACGCTGATAACTCCAGGGCTTGGTAGGAAGAGGCAGGCGGATCAAAAATTCGGGGTCATCCTTGGCTACATAGCCAGTCTGAGGTTAGCTTGGGAAACGTGAGACAAAGAAAGAAAAGAAGGAAGGGAAAATACTATATTGCTTTGCAAACCAAGACCTCCACAAAACTGTCCAGAGTCCCTAAAAGAAGGAGCGTATTTGGCTGTATGGAAAAACATCTGCTCTGATTCCTTTAAAGCCCCCAATTCCCGCGACATTCTCGGGCTTTAAGTGCAGGGCTGGCCTCAAAAGTTGGCCGCCCAACGTTGGGGAAATACAAGCTCACCCCGCTCTTCAGTGCGAACCCCCGGGTCCGGCCTAGGCGGACGCATGCGCTCTTACACCCTCCGCGGGAGGGAGGCGGAGCGTGGAGATTGGCAGGGCGCTCGGCCTGTCGGGCCCAGTCCCGCCTCCCTGCCGCATCCGGTGCGGACGCCATGGTGCGGTTCAAGCACAGGTAAGCTGCGCCCTCCACGCGCCCCGGCGGCGGGCCGGGGCCGCGCTCACCGCTGCCGTCCGTCCGCCGCAGGTACCTTCTGTGCGAGCTGGTGTCGGAGGACGCGCGCTGCCGCCTGAGCCTGGACGACCGCGTGCTGGGCGGCCTCGTCCGCGACACGATCGCCCGGGTGCACGGGACCTTCGGCGCCGCCGCCTGCTCCGTGGGCTTTGCAGGTACCGGGTGGGGGGCGCGGCGGCTCGGGCGCCGTTTGTGCGATATTGGAGGATGCTGGAAAAGCCTGTGAGCCCCTGAGCCACAGAGTGGGGCGAGTCCAAAACTGAGCAAACGCTGGCGATCGCGCAGCCGGAGAGCACTTGCCCAGCGTCACAAGGCAGAAAGTTCATAGCCAGCACCGTGTGTGTGGTGGTGGTGGTGGTGATGGTACGTTTACTGTCCGACGTATTAGTGGGAGATGGGTGTTGAAGTTCCTAGGCTGAGTGAAGGTATCTTTTGAGAATTGCTCGTGAGAGCTAGGATTTGACCGGTTGTGTTAGCACTTTTTAAAATGTCCAAGTTTAAAGCGCCTCTGATGGTAGTGCACAGTAACTCTCACATGGGAAGGCGGGCGAACTCGAAAGCCTTTTTTTTCCTCCCTGTGCCACATTTTAGCGCCTTTTACCGTAAGCTTAAACTTGAATTCTGCAGAATTAAACCCACATAAACAAAGCTCTCTTGCTTTGGTGAGACTACGCTAAGAGGGGCCCACAGAACCCGGCTTTAATGACACACCTATTTCCCGGAAAGGATTTAATGACACACCTATTTCCCGGAAAGGATTATTTCCTTGCTGCCTTAATGGTGGAGCTTCTCTCTCCATTTATTGACCTGAGTAGTCAGTGACTTGACACTGGGAGGTTTATCCTAAAATTTCCTTTCAAGCTGGGCACCGTAGCACTTGAGAGGCAGAGACAGGTTCCAAACCAGCCAGGATGACATAACAGGACTGTTTCAAAGGAATAACAAAACCTTTCAAGAATGTTTTTTAGGGGGGCTGGTGGAGCTGGAGAGGACTCAGCGGTTAAGAGTACTTGTGGCTCTTTCAGAGGACCAGGATTCCATTCTTAGCACCACATGGCGACTGTCTAACTGCAGTCCCAGAGGATGACACCCAGCATACACACTCGGTGCATATACATACATGCAGGCAAAACATCACAAAATTTAAAAATTAAACACTTACTCAGTGCTGCACACACACACCCCATGACACTGGTCTAGAACAGGCGCTGGCACATATTAGGGTTTTCCCTGTTTTTAATTCTGTGAATGGCAAGTTTTCCAATTTCCCCTCCCTACTGTAGTCCGATACCTCAATGCCTACACTGGGGTAGTGCTGCTTCGATGCCGAAAGGACTTCTACCAGCTCGTGTGGTCAGCTCTTCCTTTCATCACGCATTTGGAGAGCAAAGGACACCGTTACCCGTGCTTTTTCAACACACTGCACGTGGGAGGTAAGAGTGGTGGGAGCCTGTGTGTATACGGTGGCTGTTTTCATGGAGTCACTGGTTCAGCCCTTAGTCCTGGCAGGTGGGTGGTCTTCCTGCTGTCCCACCGAGAACAAGATGCTCCTCCCACCCACCCCTCCCCACAAGCTGTTGTCCACAGCAGCTCTCTCCCGTGCCAGGTACAATCAGAACCTGTCAGAAGTTCCTGATTCAGTACAACCGGAGACAGCTGTTGATCTTGCTGCAGAACTGCACTGACGAAGGTAAGCAGCAGCCGGCCGGTGTGAGCAGTGGCTGAGGCCGGTGGGTAGGCTGCTGCCCGAGGATGTCTCTCTTTCCTCTAGGGGAACGGGCAGCCATTAAGAAGTCTGTCTCCAGAAGCTGCCTACTGGACAAAGAGCCAGCCGAAGAGCTTTCAGACAGTGTTGGTGAGGAGGCCATGGAAGCAGCAGAGTGACCCTGTTTCCAGGCCACTTGCGGGATTCTCCAAACTGACCACCAACCAGAGCCAGGTGACCATCTCGAAGTGGAGGGCTTGCTGCCTTCACCACCCATGGTCCTGAAGGCTCTGCACAGCTCTTCTACATGTAACTGCTGAACTGAGTGGGTAGAATAAATATTCTTGGCTTCCAGAGCAACATTCCTAAACCACAAGAAGTACAAAATGAACTATATAGTTCATGCTTGGCCAGGTCTCTGTCCTCTATCACACTGGTCTTAAGTGTGCTCCCTGCGTGTACTAGATGAATTTTAAATATTCCTAGACCCTTAAAAGAACTCATGCAAACCCATACGTGGTGGTGCACTCCTTTAATCCCAGCACCAGGGAGGCAGAGGCAGGTACATCTCTGAGTTTTGAGGCCAGCCTGGCCTACAGAATGAGTTCCAGAACAGCCAGGACTACACAGGGAAAGTGTTGGGGGTGGGGTAAATGCCTGTGAAGCAGAAATATCAGTGAATAACCAACTACACTTGCATAATTTAGAGTCAGTTCAGTACTGTATCCTAGGACTACAAACACCAGGATACCCACCTGACCGTTGCACAGCGCACTCGGTAAGAAATGCAGCCTTCAGCTGGCCCCAGGGAGGCAGGAATGTCACCCTGGTCTGAATGAGAACGGCTCCCATATATCTACTTGGGTTCCCAGGTGGTTGGACTATTTGGGAAGGACTGGGAGGTGTGGCTTTGGAGGAGCCGTGCTATGGGAGTATTTCAAAAGCTCACTCCATTCCCAGTCAGCTCTCTGCCTCCTGCTAATGGATGAGATGTGAGCTGCCAGCTACGTCTCTAGCTCCATGCCTGCCTGTCTGCTGCCATGCTTCCCATAATGGTTGCGGACTCACCCTTTATGGTGTTTGAATAGGTATGGCCCCCATAAACTCATGTGTTTGAATGCTTGGCCCATAGGGAGTGGCACTATTGAGTTGTGACCTTGTTGGAGGAAGTGTGTCACTGTTGGGGCGGGCTTTGAGGTCTCCTATGCTCAAGCTATGCCCAGTGTAGCTCAACAGTTGCTTCTGTTGCCCACGGATCAAGATGTAGAATTAATTCTCAGCTCCTTCTCCAGCATCATGTCTGCCTGCACGCCGCCATGCTTCTTGCCATGAAGATAAATAATGGACTGAACCTCTGAAACTAAGCCAGCCCCAGTTAAAGGTTTTCCTTTATAAGAGCTGTCTTGGTCATTCATGATGTCTCTTTACAGCAATAGAAATCTATCTAAGACACCCTTTATGCCTCCACTAAACCACTGTCAGTAAAGGAAGCTTAGGGTTAAGAGCTGGAATGATGGCTCAGAGGTTGAGAGCAGTGGTCTTCTTCCAGAGGACCTGAGTTCAATTCCCAACACATACATGTGCCACAAACAAATATAAGGTAACTCCAGTTTCAGGGGATCCAACACAGACATGCCTGCAGGCAAAATACCCATACATAGTCTTGAAAGCCATTAGGAGGTGTGACAGGGCCCAGAGCTTTCTTGGTGAAGGTTATAAAGCTTTTCTTAACAAGGATCAACACAAAACCCTCCCTCACTATCTCAGTGCCGAGGATAAGTTACCCCAGGGCTAGCTGCCAGCTGAGGTCTGGCCATGGCAGCCCCTTACCAGAGGAAACCTTCCAATTCTTTTGGTTGGCCTTTTTCTACTGCAGCCATCCAGCCTGGAGCTCACAGTGGTTCCCTAAGCCTAGGCATTAAACTGGATATCCTAACTCTGCTTACTCCTAGTCCTCTGGATCTTTGACAAGGAGAACTTAACAGGTAGGAAAGATTCAACCATTTTAACCAACCACAGACAGAATTGTGCCTGCAAGTCAGGAAGCCCAAACAGGACCGCACAGCAATGCTGTATCACTGGTTTGGCCTGCTCCAAAGGACACTGAGGAGACTACTCAAGCTAACTCTGGGTTGAGAAAATGCATATCTGAATCAAAGACTAGCCTGCAGATGAACTAAGCTTGGCAGGAAGGCGTCTCTTGTGACTGTCAATACTTTATTTTGGTGTAAAGACGGGAAGCTGGAAAATACACTGTATTTAAAATTTTCTTGGTTCCCCCTCACATTGTGGAAACCCCCTCCCCCCTGCCCCAAGCTAATCAATCTGTTCAAACTCAAATACTTAAAAATTACAGCAGCAAAACAAAAGCCGAGGAAAGAAACCAGATGGAGGAGGCGGTGCCTGGGCGAGTAGTGTCACTTGGTGTGGACGACCGAGGTGCTGAACAGGAGCTTCTGTTTCTGCTTCTTCCGTTTCTTTCCTCCTCTGTCTTCTGCGGGAAAACAGCCACCTTAGCTCACACCGCCACCCCGTCCCTGCCTCCCTCATCAGCAGGGCTGTCAGGTGGGCACTGAGGTCACCGTCAACACCACCCTCGTGTGGGGGCTGGAGAGATGGCCCAGGGTCAGGAGCCCTTGTTGTCTTACAGGAAAGAGACCCAAGCCTCAATCGCTGCTACCTGCACCAGTCCCGGCAGGAAGAGCGGCCTATGTGGCTAAGCCTGAGCCCAGTGCTGAGGGAGTTTCCCGCCCTTACCAGAGAGGGGGTCTGAAGTAGCTGGTGTGTCCAATTTCATGAAGGCTGCTTCAATAGCTTGGCTGAAGGAATTTTGGAAACTGGGCACAGGAACACGGTCAGAGTTGTCACTCTCTCCATCGCTGTCCACAGGGGCAGGAGGAACCAAGCTATTCTCGTCTGAAAGAAAAACAAAAACGTTCCAGTTCTAGAGCTTTTATGGAGAGGGGCTGGTCCACACACACCTGCCCTCTCCTGCCTGGTTCTCACCTTTCTTTGGAGCAGTTTTGGGCCACACGTCTGCTTTTGCTTTCCCAACCCTCAGCATCTGCCAAGTGGGGACAAAAGGAAGAACATAAGCTTTTTTCTGACCAATGAATGTCTTTTCCCAGCGTCACCTCCACAAGCCCCTCTCTAGTCTCTTTTCTGCTGCAGCTAATGAGACAGCAGTGTGCCCCAAGGGACGGCCCCAGGGGACTTTACTCCTTAGGAAACAGGCGAAGAATACCCAGGATTCTAATACTAAGAACAAGAGATTCTGTCTTAAGTTAGGAATACTTTGTCTGATGTACTTTACGGCCCCTCTTGAGGCACCTAAGCACACCTGAGCTGGTATGGTGGTTTACACCTATAACCCCAGTATTTGGGTGGCTGAGGCAGGAGGATTACCTACAATTCAAAACCAGTCAGGACTATATGAGTTTAAAGCTAGTATGGAGCATAGAGATTCTATCTCAAAAAACAGAAAATAATTAAAAACAAAATTTACAGTAAGTAGCAGCATATACAGTACCTTCCCCCTTTCTTTTGAGGCTGGGGATGCAGGTCTTCCTACATAGCCTATAGCCCTGGATGTAAATCTGTCTGCCTCTACTGGGAGTAAAGGCTTTTGCTATCATGCCCAGCCTACCTTCTAATGTAAAGAACCCATGCTGATAACCCAGCCTCCTGCTCTAACAGCCCAACAGTGCCTTTACTGTTACTTTCCAAATACCTCCTCCTCAATCATCACCGTTTAGATGTTCAGATGCAGCCACAGACCCGTCCCAACAGTCCCTTAAGGAACTGTCTTCGTTTCATGGTAAGGCCAGCTCTCTATCTGTGGTCACTATATGCTCATCTGCCAAGTTGCCCTGCAGCTCCTACCAGGATTTGTTCCTTCTTGGTTTTGTAGCCTGGGCTGGACTGGAACTTGTGCTGGGATTATAGGCATGGGCTTCTGCACATTGAAACATACAAAGATCTTTCTACCCCACCCAGATCTGGCACAGGATTCAAGCTAGCCTGCCTTATGCTCAAACTTGTGTCCCAAAATGTGACAGGAACATTCATGATGAGTTGTGCTGTGCTGACAGGTATTGGTTTCCCTGGGTGATCTTTCTGTACCTCAGGCTGGTCCTGACTTCCTGATATGTCTTCCTAAGTGCTGGGATTTCAGGCATGCACTTAAACCCCTTTATCTCTTCGAGAGTCCTGTAATTGTTAACTCTGAATATTATGACATCTAATTCCACCTTTTTAAAAAAAAAAAATGGTGCTGGGGTTCAAACCCAGGGCTGGACTCTTCATTTTTAAAAGACAATTCAATGCATCACCAATATTTATTCTCCAAGGAATATTTAGGTGTTTAATCTGAAACTAGTCATGAGGAAACAAGTGGATAAATCCAAACTACAGGCCAGGAGTGGTGGTGCCCAACTGCAATGCCAGCACTCAGAAGCCCAAGGCCTGACGATTCCAAGTCCAAAGCCAGCCTGAGCTACATGGCAAAGCTATACAACTGGCCTGGAAGTTTCAAAACCATCCATTCAAGGGGAACATGAAGTGTTGTGGCCCCAAAGAGGCTGCAGACTCTAAACAGCTATAAGGAATCTCGGAGAGCATCCTGAACTGAGAATGATCAAGGACAATGGGACAAGTGGGGAGAGAGCAATACCCTGGGTATTCAACACAGTAGCAACTGCCTTTACTAGATGTGACGGTGGTGGTTCAGAGAAAATAGTACAGTCCTCAACATGCCCCTCTAGGTATGGAGTGAGCTGTCATTGTGATGTCTGCAACTCTACACAGAAAAAGAGAAAGCGTCCTGCCTCAGGATCACCCAGAGACTGAGGGGATAACCTGAGCTACACTCTGAGTTGCAGATTAGCCTGCACGCCTGTGTGAGACCTTTTTCAAACAACAAAAACCTACAACCATGGGAAGAGAGTGGGGAAAAGAAAAGCAAAAACAGTAAGAATTTGTGAACCCAGGTAAAATACAATGTTCACGATACTATTCTTTCAACTTTTCACAAGTATACGACTGGGAGGAAGAGAAGCAATAAGTCAGTAAAACAGGTTCCAACAACTTAGCTGCACACGAGTACACCCTGAAACCTCGGCAAGGGGCTGAGGCAGGAGGACTCAAGGTCACTCTTGCTACACAGCTAGTTTAAAGCAGACCTTATCTAAAGCAAGCATATAAAATGAAGCACATGCCTACAATCCCAGTACCAAAGAGGCCATGGTAGGAAAATACAAATTCAAGCCCCCCGTCTGGTCTGCCTCCCCACACCAACGCTGAATTCTCGTTTATGCCTCAGCACAAACTATCCATTATCAAGTAGACAGTCTCCATCTCTTTTCCTTTCAAGAGTGTACTCATAACCATCCTCCTCTTTACCTCTGGTGCAGCAGTCAATGACCCGAGGCATTCACCATCAGATTTATTTTTTACTTACTTTCCAATTTATTTTCAACTTTGCAGTTTATCAGATGTAACCTCACTGTAAGCTGAGAAGCATCTAGACCAGCGGTTTTCAGCCTTCCTAATGCTTCGACCCTTTAACAGTTCCTCATGCTGTGGTGACTCCCAACCATAACGTTATTTGTGTTGCTACTTCATAACTGTAATTTTGCTGTTAGGGATTGTAATGTAAATATCTGACATGTGATCCCCAGGTTGAGAACTGCTGATCTAGACTAAAGAACTATTCAAGATTCTAAGCTCTGGCTTCCTCTATAGGTACCTGTGAAGCTGTCCACCCACCTGTCAGTTCTCTGAGCACAGATACACCAAGTGTTTGCCTGTTGTTGTCCTCCCTACAGACCACCAAGGATGTGGCTGTGCCTAGTTACAGGGTAACCAGGATGACCTTTCCCTCTCAAGATGTAGAGGATCCATTCTACATTATATAAACACTACCTACATCTAAGGTCCTAGAACCAGCTGAAATGCACTGATGCAGCCCTCACCTAAGACACTATCTACTTTCTAAGACTCTAATGATCTTAAGTAATTAAAACTTGGATTCTCAACAATGACAAATTCCCCCACCATTGTGCCTCTGATGAGCAATCCACCTGGCTGCTACCCCCTGCTGCCTAAGGTTCTCACCCAGCAGGTGACACTGTCCAGCTATTCTAGGTTGAGGGGCAACAATCCCTGGATGAGGTTCCTGGACAAGCAGCAGAGCTCATGTGGGCTGCCTCACAAGCAAAGGATTTACCTGGGCAAAGGAAAGGAAGGGAGAGTCTTCTTCCAGACTCCCAACGCAGAAGGAAGGACTGCCCTGACTCGCAGTGGGTGACAAAGGGGTCAGCAGAAAGTCTGAAAGGGAATCAGAGGCCTGATTACATGAGTCAGGTTCCAAAGAACAGGCATGCTCTTAACAAGAAACAACCATGAAAGCCAGCCATGGTGGCACATGCTTGTAACCCCAACTCAGGAGGCTACATCAGGAGGATGTTTGATGTCAACTCCGGCAATATAGTGAGTTCCCGACCAGCCTGGCTTCAGAATGCCACCTTGTCTCAGAGAGGCAGGGGAAGAGGAAGAGAGAGAGAAGAGAATAGCTGTAACTGAATCAGGGTTGGATAACCTTGCCCATAAAACAAAAGGTAACCCTTGATTCAGATGTTAATTCTGCCATGTTCTTACACAACATCTTGCATCACCTACACCAGTGAACAGATTAGAGGCTTCTTCATGTTACTGTAACACTTGCAGCCACAGCAGGACAGGCCTTTCCACAGGAAACATTACACCTTCCACAAAGACTGGCTCTCAAGCTAGCTAGGGTGGCTCCTGACTGTAATCCTAGCAGTTGGGAAGTTGAGGCAGGTGCATCATGAGTTCAAAGCCAGTCTGGGCTACATGGCAAGCCTGTCTCAAAATATAAAAACAAAAGGCTGGCTCTCATAGACTATAGTTGTTTGCTATTGACTGGTTTTATGTGCATGGACAACTTCAAGAAAACAAACAAACATCTAGATCTCCCTTTATGGCCAGCCACTATGACATGGAAATACTAGGATTCAAGACACACACCAAGTTAGTTTTCCTCTCGAAACTCCTAGGCAGTATTCTGTCCTTTCTCACCTACAGCTGCGTCTCACACATTACTCTCTCCACTGCCTTGGGGACTGCTAGGCAAGGGCGTCATGTCTCTTCCACACTCAGCAACCTTTATTGGCAGTTTCACTCTGAGGACCAAACCATCTTCCTGATGCCTCAGAAACCCAGACTCGCAAAACAAACAAAGCCAAACCTGGCAGATGAGACCTCTTTCTACCCCTCGGACAGTGTACCCAGCAATTCACAGTATTTTTTCACGCAGCAGCTTCCTTCCCAGTTAACTGGAAAAGCACCATGGTTAGACTGTCCATCCCCAAGAACCAAATTCTAGCCCCAGTTCCTGCCACTGAAGTCCCTGCACGCTCTTAGTCTCAGGCTCTGTGCTGGCTAGTTTTGAGTGTCAACTTTACACAAACTAAGGTCACTTAGGAAGACGGAATCTTAACTCCACTGAGACAATGTCTCTATAGGACTGGCCTGCAGGTAAGTCTGTGGGGCACTGAAGACGGATGTGGAAGGGCCCAGTGTACCATAGCAAGTGGTCCACACATCCAGCCTATAAATACGTTTTAACTGAGCCATTTCCCTACTGTGCATTCAGTAGTCTGATTTTCTCCCCTATTAATTACAATCAATATTACAACAGAGACTTTAACAAACGTGCTCAAACATGAAAATTAGAAGAGGAAAACAAAACAACCTCCAAAAAAACAAAACCCAGGACAGAAGGGTCAGAGGATACCAACTGCGTTGAGGTTTTGAGAAGCTGGCAGGTCTAAACCAGTATAATCAATGGGAAAGAGTGATAAAATAAGAATCAATGTAGCTCAGGGCTAACAAATTTTTCACTTAAATGGCACATTATGCCAAGTTGGTCAGAGCTATAAATTCAGACACTAGGGACTATGCTTAAGGTTAGGGCCTGGTTAGTTCAGTGATTAAGGTCACTTGTTGCTCTTGCAGAGGACCTGAGTTTGGTTCCCAGCAGCCACATGGTGGCTGACAACCATCTGTTCTAACTCCAGTTCCAGATCAGACATCCTCTTCTGATCTCTAGGGCATCAGGCATGCATGTGGCACACATATACATCACAGGCAAACATTCATACACATTTAAAAATTAAATCAAATTAAAGCTCTAGGCAGTAGCAGAATTCATTAAATACCAACTCTTTACCTGCATGAGAACCTGGACTTCTGCTAAGAGGAGAAAGGGAGAGGGCCCCATGGCCCTCAGTGCTGGTGGGACCCAAAGCAGAATCAGGGGAGCAGGTATAGGAATTGAAGGCAGGAAACTGCTGAAGGTTCTCTAGGGGAATGTGGACTTCAGGATCTGCAAAGCAAAGGCAATGAGAAGTCATCACACAACTGTTTGTATTTCCTCTAAAAAGAGGGTCTGGAGAGCCGAGAGGATGCAAACAATTAAGTCTGCTTTCATAACAATCCATGCTATGTGTAATCCAGCATGCAGGACGCTGCAACAGGAAGAGCAGACTGAAGGCCATCCTAGGCTCTATAAAGCAGAGCCCTGCCCCCACTCCCTCAGAGAAGACTGGCTGTGGTGCAAGCCTACACATCCTCAGCACTCAGGAGACAGACGGAGCTAAGGTCAGCCAGCTCTACACAGTAATTTCAGGCTAAACAGTGAGCTGTTGTCTCAAAAACAACACACAAAAAACTAACAAAACATATTAATGAAATAAGAGGAGAAAAAAAACCCAAACTTTTCTACTCACTCGAACAAGTCAATCTGTGCCCACACTGGATGGAACCGGGGGAGCTGAGTCCTTTCCCAGTCAAGCACTAAAACCCTCCTTTTCTTTTCTTTTTCTGGGACAAGGTTTCTCTGTGTAGCCCTGGCTGTCCTAGAACTCACTCTGTAGCCCAGGCTGGCCTCGAACTCACAGAGATCCTCCTGCCTCTGCCTCCCGAGTGCTGGGATTAAAGGCAGGCGCCACCACCACACCCAGCGTTTTCTTTTGACGTTATCCTCCTCTTCTAAGTTTACAACAGTCTGAGTCACCAGGCCCAGCTCTAGTCCGTGTTTCTATTGGTAACTAGGTCCTCGAGTCACACTAATCCCGGAGTTAGTGACTTACTCTAGAGTCACATCAGAAGGCTGCTCCCTGCTCCAGGGCGCTCTCATGCCCAGCCCTGCGTGTTTCCCACGGCTGTCGCTGTGAGCGCCGCCTTTCAACGGTCGTGTCCACGGCACGTGGAGCAGTGCTCCAGTTCCCTCCCACCAACAGGTCCGTCACCCACCGTGCCGGACACACGCCATCCTCACCTTCCCACACTCCTCATGGAAGAGTAAGGAAGAGGAATGGCAGAGCACAGGCAAGCAGCCGCACACAACCACACAGGGCAAAGCCCGCAGACAGCGCCCTTGGACTTACACCTGCCCTGTCTCTGGTTCTCCTCCATCTCAATCCTGCGCTCCCGGCGACGCTCCTCTCGAGCCTTCTTTTGGCGCTGCCGCTTCCTTTTCTCAATGTCATCTGTGGGTTGGTCAGGTTGTAAGAAAGCCAGCTCAGCCATGACCTCTTCCTAGATACCTAGCAGCCTGTGGGGCATCTGGACTAGGGATGCCTCCTGTCTCAGGAGCTAGCTCAAGCCCTCTTTCCACCTCGGTTCCCAGTACAAAGAGAAACAAAGCAGGGCTTTCTCACCTGAGAACATCTCCAGGGTTTCCTTCGAGACCACAGGAGGCTGCAGAGCCAGTTCACAGATGCTGAACTCACAGGTGAGTGGCAAGTGAGAGAGATACCTATGGCGCTGTCGAACGTCCTACATCGGAAACAACCAATGCTCAACTGCTCTTGAGAGCAGAGGATCCCAACCCAGAATCCCAGCGTGAACACACACTTAGCACTGGGTGGGACGCAGCATAGTGCTGCTGGTACTGCTCTCCCTCTCTCTTTTTTTTTTTTGGTTTTTTTGAGGCAGGGTTTCTCTGTGTAGCTTTGTACCTTTCCTGGAACTCACTCTGTAGCCCAGGCTGGCCTCGAACCCACAAAGATCCGCCTGGCTCTGCCTCCCGAGTGCTTGATTAAAGACAGGCGCCACCACCGCCTGGCGCTATTACTGCTCTTTTGAAAAGCCAGGCACTAAGGGCAGCCGACAGTTAGAATACCCATCAGACTCACTGGTCGTCAGATTGAGCTACAAGTGAGTAAACTGAGCCCTAAATGACCTAAAGCTGCCCACTGTTTCTAAATGTCTAGGGCCCACAATCAGCGAACTGGGGACCACTGGCAGTCCTGGGGAAGAAGAAAGTCGAGAACCCTGCTGAGTGAAGTTAGGCCTGAACAGGAAACCAAAGCCTGTTCACCAAGTTTCCACTCTTTTTCTGGATTTATTTATTCCATGCACAGTTGACCACTGAATGACAAACGATTCACATATGTGAACCGTCAAACTGTAATTCAAAGGTATCTTCCAAACTAGAAACCTACTTCCCGCCTGTGTAACTTCGCTTAAACCCTCCAAGGACTTGGATTTTGACCATCTCTTTGGAGCAGTAAGCAGAGGAGAGGCCAGCCTGATCTGCACAGCACCTTCGAGGATAGCCAGAGCTGCCTAACCCCGTCTCAAAAGTAACAAACAAACCACAAACAAATATGTTAAGGGCCCTAAAGGTTTGCAGGTGAGTTCTACCCCGACGAGATCAGGTTCGTGTCACACCCTGCTCTTCCCTTCCCAGAAAGCCTTACCTCAGACATGGAGTAGCCGGCAATCTCTACCACGGTTGCTGAGATCTTCTCTGGGCTCTGCTCCAGGCTGCCGTACTCGCGCACCAGGCAGCGCACATTGACGGGGTGCAGGAACATGTGTTGTCCGTCCTCCGCTAAACACAGAGCTCTGTCACACGAGCCCGGCCAGCCTGCCCCACGGACCTCTCCCAGCTGGGCCTGCCACTCCCACGTGCCCCCAGGATCTAGTCAACACCTCCCCTTGAAGCCCTCCCTCTTCTTGGGGCCCCTCACCTTGGTAGAAGTAGTAACAGGGAGAGCTGTTTAGCTGGGGGAAGCCTGGCTTCGTGAGGCGCTCCTCCTGGCTTGACTCAGTACAAATGGTCCCCTCGCCAAGACTGGCATCTGCTGCCTCTGCCATCTCACAGGCTTCTGGCAGCCCCTCAGGTTCGGGCTCAGACACTGCTTCCTCTTCTTCTACCAAAGGGAGAGCGAGAGGACGAGGGGAGTCCAGAGAACGAACTTCTGCAGCTTCTTCATCCCAAGCAGACAGGTACTCTAGCACCCCCTGTCGGAACAAACCACAGGTCAACAGAAAGCACTGTACCGTTTCAGGAAACGATGTGGCTCTCATGGTCATCACCGCCACAGAACAAGGTGACGACCTGGTCCCGAGGACACACGGCACCCGGGCTCCAGCCGTCTGGAGAACGGCAGGCAGCACTCAGTTCTCACTCAGGGCGCTCGCTCACCCTCCTGGGTTGGAAAACGGACTCCTTCGCCAGGGGAGCCATCAGCACCAGTTGTTCCAGAGCAGCCACGACACCAGTGACCTCCTCCTCTCCGCCTCCAGCCACTCCAGACAGAGCCTCTTCCCGCATCTGAGGCCACCAGAGAAAAGACCAGAAACACGCGCATTTTAAAGTTCAAGCAGAGACTCTCACGGCTTACGTTGAAGAACGCGGCTGTAGAGGATACAAGAGTACTTCTTTGGCTAATCCTACGTACTCCCAATCTTTAACAAGTGTTGCTAAGACCTGGTGGGCAAACCATAATACTCTCTCCAAAATGTCTCCCAAAACTGTTCCTAGACAGGGAAAAAACACTACCTTGCTTTTTAACTCAGAAGAGAGCTCAAACAGAAACCCCATTGTTACAGTGAGTCACAAAACCATTGTGAGCTATTACTTTCGGCTCTAGAACGAGTCTGAAAGCTAACTCAGCCCTTCCTTCCGATCACCACTTACACGGCCTTCTCAGCCACTCCTTGGAGCTGATGTAACTCGGTTTTCAGTTCCCAATGGACCTACCTTAACCTCCTGGAGAGCGGCCTCAATAAAGCAGGACTCAGGAGTGTGCTTCTCCTCTGCAAGCTGCTGCTCTAACGCGACTTTCTCCTCCAGAACTACTCGGTGCAGCACCTGCTCCTTAGAGGCCAGCAGCAACTTGGAGTACTGGCTGTGCTGTTCATCTGCAAGACAGTCGGGGTCACACAGCTCAAGGAGGGAGGCGCTGGGACTAAGGGGAAACTGTCTCACATAGACTACCTGCCCTAGGCACAACTTCCTGGGAACACTAACGGATAATCTTAAACTAGGTTAATTCAAGAAGTCTAAGGAACCAGAAAAAAGGGGCTGGAGAGATGTTTCAGCAGTTAAGAGCACTGACTGCTCTTCCAGAGGACCCAGGTTCGATTCCCAGCATCTGCATGACAGCTCACAACTGTCTGTGACTCCACGATCTGATACCCTCACAGACATACACGCAGGCACAACACCAATGTACATAAAATAAGAACTAAAACAAAAATAAAGAAAAAAATCAGTCTGCTGTCTACTAATTAGAACATTCAGTCTAACATAAGGAAATGCTTGGAAAGATGGTTTTCTAAGAATGAGTGACGGGAACAAGCACTATATTGTACAACCACTGTCAATTCTTGTTTTAAGAAAGAAATAGGGGCTGAGCAGAAAGCTGAGCAGTGGAAAGCACTGACTGCTCTTCTAGGACTCCAGTTTGATCCCCAGCACCCACATGGCAGCTCACAACTGTCTGTAACTCCAGTTGCAGAAGATCTGACACCCTCTTCTCTTTCCACGGGGCACTGCACATACTCCATGCACAGCCATGTAGGCAAAACACTCAGACACAGAAAATAATTTTAAAAATAAAACACAATCTCTGTGCGTTTGAGGCCAGCCTGTTTTACACAGTCAGTTCCAGGAGAGCTGGAGCTACATAAGGAGACCCTGTCTTGAAAAAACAAAATCCCAAACCATGAAAAACAACACAAGAGTGTCACACCAGCATATCCAGCCTCAACCCCAGAGAGTGTGAGTGAACTGAAGAAGCCCATCATTTTGGGGTAACCTTTAGGGGAAAGGCTCATGCATGGCTTATTTCCTTCCTTCCTTCTCTAATACTTTGTTTTTTTTTTTCAGACAGTGTCCCATGGAAGTTCAGGGTGGCTCCAGCTTGTTATGTAGCCAAGGGTGACCTTGAACTTCTGAGCCTCCAGCCTCAGCCTCCTAAATGCTGGGGTCACAGGCGTGCACCACCCTGGCCAGCTCTTCCCTTGTGTTTCTGCTGTCACCAGTGCTGGGGGTTGAACCTACAGACTTGCCCATGCTAGGCAACCACACTGCCCCTGTGCTACACCCCTGCCTTTGTTTGAAGACAAGTTCTCATTGCATGGCCTAGGCTAAAACTTGTTTATCCAAAGGATGGATTTTTGTTGTTGCTGTTTTTTGAGACACGGTTTCTCTGTGTAGCCCTGGCTGTCCTGGATCTCGATCTGTAGACCAGGCTGGCCTTGAACTCACAGAGATCCCCCTGTCCCTGCCTCCCAAGTGCTGGGATTAAAGCAATGTACCACCTCCCCCCAGCTTCTCGCTTACTCCTGCTCACCTCCTAGATGAATCGGATGGTCTACATTCATCCACTTGGATTTAGGCAAGGCCACCAACACTCCTTTCTCTCTCTTCATCAGCTGCATTGTAATGGTGTCCCCCACAACATACTGGCGTGATTCTGTGGCAACAACACTGAGACAGAAATGTTTAGATGGAGCAGAGTAAGAAGGGAGCAGCCTAGGGTCTAACACAACTCTCTGTCCTACCTCTTGAGATCCTTCTTGTGCACAGAGCTGTAGCAGATGGGACATTTACTCCAGGTCTTCTCACTGAGGGACAGGTAGTGCAGGATGCATGCCCAGCAGAAAATGTGTCCGCAGCGGGTTATCTTGGCTGCAGTAGGTGGATAGAGGCATATTGGGCAAGATGGCACTTCATGGCTACAGATGCGCTGGAACACAAGACAGCACAGCATCACTGCTTTCAGAACTAACGGGGCAGAGGGTGACAAAGCCAGAAGCCTCTCCTCTCCTGCTCTTACAAAACTGTTTAACAGACGAGTTGCCTGGAGAGCTGGCCGGCTCGGCAATCAGAGCACTTGCTCTTGTGGTGGTCTGAGTGAGAAGGGCCCCACGTCATCCCCAGTCAGCTCTGTCTCTGCCTGGTGGTTGTTTCAACATTAAACTCAGCTGCTGCTCCAGGACCAGCCTGCCGCCGTGTCCCCTCCAGGACAGTCTGGACCCACCCCCTGAAACTGTTAGCAAGCACCCAACTGAACAGTTTCCTCTATAATTCATGGCTCCCAATGGCAACAGAAAACACACTGCTCTTGCAGAGGACCCAGGTTCAGTTCCCAGCACTCACATATGGCTCATGACTCTGTAACTCCAGTTCCAGGAGATCTAGTGCCCTCTTCTGGCCTCCACAGGCACCAGGCATGAACAGCATACTTACAAATACACAGGCAAGACATTCATATACATACAATAAAAATAAATAAAGTCTATTTAATAATACAGAATGAACACACATTAAGCAAATTAAGAAATCCACCATCATGGGCTAATCTAACAGGACAGGTAATAGACACTTGGAGGGCTCTACATTACAGGGAAAATGTCATAAATCACATGACCCCATTTTCACAATTTTTAAATATATGTATTTAACAGAAGGCATAAAAATCCAGATTTAATTTACTGATAACTTCAAACAGAGTAGGGAAGACCTTCACTTTATGTTTGTTTGTTTGTTTGTTTTAAACAAGGGGAAAGCACCTGTGCCAATCTTTTTTTCTTTTAAGATTTTTTTTATTATGCATACAGTGTTCTGCCTGCATGTATGCCTGCAGGCCAGAAGAGGGCACCAGATCTCATCACAGATGGTTGTGAGCCACCATGTGGTTGCTGGGAATTGAACTCAGGAGCTCTGGAAGAACAGCCAGTGCTCTAAACTGCTGAGCCATCTCTCCAGCCCTGTGTGTCTGTTTTTTTACCCAATGTATATAAGTGTTTTTTTCCTATAAGGCATTCTACGTCATTCTTAGATGATTGTGTAATTTTTTTGTTTTGTTCTGTTTTTCGAGACAGGATCCGTGTAGCTCTGGCTCTCCCGGATCTCGCTCTATAGACCAGACTGTCCTCGAACTCACAGTGATCTGCCTGCCTCTGCCTCCTGAGTGCTGGGATCAAAGGCATTCGCCACTACCACAACCCAGCGATTGTATAAATTTTTAAAGCAACAGGAGTCAAAATTTGTCAGAATAACATAAAAGTAAGAGTACTTATTATTTTGAAAGTAACTACATCATACACCCTGTTAGGATCAGCAAGGAGACACAAGTTCATAAACTCAGCAGAAAAAAATGCAGGACTGGCTTTGCAGAAAACCAACCACCTGCTAATTTGACACCAATTACGACAAGGGGCTGCCAATGAAGAAATGTCCGTGTATCTGAGCTCAGCCTGGTATGAGGTAACTCGAGTTCCTCTAACAGACTCCTG
This sequence comes from Peromyscus maniculatus bairdii, assembly GCF_049852395.1. NCBI lineage: Eukaryota > Metazoa > Chordata > Mammalia > Rodentia > Cricetidae > Peromyscus > Peromyscus maniculatus. The sequence continues at coordinate 5,556,815 of NC_134874.1, forward strand.
GTTACGACTTCCTCAACAATGACTGACAGAGAGGGAGGAATGCTTACGTGCCCTTGGAGCAGAGTCCGCCCGGCAACAAAATGAACTCCAAGAGGAACAAGGAACTGACGTGTGCCCCGAGTTTAACACCGCTAACAGCTGCCGTACCACAGCCTTTCTTTAGCTCTCCCACTGAGGATGACAAACCTGGCAAGGCCACTCACCACTTGTTCCACAAAGTCCCAGTTCACTAAGGTGTCAGGGTCAGCAAAATGAGCTGTGTAGTCCTGGTCTGCAGACACCACAAACTGGCAGCTAGAAGGAACAGGAGGGACAGGGAGAGAGGAGCCGTCAGAAACTCACCACCTCTCGGAGTTCATCAGGATGCTGGCCAAGAGTGGCTGAGGCTGCCAGGCTGCAGCAGCATGACCCCAGACTTAGCCGCAGCTCTGAGTCCTGGCTCCACGAGGAGTCTAGACTCAGTGGGCAGATGCCCAAATCCATCAACTATTTCCTCAGCTTTCAAGCCTGGCCAAGCTCCTTGTTGTTCTCCCTTGAACTAAAATTAACCCAGACTGAGACTTCCTCAACCCTTGGACCCTATGACCACAGCTCATCTTCATGGCAGCAGAAAGCTGTTCTCAATCATCTGAGAGCAGTCTGCATTAAGTACACAATGGTGCTTTAGTTTATACCCAAGGTCCAATCCACGTCTAAAGACTCACAGAAGGGGAAGGGTGGGGAAGAGACAGCTTTCCTGCCTACTCCATCTTTATCAGTTCCTAGCAATGAGCCTTTCTAGAACTGTGGAAGGTAAACAATTGGGCTCCACATGTATCACGGCAAACACGCAAACACGCAAACACACACACACACACACACACACACACACCGCTGGAAAATGTCTGTTTCAAGGAAAACACCGTCTTGCAGAGAACCTGAGCTCAGTTCTTAGCACTCATGTCAGGAGGCTCAAAGCTGCCTCAACTCCAATTCCAGGAGAACTGGATGCCCGTCCTCCTCCCAACACCAGCATTCAGGGGCACACACTCTCGCACACACAATTTAAAATACAATCTTCTGAAAACAGGGTGCGTACTTTATCTGCTTATATAAAGGTTAGGAAGAACATGTGTGTACGGGTGTTTTGCCTGCAAGTGTCTGTGCACCCACAAGCTGAATGTAGTGCCCTCAGAGGCCAAAAGATGGCGTCAGGTACCCTGAACTAAAGTTACAGATGGCTGTGAGCCACCATGTGGGTTCTGGAAACAACCTGGGTGCTCATCAGGTGAGGGCAGTGCACGCCTTTTATCCCAGCACTCAGGAGGCAGAGGTAAGCAAATCTTTGAGTTTGAGGCCAGTCTGGTCTACAGAGCAAGTTCCAGGATAGCCAGGGATACACAGAGAAAGTCTGTGTTGAAAAACAACAACAAACCAGAACACCACAAAAAGGAGCCTGGGCCCTCTGGAAGAGAAGCTAATGCTCCTGACCCTGGAGCCACTTCTCCAGGCCCCAGAGTGCTCACTCTGTGCAACCATTTTATCAAAACTGCCTGGACCTGGGGTGAAAGTCTCCAGAGGCCCAATGGTGGCCTGAGCTAGACAGAATCCACAGTCTAAGAACCGTCTGTGTGAGCTGCAGAAGCCTCACAGTCAAGTGCGCCCTGCGACTCAGGGAGGCCTGACCAGGAGAGCTCGCCGTGGAAGCTCTTCAGTTGCACCTCAGCTCGTCCTCTCCTAAGCTAACACATGATCAGAACTGTTCTGTTCTGGTCCCCACCCTCCCTGGACCCGTGATTTCTTCCCAGTCCACTGCACAGCAGAGCTCAGACCACACAGCATTCCTAGTCCCGGAAGTTACACTAAGCACTACGTTCTCTAAGTACTGAGAACGTTCACTTAGAAAACGTTGACAGTGCCCACCCATGGACACCAAAAAAAAGAAACAAGAGACCGTTGACAGGGAAGAAAAGACCACCACCAATGTCTCTTCTGTTTCTCCCCATAACAGTGTAGAGAACGCTTCCTCCAAGGATGCAACCATCTAAGCAGGTTTTTCATTTTTGTCTCACAAGTGGAAATACTCACTTGGCCTGTAAAAAAAGTTCCTTGTTAAAAGGTTTGTGTCCCCACTTGTTTCTTTTTCCCCAGCTGCCATGTCCACTGCCTTCAAAGTGACCTCCTTGGCCACGGGGTTCAAAGGTGAAATTCAACAAGTGGTTCAGGTTGATCTTCTTAGGGCCAGAGAACTGGGCAGGGCTAAACTCTGCCCGCTGAGCCTCTGCTACCTGGAAAGAATAGCAACATTTTAGATTCAAATAATTGACCAACTGACAGCAGCAATCAGCACATCCTGCTTCCACACGGCTGGAAACACTGCCACGCTGGCGTAAATGCTGACCTAAGCTATGTCTGGAAGAGCAGAGAGGAAAGGCCTTTAGATCCCCTTAAACTGCAGCCTGCTCTGCTAAGCAGCGATTAACTATTCAATGACAAAGCACCGCACAACCTTCTCTAGTCACCGAGAAGCACAAAGGGCTTCTCTGTGCAGCCCTGGCTGTCTTTTCTGGATCTCCCTCTGCAGACCAGGCTGGCCTCCAACTCAGAGATCTGCTTGCTTCTGTTTCCCGAGTGCTGGGACTAAAGGTCAGAGCTACCACAGCTGGTTCTTTTTTAACCTCTCCCCCCCCCCCCAAACCTATTATTTCTTTTTACACACAAGCAAAAAACCTGGAGCTCCAACAAAGGCAAATGTAACACTTTCACTGTCTAGTCAGATGTGAAGGTTTTTAATAAGCTGCACACTCACAAGCACACAGGCACACAAGAGTGGCTCACCCTGTAACGCTAGCACTGAAGAAGCAAAACAAACAAAACCAAATCAAAACCCTAGAGAATCCAGGGAAGACAAAAAGGGAACGCACTATAAGGACTTTTTATGCAGAAGCACAAATGTGCAGTCTGAGAAAGTCTATGTATACAGTACCATTCCAACCTTTCAAAACAAATACAGTGGCCAAGTGTGGTGTTATAATCGCAATACTTAAGAGGTGAAGGCAGGCCGGGCGGTGGTGGCGCACGCCTTTAATCCCAGCACTCGGGAGGCAGAGACAGGCGGATCTCTGTGAGTTCGAGGCCAGCCTGGGCTATCAAGTGAGTTCCAGGAAAGGCGCAAAGCTGCACAGAGAAACCCTGTCTCGAAAAACAAAACAAAACAAAAAAAGAGGTGAAGGCAGACCATGCAAGCTGGGGACTAGCCTGTGCTACACAGCAATTCCAGGCCAGCCCGGACTATAACGTACCTCCAGAAAACAAAACAGTCAGCTGTGGCACACAATTAGACAGTTTCTCTTTTCACAAAGCACCAACCCGAGATCTAAGAGTCTGCACTCGTCAACCCCGCCCCCACCACTCTAGGGGCTAGAGAGACGGCGGCGGCGGCGGGTCAGTGCTGAGGAGAGAACAAGTGCTTCTGCACAAGACAGGGTCTGCTCCCCAGTACCACGTGGGGGTTCACAACCATCCACTAATTCCAGTTCCAGAGGATCCAACACCCTCTTGTCTCAGAGATTGGTCGAGCTGAATGGCCAATAGCTAGCAGAAAAGGGATAGACGAGGCTGGCGGGCAGAGAGAATAGGAGGAGAAATCTAGAAAAAAGGAGAATGAGAGGAAGGGGGAGGAGGAGAGAACCAGAAGCCAGGCAGCCAGCAGTGGGCAGATATAAGAAGCAATGAAATGGGCTGGAGAGATGGCTCAGAGGTTAAGAGCACTGACTGCTCTTCCAGAGGTCCTGAGTTCAATTCCCAGCAACCAACCACATGGTGGCTCACAACCATCTGTAATGAGATCTGGTGCCCTCTTCTGGCCTGCAGTCATATATGCTGTATACATGATAAATAAATAAATCTTTAAAAAAAAAAAAAAAAAAAAAGAAGCAATGAAATAAGATATACAGAAGGAAAAAAAGTAAAAAGCCCTGAGGCAAAAGGTAGATAAAGAGAAACAGGTTAATTTAAATTAAAAGAGCCAGCCAGAAAGGAGCCTACAGCAGGACAGGCTGCAAAACTAGTAAGTCTCTGCATCATGATTTGGGGGCTGGCTGGTGGCCTAGAGAAAAAGTCTGTTATAGATTGTCTTTCCACTGCCCTTACCCCTCACCCCCAGACAGGGTTTTTCTGTGTAATAAATAGTCTTGGCTATCCCAGAACTCGCTCTGTAGACCAGGTTGGCTCTTTCCACCTTTCTAATGTGGCAACTGGAAGCCTTAAAATCATGTTGCTGAAGCTGGGACACAGCTCAGTGGTAAAACAGTGACTAGCACGTACAAGGTTCTGCGTTTTGAGCTCCAGAACTGCTAAAGAAAATAGTAATTGCCAGGTGTGGTGGCGCACACCTTTTAGTCCCAGGACTGTGTAGGCTGAGGTAGGCAGATCTGAGTTCAAGGTGAGCTCCTGGTCTACAAAGTCTCTGGGCAGCCAAGGCTATAGCATGACCCCGTCTCAAAGAACGGCACTTGCTGCTGCTCTTGCAGAGGTTCATTTCCGGCCAGCACACAGCATCTTAAACAGATTGTAACTCCAATTCCAGAGGACCTGACACCCTCTTTTGGCTTTTTCTGGTATCTGGTGCAAATAGTGCACAGACATACATGCAGGCAAACACTCATACTCACTCACTCACACGCGAATGAAAAGAAATTAACAATTGGGTGGTGGTGGTGCTGCTGCATACTTTTAATCCCAGCACTTGGGAGGCAGAGACAGGTAGATCTCTCTGAGTTCAAGGCCAGCCTGGACTAAATGGAAAAACCCTGTCTCAATAAACAAATGAGAGGGAGAGAATGCGAATAAAACACATGGCTTTTTGGGGGTGTGTGTGTGCAGAAGCGTTGCATCAGAGACGGTCTCACTGTAGAGCCGATGCTGATCTTGGATCCACGCTCTTCTCACCTCTGCCTCCCAAATGCAGGGACTGCAGCCTGCAGCTTGCTTTCCACTGGACAGCAGTGCTCTACAGTTTGAACCATGCTGCTGACAAGCACACGCCTGTCACAGCTGAGCATCACTTGAACCAGGAACTCACTGTGCTCACAATTCTTGTTTGTTTGTGGCTGAGACAGGCTCTCACCATGCATCCTGACTTGCTTGGAACTCATGTTAGAGACCTCATCCACCCTGTCTCTGTCTCAGATAGAGTGGAATTAGAGGCATGTGCTTCCCCACCTGCATAATTCCACCAATTCTTTCCCTCTCCCGTCACTACACCAATGATCCACTCACTCTCCGACCTCTTTCCCCATCTGGCTTAGTCCCTGTGTTCGGCAGCTGGCCCTCCCTACCCGCCCCAGCAGCCCTAGTGCAGTGACGTAAGAGGTCTCAGTGAAGTAGCCCCTTACACCGTTAGCAGCCACAGTGCGATCACACTTCAGCCCACCCTCCCTCCCTCCCTCCCAGACAACCCCTTCACCCCTCAGGCTCCCAAACCCAGTCTCGGATCACCGTACACTGAGAAAATGAGCCCCGTGAGTTAGGAACACCACAGGCCTCTTGTTACTGTGCTGAATCGGCAGAGCCTTCCTCATGCCACCCCTGGGGCTTCTTCCAGAGGTCACCGCGTCGTCGATGCACTGTGCACACTCCACGTCCCTGCTGTCATCCCCTCATCAACCACCCATTGGGAGAGATGCTGCACTTCCTCCTACCCTAACCATAAAGCCTCTCCTGCACTCAACACTTTTTAGTATTTCAAAAGGTTCTATTAAGACAGTTGTGGTGGTACATGCCTGTAATTCCAGTACTCAGGAGACAGAGGCACGAGGACCTCTCAAAGTTTAAGGCTAGACTAGTCTACATACAAGTTCTAGGTCTACATAGTGAGCCAGAGCTACATAGTGAGACCCTACCTCAAAATAAATAAATAAATAAGTAATAAATAAGTAAGTGAATTCCAGTAGCTAGCTGGATCTGTATGATCCAACTCTCTGGTCAACACAGAGAGCTCCAGGACTATACAGTAAGACCTATCTCAACCAAAATAACCAAGATCTCATCAAGATTTTTAAAAATTACGTGTGTATGTTTGTGTCTACATGTGTCTATGTGCATCAGAGAACAGCTGCCGGAGGCCAACTCCAATCCCCTGGAGCTGGAGTTACAGGGGTTGTGAGCTGACCCACAGCCTTCTGCAGGAGTAGAGCGCTTTTACTGCTAAGCCATTCCTGTCAGCTCCCCTCACACTGTTCAAGCACCACCTCACCTCTCTACACCTCTCTACTTCCCTTCAGAGCAGACGCTGCCCTTTCTCCTTCCCATCCCCCACTCTCCCGACTCTAGGCCGACCACACTTCTGTCATTGGTCCACCAACACGACTCAAGGCCGGTGACCTACTGACCAGCCTTCCCAGTCTCTAGTCCTGGTCTACCTCAACAGCAGGACTTGAGCAGAGCAATGAGCTTCTCTCTCTGGCTCAGCGCTTGCACCTGCCCTGCTCCCAGCACTCTGCAGGGCTCCCATGTGGTGCTGTGGCTCTCAACTCCAGCAGTGTTCCCTTGCTCCATTCACATATCTTTCAGAATCTACCTCTGCAGCCTGGCTGATGGCACAGGCCTCTGATCTCAGCACCCAGGACGCTCCAGCAGCCTGTGCCATACATACAGTGAGACCGCTCCAAAAAAAGGCCGGGCGGTGGTGGCGCACTCCTTTAATCCCAGCACTCGGGAGGGAGAGGCAGGTGGATTTCTGTGAGTTCGAGGCCAGCCTGGTCTCGTCTCCAAAGCGAGTTCCAGGAAAGGCGCAAAGCTACACAGAGAAACCCCGTCTCGAAAAACCAAAATAATAATAATAATAATAATAATAATAATAATAATAATAATAATAATAAATCAAAGGAGGAGAAACTCAAGTATCTCACAGGATGGACCAGAAGAGTTCCTCCAGCACTTTTTACTCTTCCATCAACACTATCTGATCCGATAACACTCACCATCAGGTAAAGAACACACTGGTTACTGACCCGCCAGACTAGAGGATTAGCCCCTAGAGGACAAAGACAGTGAATACTGTTGAATGCTCTGCTTCCAACTGCTCAATGTTTTTGGCGCAGTTCCCGAGGAGGAAGTAATCCTTTTGCAAGTACATCTACTGTGTCTGTCTCGTTCTGTAATGGCTACACTGTACGGTCACACAACAGGATGCTGAACTAGTTAGTTCTTCTAGTCTTCTCCATTAGTGCTGATGCTGCTTCCTAAATCCAGCAACTACAACACCCTTCATGTCAACAATCTTTACTCTCCAAAGCAAATCTAAGGGACTCCTACACACAGGTTCGCTGGGACTAAGGACATCAGCTTTTTACCCTGCAAGCTAACTATCACTGCAGTGATTTTTATTACTCAAGCACTCCAAAGGGTGTATAAAACACACCAGTGATAGTAAAGGTACAATACACATCTGCTGTCATTTCTCAACCCTGACTATGAATGAAGTCTCTCCCCACAGGAGGTGTTCAAAGCCCCTAGGGGAGGAAAGGAGGCAAGGTTCCAGGCCTGGCCAAGCCCTGGCTGCTCAGACAGCTTGGATGCCTGCTCTACCTCACTCTTTCCCTAGGTGCTGAAACGCTGCAGAGTTTGAAAAAGCCAAACCAAACTAAACAAGCTCTTTGGCCCTCGCCAATTCCATACCTCATCTCGTCTTCCACCATTAGAAGAAGAGCTAAAGGGTTTGCTGCTGCCACCGCCCCTCTGAGGAGGCATCTTGTTAAAAGTTTTGCTTTTCTGTGAATTGGAGCGACGGGACTGGTTGCTAAAATTTTCATTTTTGGGGTAGGAAGATTCACGCTTGCGATTGTAACGCTTGGATCCGTTTGAGTTCTTTCCATCTGAAAGCAAAAAGAAATAGTAATAGTAAGTTTTATGTTTTTCCACCCACATGGCTGATTTCTATCTTCCAGCAAAGTTTATAGTCCTAGAAGTCAACGTTCCTCCTGCCTCGGCCCCTAAACACTGAGACTCAGGCACACCCTCACAAACTTGTCTTTTGCTGCTTTACGAGCAGTTTCATGTATCCCTAGTCTTCAGTCTGGCTTGGCAGCTCACACCTATCAAGCATTTGGGAGGCTGAGGAAGGAGGATCATCCAAAAGCCTGGGTGAAAAGTGATAGAGTGAAATCCTGGATTAAATTTTTTTTTTATTACACACTATTTATTTTGCATGTGTGTATGTGTTTATATGCAGGTACCATAGCACATATGAAAAGTGGGAATGGGTTCTGGAAAAAAGGACAGTCATCAGGCTTGGCACCAGGTTGGAACTTGGCGAGCCAGTTCCCTAGACCAAGAATCAGAAACTGTAAAGGGGCTGAGGAGAGGATTCAGTGGTCAATAAGTACTGTCACTGAAAGCACAAGATGGAGTCAGATCCCCAGAACCCATGTAAAAGCTAGGCAGCTATGACAACTGCCTATAATCCCAGGGAGAAGCTGGTTAGCTAGACAAACCAGAAATCACAAGTTCCAGATTCGAGAGAGGCCCCGCCTCAATCCATAAACAAATAATGTAATTTATAAATGAGAGTGATGGGGGGCGGGAGGGGGAAGGACAGTGGCATCCGTGGCTGATATGTAAAATTAAATTATAAAATTAAAAATAAATAAAAAAATGCATGAGAGTGATCAAGGAGGACACTTGACATCAACTTCACACCTGTGCACATACAAACAAACAAGCTTATACACTTGTACACATCACACACATAAAAGCAAAGAACAGAACAAGCAGCCAAGGGCTGTGGCACACCTGCTAACCCTAGCACTTAGGAAGCAGAAGCAGGAAACTGATGTTCAAAGGCAGCCTGAGCTATACTTGAGGCTATGTCTCAAAAGACAGTTGGGAGCCGGGCGGTGGTGGCGCACGCCTTTAATCCCAGCACTCGGAGGCAGAGGCAGGCGGATCTCTGTGAGTTCGAGGCCAGCCTGGTCTACCAAGTGAGTTCCAGGAAAGGTGCAAAGCTACACAAAGAAACCCTGTCTTGAAAAAACAAACAAACAAAAAAAGACAGTTGGGGTCTGGAGAAGTGGGTCAATGTTAACAACATTTGCTGCTCTTGCAGAGGACCCGAGTTCAGTTCCGGAACTCACATAGTGGCTCACAACCACCTGTAACTCCAGTCCCGGGGAATCTGAGGCCCTCTTCTGACCTCTGTGGGCACCAGGCGCAAATATGGTGCACACATAAAAATGCAAGCAAACATGCACATAATTTTCTTTGAAAAGTCACCTACCCTTCAAAAGCACAGTAAATGGCTACACAGTTGCCTATTATTGAACTAATATCATGATATAACCAATACATTTAGTAGTGTTCAACTTTCTGCTAGTTTATTTATAAAGAGGTCTATATGGTCATGTCAAATATTCAAAGGGAAATTAGCTTATAAAGTACAATCATGAAAGCCCTTTACACATCCTGAAGCTGCATTGTAGAAATTAATGACAACTGATTTATACCCTAAGAGCACCATACAAGAGAATGTGTCAAGCTCACTATATTCCTGTTAATAATAATAGCAACTTGAATGAACTTTGTCCAAATGCAAGGACAAATGATTTCTGATTTTATTTTATTTGGATTTTTGGTTTCTGATTTTAAACTTGAATTTCTCTAATTAGCAATAATACTTTTTCAGTCCATCTGCTGACCATCTATATTTTGGGTAAAAAGCCTGCTTGATTTGTTTTAGAGACAGTCTCTCACATAGCTCCAGGCTGGCCTCAAACTCACTCTACAGGTAAGAATGACCAATCTCAAGCTGGAGAGATAGCTCAGAGGTTAAGAGCACTGGGTACTCTTCCAGAGGTCCTGGGTTCAATTCCCAGAAACGACATGGTGGCTCACTACCATCTGTAGTGAGATCAGGTGCCCTCTTCTGATATGTAGGTGTACATACAGATATATAAAATAAATAAATAAATCTTTTAAAAAATGTCCATTCTCCTGCCTCTACCTCCCAAGTGCTAGGATTAGAGGCATGTACCACTCAGCCTGGCTGCCTTGTTCTTCTTTTCTTACCAAGAGAATGAACTTGAGGATTTCTGTTGCCAGGATCCACAAATTACTAATGGAGTTTAACAAAAAACCTGGGTCAATACACACACATGGCAGTTTACAAGCTCAAAATAGGGGGGCTGGGGCGAGAGGCTCAGTTGAGTATAAAATGGTTCATTTGAAAGCATGAGGCTCTGCGTGAGGACCCCAGTGCCCACATTAAGAGCTAGATGCACCAACACACAACTCTAGCTTGAGGGGAGGCAGAGGCAGCTGGAGTTCAGGGGCTTGATGGACAGCCAGTTTGGCCAAAAAGGCAACCCCCAGATTCAATGAGATATACAGTCTCAAAAAAAAAATAAAGTAGAAGCAATACTCAACACTGACCGCTGGCCTCCATATGTGCATTCAAGGGTGAGAGCATGTACAAACACATGTGCGCACACTCCAAAAAAATATAAACATTGAACAGATGAGGCAGATCAGCATGTTAAAGCCTGCCACCAAGTCTGAGGGCCTGAGTTCAACTCCCAAGACTCATATAAAGGAAGTAGAGAACCAACTCCTCCTGTAAGCTGTCTTCTGACCTCCACATGCTCCCCATGGCATGTGTCGGAGCCCATCTACCTATCCCCCCCACATGGCTAGGCATGATGGCACACAACTTTAATCTCAGTGTTCAGAAGTCAGAGGCAGGTGGATCTCTATGAGGACAGCCAGTGAGACCTTGTCAAAAAAAAGGGGGGGGGGTAAAAAGAACCATATACAACTAAATAGATAAAAATCAAATTGTAAAATTAAAACACACACACACACACAAAACTACCTCACAAAAACAAAGGTTCCCAAATCACAGTCATCCTACTGCAGTATGGAAATCTGATTAAGTACAGGCACTAGTTTATTGGCTTGAAACAGGAAAGGAAAAACTTCGCTGCACATGGTTGCACACCTCTTTAGTCCTGGCACTCTGGAGGAATAGGCAGAGGCAAGCACATCTTTGAGCTGGAGGCCAACCTAGTCTACATAACCAGTTCCATGCCAACCAGGGCTACATAGCTACATAGTAAGTACATAGTAAGACCCTGACTTGCCGAGTGGTGGCGCCGCACGCCTTTAATCCCAGTACTCAGGAGGCAGAGGCAGGTGATCTCTGTGAGTTCGAGGCCAGCCTGATCTACAGAGCAAGTTCCAGGACAGGCTCCAAAGCTACATAGAGAAACCCTGTCTCGAAAAACCAAAAAGACCCTGACTCAAAAAAAAAAAAAAAAAAAAAAAGTGGAAACTTTCTTTTTCTTTGAAACAGTCACACACGGACTAGCTCTGAGTCTGGGCTCAGACCTCCTGAGTAGCTGAGACTGCAGGCGCAGACCCTTCAGCCCAACTGATGCTGGGCATGCTCAGACTCTAAGGGGACGGCAAGGGACTCTAGCATGAGCCTCAGAAGCTGAGGACTTAGACTCTCCCTTCCAAACAGAACTTCATTTTGTTTATATGAAAATATATAACTTGAGGCTGGAGAGACGGCCCAGGGGCTAAAGCACTGTCTGCTCTATTAGAGGACCCAGGTTCAATTCCCAGTACCCACATGGGGTCAGAACCATGTGTAACTCTAGTTCCAGAGTATCTGGCACCCTCCTTTGGCCCCCTTGAGCACCAGACACACATGTAGTTCAAAGACATGTAGGAAAAACAAAAAAGCTAGTAATAGAAAATAAAAAAATTAATAAATTGTTCTTTAAAAATATATAACTGAGCTGGGTGGTGGTAGTGCGTGCCTTTAATACCAGTACTCGGTAGACAGAGGCAGGTGAATCTCTGAGTTCAAGGCCAGCCTGGTCTACAGATTCAGTTCCAGGACAGCCAGGGCTACACCGAGAAACCCTGTGTGTGGGGAGGGGGGAATCTGGATGTGGTAATGCATATACATACATGTGCAATCCTAGCACTAGCCTATAATTCTAGCACTTGGTAAATGGAGAATCAGAAGTTCAAGGCCAGCCTGGGCTAGAGTATGATACCTTGTCTCAACATACACACTTAAAAGAAAAATACCTAAGAAATAAATTTAAAAAAAGAAACATCCTGCAAAGAAAATACATTCAACTATTGATAATGAGCTTTTTCTTTCTTGCAAACACCTGTCGTTTGTCTGTTTAGAATATTTTTTAAAATGATAAATACGGAGGGAGTGCTTCAGGAATCTGCATGTGCAGGGAAGGTCCACATTAATCTTAGTCCACACAAGCAGCCTGATGAACTCTAGGAGGTTCCTGCACTCTGACTTGCTCTCAGAGACTCTGACTCCAGTACAAAAGTATGACTCTTTTAAAAGAGGTGGGCACTTTTTCCCCCCTGAAACAAGAGCTCACTCTATAGTTCAAGCTAGCCTAGAACTCACTATACTGTACCTCAGGCTGGCCTCAAACCCAAGGCAATCCTTCTGGAATTACAGGCATGAGCAACCGTATCCAGCCACCACCTGAGTAAATTTTTAACTTAAAAGAAAGTGCTTCTACATAAGATCACAAGCTTATTGTACACCAGGCTAGATAAATCTAAGAAAAAGCTATGAATCCTAATTTATATTTATTTATCGTGTATGTGTATGTGTTGGGTACCACACGGAGGTCAAAGGACAACTTGCAGAAGTTGGTTCTCTCCTTCTACCATTTAGTCCCAGGGATTGATCCAACTCAGATGGTCAGGCTTGGTGGTAAGGGCCCTTACCTACAGAGCCATCTTGCCAGCCCATAAATCCTAATTCTGAAAGCAGCACATGTCATGGAAAGAAGGAAAGACATGCCAGCCCCTCCAAACCTACCCAGCTGCAGCCAAGGAATTAGGGAACCAAGGTAAGGAGATGGCAGCAGCAGTAAGAACAGACCAGGTCATGACAGGAAACTCAAGCCAAGCTCACTCCTTAATTACAGAACTAACCAGAACGTCAAAGCTGGAAGTGGGGCTGGAGTGAATCGCAGTGATACAGTACTTGTCCAGCAAGCCTAGGACCCTTCTACCTCTTCAGTTAGCAACAGTTCTTGTCAAAGTGCAGCACCAGGGTACCCAGCAGAGGTCAGAGCCTAGGCCACCACCTGTTGTGGCACTTAAGAGGCAGAGGACTGAAACAAAACCAATCTAGACTACAGAATGAGACCATCTCAGAAACAAACACGTCTGTGTACCACACATATGCCTGGTGCCTAGGGAGGCCAGAAACTGGAGTTTCAGACAGGTATGAGCTGCCATGTAGGTGCTGGGAATTGAACCTGGGTCCTCTGGAAGAGCATCCAATGCTCTTACTGCAGAGCCCTCTCTCCAGCCTCAAAAAAAAAAAAAAAAAGGAAACCATATCCCCTAACCTTCCTTATCTGAGGCTGACAGAGCATGACTCTTAACTGCTACTTTCAGGAGACATACGGACATACGTTCACATCACGGGAGTGCATGCTGTGCATGGAAGTGTTTGCCCAGTGTGCACTAGGCCCTAGGTTTGATCGGCAGCACATAGAATAGGAGGTGGGGATCCTACCTAAGAAAGACTCCTCATATTTGCGTAGATTTGAATGAAGCCAACTTCTACTCTGAGAAGACCTAAGATGAACTGGCACTCGGTAAGGCTGTTTCTTTCTTCACGGATTACCACACTCTCAGGGAAACAGTTTCCTAACACCCAGAAACCACTCTGTGAACTGCTTATTTCTAAATCAGATTACAACAACCGGCCACATAAGCATTCATGATTTCAGGTTCCCAAATCAACTCCCTTCTCTTGTCTTCCAAATACCTCAAAGCCTGAAGGGAGATATCTCAAGTGAGAAAGCAGCTCTTATCTCTAAACCCAGGCAACAGGGAGCTGAGGATTGGTGGCGCTGTCCTGCCTGGGACCCGAAGATAAAGCGCACAGTGCTGTTCTGAGATGTTCTGTAGACAACTTTTCAGGACATTCTGGTGAACAGCTCCGGGAGGAACTAACAGCCCTCCTCTCTCAGAACAAACAACAAGAAGATCAACTTCAGAGTCTGGAAAACAAGTCAAGTTCCTAGAAGAGACTCTTTTTATCTCCTCCATTTTTTGTTTTCTTTTTCATTTTTGTTATTTTTGTTATTCAAGTTTTAAGCCTCAGAATGGTGGTTCCCAATTCCAGCTGTACATCAGGAACACTTCGAGAGTTTTAAAATTATGAATGCTGCCAGGCATTACAGTTCTCAGGAGTCTAAGGGCAGGACAATAGAGCCGAGAGTTCAAGGCCAGCCTAAACTATTCAACAAGGCCAAGTCTAAAAAATTAAGAAAGAAAGAGAGGTAGGGGGGGAGGCCAAGTAAAATGGGCCTGGCAACACAAGCCTGTGAGCTCAGCTACTCAGGAGGCTACAGCCAGGAGGTCAAAAGTCCAAGGCCTGCTTAATTGGCTACAAACTCAGTTTTAGTCAATCTCGGTTAACTCTCAAAAAAAATTTAAAAGGGGCTGGAGATACAACTCAATGGTCAAGTCCTTTCCTAGTCTGCACAAAGTTCTAGGATCAGTACCCAGTGTCAAAAGTAAATATATAGCCAGACGGTGGTAGAACACGCTTTTAATCCCAGCACTCGGGAGGCAGAGGCAGGCGGATTTCTGCGAGTTCAAGGCCCTCCTGGTCTACAGAGTGAGTTCCAGGAAAGGCACAAAGCTACACAGAGAAACCCTGTCTCGAAAAAAAACACATACATACACACACATACACACACATACACACACATACACACACACACACACACACACACACACACATATGAAGGCTAGAGAAGGCTCAGTAGTTGAGACTCCCTGGGGCTCTTTTTCTTAGGACCCAAGTTCTATTCCTAGCAACATTGGGTAGCAGCTCACAACCATCTCTAACTCCAGCTTCAGGCAATATAATATCCTCTTCTGGCCTCTGAGGACATTGCACTCACATCACACACACGCACACACCTTTAAAAATAAACAAGGAGCTGGGTGTGGAAGCACATGACTTTAATCCTAGCTCGGAAGAGACAGGCAGGCGGACTTCTGTGAGTTTGAGGCCAGCCTGGTGTACATAGTGAGTTCCAGGTCATCCTGGGCTACGTAGAGAGACCCTGTCTCAAAAAAACCAAAATAGCCTGGCAGTGGTGTCACGTGCATTTAATCCAAGCACTCGGGAGGAAGAGCCAGGCAGATCTCTGTGAGGTCAGCCTGGACTACAGAGCGAGATCCAGGACAGGCACCAAAACTACACAGAGAAACCCTGTCTGGAAAAACAAAAAACAAAACAAAAAAACCCAAAACCCAAAAACCAAACAAACCCCACCAAAATAATTAAAAGTAAATAATAAAATGAAAATGAATAAACAAAGAATACCCAGGACCCAAGGGGCCCAAAGTAGACTTAAGAGAATTAGAAAAGGTCAGGCAAGGCAGCTCGCACTCTTAATCCTGGCCTTCAGGAGGTGAAATAACAAGACTGGGGGAGGGCAGGGGCGCTGAAGAGACTGGAAGGCAAAGGCCCATATCCTTACTTGTGTAGAGGTCTCCAGGAGTCTGACACACAGCTGGAGCTGAGAAGTGCCAAGTACTGTCAAGACAGATCCCTGACCAAACTATTAATTACATGGAGTGAATTCAGAACCTAAGATCTCAGAATCAACAAATGAGAGCCCTAAAACTTTAATCCAGATTCACAGATGCTTAAAATCAGCAACATTTCTAGGTCTAGTTCTAAGAGGTGGCACAGCCTAGGTCAGAACAGTCAGGAAGTTTCTGCTGCTGGTTCATGCTGTAATTGTGAGCACGTTGCTTATCCATCATCATCCAGTGGTTGACAAGCATCGCCAGAGGAGCAACATGTGGCCTTAGTTATACACTCAACTGACAACCAATCAGATCCCACTGAAACGAGAAGTTCTGAATGAAAAGGAGAGCAGTATCAGTATCCGAACTCGGCATGTGCCAGCCAGCCAGCCAGCTACCTGCTATCATGGCAACTCCTTCAACTCTTCATCTTTTATGTATATAAACAACTGATACTGTACCCTATTTCCTCAAAGAGTCCTAAAAATTGAGAAAAAACATCTAAAACATTATTTTCTATAATAGTGGCACACACTTGCTATGATTAGAAAAGCCTGCTATACTAATAATAGACACAATTATTCTCATTAACAGCACCCACTGGAGGCTGAAGAGATGGCTTGGGAGGTACAGAGTCCTGCAGTTTAGATGCCAGTACCACGCAACAGGCTGGGTGTCCTCACACCTTCCACCCCAGCTGTGAGGGGGCAGAGACAGTCAAGTCAGATTACCTAGTAACCTAGCTTCTGATCCCAGGTAACAGGAAGAATGTCAGTCAGGACAGTGTTTCACACTACCAACCTCAAAATAACTGCTTCATAATGCCTGACCTTCCCTTAACCTCCACAGCAGCACCTTCCGCTTAAGGGGGAGGAACGAGAGCAGGGTTCCTGGACAGGGCCTACGGTCTGCCTATAAATCCCTGACCTCTCTCATCTCCAAGTTTTTGCTTTCTATATGGCATCCCCTGCTCCCTAAACTTTCTCTCTCCTGTGGGCTGTACTGTTGGGACAGTCGCTGGTAAACTGTTCTAACAACAGTCTTAGTCCTACTGGAATAAAGCTGTAGAAATATAGCCAGAAAAGGGATGTTCTGTAAGTATATGAAGCAATTAGCCAAGGCCAAGGCTGTAACAGAAAGGCCAAGGAGCAGGTTCCTGGCAGTCAAATTTACCTATTAGCAGTGAAGACCCAAAGTAAGCTAGCCACAGGAACACAGGAAAACATAACAAGTACATTCATGTAGTTAGAAAGCAAATGACCACTTTACAACTTATACAGCTTATAGATACCAGGGGGTTCTTTTATATGGGACAAGAGAGAGGGGGGGAAAAAGGAACTAAATATTGAAAAACTAAACCAGCGGTGGTGATGCCCACGTAGGTCCCAGCTCTTGGAAAGTGGAGGCAGGAGGATCAGAGAGTTCAAGACAGAACGGGATTTGGTTTTAGAGACATGAGATGGCCTATAGAAACTAAGTAAGTTTTGTGGGGTTTCTCTTGCACTGGCAAAAGAAAGTGAAACTGTATCTTTCATTCCATGCTTCTCACTCCAAGCCAGGGCTCTGAAATTCAAGAGGTCCTTTCAACAATGAGTCAGCCTCTGAGATACTCCTAAACTACCCTCTGGTCAGTGAGTGCACATCTCCAAGTCACTGCATCAGCTCTCAACACTGGCTTCAGCAGCAGCGCTCTCAGCCAGTGTTCTCACTTTGCTTGGGGAAAGGACTTACCATGTAACAGGGCTGCCCTGTAACTTCTCATTAGCCTAGCGTGGCACCAAACTTATGGTGCTTAGGCCAGTGAGTGCCGGGATTGCAGGCTGTGCCCACCACACTCAGCTTCATTTACAGTTTGCATTGTCTGTTTGGTTTTTGGAGACAGGGCTTCTCTGTGTATCCCTGGCTGTCCCAGAACTTACTCTGTAGACAAGACTGGCCTAGAACTCAGAGGTCTGCCTGCCTCTGCCTCCTGAGTGCTGAGATTAAAGGTACCACTGCCTGACTTATTAATTTTTAAGTGTATGTGGGTGTTTGGCTTGCATGCATGGCTGTATACCACATGTAGGTTTGTCACTGTAGAGGCCAGAACACTGTAGGGCTGAAAACCAAACCCAAGTCTTCTGTAGCAGTAAGTAGCCACTGAGCTCTCTCTGCTTCATTCACATTTTTGTGGTTGCTTTTATTAGGTTTTTTTTTTTTTTTTATGTTTCTGGGCATCAAAACTAGGCCAGCCTTTAATTCCAGCTGGTCAAGGTGCTTGCCACCAATTCTGACCACCTATCCCAAATGAATACATGTAGGGGAAAAATTTTATAGAATAAGGCCAGTGAGGCAGCTCAGTGGTTAAAGGTACCACTGACTATGCCTGAGGACCTGAGACCTGAGTTTAATCCCTGGAATCCGTATTTTAGAAAAGAAAAATGCTGAGCAGAGGCAAGTGGATCTCTGTGAGTCCAGTAAATAAATACATGTCCCTCTCATATATGAGATAGTAATAAATAATAAAAAGAGAGACTAAAACAATAGGATATTGATTTTATTTTGCTCTCCAGCAAAAATGTACATAACTGAATATTGCCTAAAATTTAAACTGCATGGCATGTACTACTTACAAACATTTCAGCTGGGCACGGTGAAATGTGCCTATAAACCCAGCAATTCCAGGCTGAGGAACGAGGAGAGTCTGAGGCTGTACAGTACGACCCAGACTAAAACCAAGAGTTAGGCAAGTATGGTGACTCATATGCCTTTAATACCAGCACCTCTGAGGCAGAGACAGGTAGATCTCTGAGTCTGAGACTAGTCAAGGCTACTCAGTGAGACCCTGTCTCAAACGAACAAGAGTTTTTGGGTAGGTCCTTGAGTTCAAGACCACCCTGGTTTACTGAGTGAGTTCCAGGATAGCCAGGGCTAAATAAATAAACTGTTGATGCTAGAAACAGTCTTACTCTGTAGCCCAGACACCCTGGACTCCGTGTGAGGCCCAGACTGGCCTTGAATTAAAGGAGGTCCTTCTCCATCAACTGAGCGCTGGAATTACAGGCATGAGCCACTACATTCAGCCGAAACCTTAGTTAACAGGTGTTTTCTATGAAGTATTTAACCGCTAAGGAACCAGAATGACACCAGCCGCACCTGGGAGGCCGTCAAGCAGTTCCAGGCCAGCCTGGCCTATCTGGTTAGGACCAAGTCAGAATGTCCTCGACAACTACCATTCATCACCCTCAATTCTGCCTGCAATGTTAACACTGACAGTTATTTGTTTTGGTCAAGCTACATCACCACTGGGTACCACACTGTTGGTAATTCCAACATTCTACTCTACAGTCAAAGTCAACGATGTGGTAAAATGCCTTAAACACATCAGCTCTCTAGCTTTTTAATTTTAAAAAATGTATCATAAGCCGGGCGGTGGTGGCGCACGCCTTTAATCCCAGCACTCGGGAGGCAGAGGCAGGCGGATCTCTGTGAGTTCGAGGCCAGCCTGGACTACCAAGTGAGTCCCAGGAAAGGCGCAAAGCTACACAGAGAAACCGTCTTGAAAAACCAAAAAAAAAAAAAAAAAAAGTATCATAATCATGTGTGTGCATGATGTATTGGTGTGGAGAGCATGGAGTTCGCTCCCTCTTTCCACCTGCACAGCAGTGAACCTCTCTCCCGCCCTGTTTGTCTGGTAGCTTTGGCCTACTGCTCACTAAACAATAAAGCATTTCTAACAGCTGACTCATGCATGAATGTATTCTAGTGACTCAAACAGGGCCCTAAAAAATGAGTTGAGAATTCCTAGAGAACCCGAGACATTACATCTACAAGCAGGGTGCAAAGCTAAGGTCATCAATTTGAGAAACACTCAGACCTCTCTAAACCAATTCTAACAACAACCAAGAGGAAAGATTTATGATAAAACTACACATGTGCAAAATTAGTTTACTTAATTCCTAACTTGGCCTTAAAGTTCCACTAACTCTAATAATAACTTAGATATTAAAGCATTGGTCTATCACAGTGACAACTGTGGGTCTCCACAGGCAATTTCTACAAGTCCTTAGGTATACCTGGGGAAGGAATCTGCCACACCTGCAGACGAACTCTCAAGTCAGTAAGCCTTACAAATTCGTGTGTGTGTGTGTGTGTGTGTGTGTGTGTGAGAGAGAGAGAGAGAGAGAGAGAGAGAGAGAGAGAGAGAGAGAGAGAGAGTTTAATACTCCTTTTAATTTAATAACTAGAGGGGAGGTAAGGATCAAACCCAGGACCTCTAGGCAGGTGCTTTACCACTGACCCACACCTCCAGCCTACGATTAAACTAGCCTCACAGCTTTTTGAATCTTAGGCAGTTATCTCCAAAGGTCCCCTACTCTCTCTCTCTCACAAAAACACACTGTTACTGTGCACTTACGTTTTCCGGGGCTGATCGTTTTGGCACTGACAACCAATTGGTGTGCTCTTCCCTGGGGAAGATCACCTCTCCCACTCCCAGCTTTACTAAATTGCCGATAGTTCTTTGTGTAGGGTGAGGCCTCATAGGCTTCCCCCAGCCCATCTAGTTTGCCCGTTCGCTGATATATATCTGTGTGTGTCACACACACACAAATACACATATGCATGCAAAAACAATTAATGAAAAGAGGCCATGAATTTGAAGGAGATGGGGGCAGGTTATATGGGAAGGTTTGGGGGTAGGAAAGGGAAGGAGAAACACTGTAATTAAATTCAAATCTCAAAGACAACAAACAAAACCCCACATGCTATAATAACCAATATGATGAAAGTATAAAAGAGAACAAGGATTTGTACATAGCTCTGAAACAAGATGGAGAAAGCTAGACTCGGGATCCTGCCAATTCATAACAACCTACACAGTCTCAGTTTATTCTCTTAAAAAAAAAAAAACAAAAAAACCTCCACCTTGCTAGACAGAATAAACGATTAGAATAGTGGTAACAAGCTCAGCCCAGGACTTTAAGAGCATGATCAGTAACTTATCATTATGCTATGTTAATACTAGGCATGACTACACACCTGACATCTTCCCCCATGAAAGCAAAACACCTATAACCTATCACACACAAATAGGTTCAATACTTTTGGGCAAGTAGTTGTCAAGCACTCTAAGCACTTAGCTCATTTTCTTAATAGTGTATCACCCCCTCTTTCACAGGTAAGGCAAACTTAAGGAGTGGACCTTTTTAAAAAGACTGAATGCAGACTCTGCATGCTTTACCATGACAGCAGACAACGCCATTCCAAGATGAGTCCTCTTGAACAGATCGGGTGCCAGATTTAAGTCTGAAAATCCTCGGGCCTCACCCTCTCTTATTTAAATTTGAATGCCACCCAATGCTAATCCAACATACACTCAGTGGTTTTAGAGCGTGGACTGATGAGTCACACAAACCAGGTCTTTAAGGCCTGCTGTGAGGTACTCGTTACCTGGATGACCTTAACCCTTTCCCAATCTCAGATTCCACATCTGCGAAATGGGGCTAAGAATAGCGCCTGCTTCAACCAGCTGTTCTGAATATGAATGCAAGGGCCTAAATTAACCACGCAGCGCAGATCAGCTTAGTCGTCAATACTGGGCGTCGGGGCAAGGGGAGCGAGGGTCGTTCGTCCCCGAGTGACCCCGCAGACCCGACCTCCGCCGGCTCTTACCGCTCTTGGGTTTAGACTCGCCGGCCGGCCCCGCCGAGGCGGAGCGGGGCGGCTGCTGCCCTTTGCTGCTGCCCGAGGAGGCGGAGGAGCTGTTGGAGCCGCTGTTCTTGTCCATGTCGGAGGCGGTGGCGGCGGCGCTGGGGGAGCTCTGCGGCATCAAAGGGGGCCTCGGCGGCGGCGGCGGCGGTCGGAACGGAGCGGGCGCGGCGGGGACCCAGGCTCATGGCGTTCAGGGCCGGCGGGGGTCGGCGGCGGCAGCGGTTCTCGGCCTTCATGGCGACATTTTTCCTTGTTTCCTTCTTCGGCTTCTCAAAATGGAAGGAGAAGCGACAGGTGGGGCTTTGGGCCCAGGGGCGGCGGTGACCGGAGAGGAGGAGGAGGAGGAGGCCGGGGCTCGGAGGTCCGGGCCGGGCCTGGCGGGGCGGAGGCTGCGGGGGAAGGGGAGGTGCGGGAGGGTCGCGAGCCCCGCCGGCCGGCCGGACACGCTCTCCCGCCGCGGGGCAGGAGAGAGGGCTGGCTGTCTCGGTGCCGGGGACCGGGGCCTCCGACACAGCGACCGACACTCGCCTCTGGGCCGAGGCCGAGCTGCTCCGGGAATGGCGACGAGTCGCCAAACAGCATCTCCAAGAACCCGGATGGACTATTTATATAGTCGCCCGGCGGCCGCGATGCATCCTGGGGAGTGTAGTTCTCGCCAACATCCGGGTCCAGTAATGGTTCCCTCCCATATCCCCAGGGGCGGGACGGCTGCAAGACTTGTTCTTAACAATGCTTTTTCTCTCTTTCCTTTTTTTCCCCCTTCCCTCACTTCCTCCTTCTTTTTAAGACAGTATTTCACTAGGTCGCCCTAACTGGGCCAGAACTCATTATGTGGACCAGGCTGGCTTCAAATCCACAGATTTTCCGACCTCTGCCTCCTAAGGGCTGGGATCTTTTTTTTTTTCTTTTAAGGTGTATGGGTGTCTGTCTGGTACCAAACAGACATGTTTACATGGTGCACAGGTATACATACAGGTAAAACACCCATACGCAAACATTTCTAAAAAGCCAAGTGGAGGGTGATGGCCCGCCTGCAACTCCAGTGCACAGGAGGCAGAGATGCAGAAATCCCCAGAGCAGACTGGTTAGCCAGACTAGCTGAAACGGTGAGTCCACCTAGAGACCCTGACCCAGCAAAGAATGTGGAGAGTCATGGAGGGAGACACCCAACGCCGGCCTCAGAACCCCATAGAGATGTGCATGTGTGTGAAAACATTCATAATGCATGCATGCATGCCGCATTCAGATGTAAAAATCAGCAAGAAAGAAACAGTGTAATACAGTTCAGTGAGAACAGTTGGGAGGGGCACAGAAGGACTTCTTGGTGCCAGGTGGAGGACACGTGACACACAGAACACCATTTTTTCTCTAATGGTGTGAGGGATCAAATCCAGGGCCCCACGTACTCAATCAGGTTTCCTACCTCTGAGCTACTCCCTCAGCTGATTAGTGGAATTTTAGCAATGGTGGATGAACGACAGCCAGATCGGCACATGCCTGTAGTCCTAATACTCAAGAAACCAAAACAGGCAATACAGAATGTAAGGCTAGCCTGTGCTACATAGCGAGACTGTGTCTCATACAAGAGAGAAAGACAGTATGGCTAAGTGGGAGGGTACTTGCATGGGCAAAGCTCTGAGTTTGATCCCCAGTATCATGGGGGGGGGGGGATAACACCGCATGGATCAGAGGCTGGAGAGATGGCTCAGTGGCTAAGAGACTGTACTGTTCTTCCAGAGGACCTGAGTTCTGTTGAGATCTACTGGGTTTGTTCACAGCCCCCTAGAACTCCAGCTCCAGGGGTCCCAATGACCTCTTCTAGTCTGTAGAGGCACCTGCACTCATGTGCACAGACCCACACACAGGTACACGCACGCACGCACGCACGCACGCACGCACACACAATTTATAAATAGTAAAAATACATCTTGAGGCAGAGGCAGATAGCGCTCTCTAAGTTTCAGGCCAGCCAGGGATACATGGTAAGACCCTGTGTCAAAAAAAAAAAAAAGGCCAGGCGGTGGTGGTGCACGCCTTTAATCCCAGCACTCGGGAGGCAGAGGCAGGCAGATCTCTGTGAGTTCGAGGCCAGCCTGGGCTACCAAGTGAGTTCCAGGAAAGGCGCAAAGCTACACAAGAGAAACCCTGTCTCGAAAAACCAAAAAAAAAAAAAAAAATTAAGTCTAGGAACTGTAGACGTGAGGTTGGATTCTCCAGAAGAGCTGCCAGCTTAAGTCGTGCTGGGATCAAGAAAAATGGGCCTTGGCGCTTCGTGTTCCTGGAGTTGTATCCATGCCAGTGGATGCCCACACGCTCCAGAAGAGAATTTGACATTGCTGCCGTTGTTGCTGTTATAGCAATGGCGGCCACCACTGCTACTGTTTCTGGGATTACCATTTCATAATTGCTTACTACAGCTAACACAGTGGAGACCCTGGCAACAAAAGTAGCTACTACAGTTAGTTAATCTTTCATTCTATTGGGCATGATAAATTTAATTCAATAGTTATATACATTTCGATTGGCTTTGAAAATTATAAATTTATAAACTCAAGTTCCATTTGCTTTTGGGATACTATCTTACAAGGACTCCAAATTGCAGTAAGGCTCATTAAGGAAGGGAATGGCTCAGTTGCCTTTAGCCTACTGGCTATGGGTGGGTTAGGACCTCTGTTGATCTTTTCTGTGTCAAACACACAGATTGCAAGCCCAGTGCCACTTTGCGATCTTTGGCAGCAGTTAACTCTGCAGCTCACACACAACTGAGCCTGTATGATCATGAATATTCAGAGACAGGGAATTCCTGGGGGGCGCTCACCAACCTAAGACAGAGCGCCTGTGTGGCCTGGGCAGGTGTCTCCATAACAGGTAAGGTGACCTGCCAACGTCCCACGCGACCTAAGTCAGAAGCTCATATTTTAGTAAAAGGGGGACCTGCAGGGCCCTGGCCCCCGTTTTGGGTAACTGTTGCCTTGCTTGCTGACCTTGACCTTGATATCCTCCCTATACTAATTCCCTGCCGGGTTCCACCCTCCTGAATGCTTAAGGGAAGTTCCTTGTCTGTGTATCCTGCATAATGGGCATTTACAGCTTAGATGCAAGATTGTAAAACATCGGTAGCGAACTTCTGCCCTCCAGGGTTCTCCCATTGTGCTGTAAGCCTGTATTTAAGACCTCCTCCCTCCTTCAATAAACAGCATTTGTCACTAAAAAAAAAAAAGAAGAAGAAGAAGAAAAAGGAAAAAATTACTTCAGTGTTGGACTTGTACTACCATAATCCCAGCACCTGAGGCAGGAGTACATCCTGGGCTACTTGCAAGACCCTGTCTTAGAACTGGAGAGATGGCTCAGCAGTTAAAAGCACTTGTATGGGCTGGAGAGATGGCTCCGAGGTTAAGAGCACTGACTGCCTTGACCTTTCAAACAATGATCTCCCAGTTTTTGTTTGGCTTTGCTCTTTTGTTTGAATGTGGCAAAGGATTCTGGGTATTGAACTTAGAGCCTTGGACATGCTAGGCATTACTTTACCTCAATCTTTT
Organism: Peromyscus maniculatus bairdii; assembly: GCF_049852395.1. Classification (NCBI taxonomy): domain Eukaryota; kingdom Metazoa; phylum Chordata; class Mammalia; order Rodentia; family Cricetidae; genus Peromyscus; species Peromyscus maniculatus. Next base: position 5,581,636 of record NC_134874.1, read on the forward strand.
TCTGCCCTTTATTTTGAGACAGGGTCTCACTGAGTTGTCAACATTTTGAGACAGGGTCTCACTGAGTTGTCAACGCTAAACTTGAATTTGGGATTCTTCTACCTCACCATCAGGCACACACACACACTACAGCCTCGGTTGGAAAATGTAATGTGATGTCCAGAAGGAACAGCCCCAAATCCTAAGGTCCACTCTTACATATAACTAGATACGCTGGGAGTACTAAAATTCTGTGATGAAACTTTATTTCCCATAACAAAGACACGAGAATTCTAAGTGTGTGGATGAATAATTTCTTCCTTCTGTCATTCATAAAAATGGAAGAGAGGGGAAAAGAATCCCAAAGCAGTAGGTGTCCATCTGCCAGGCTATATTAAACCAAGAAGAGACTTTTCATTTCAAATTAGTTTCTTAGTATCCTTGGCACTTTCTCTTTGTGAAATATTTACAGAAAATATACATTTAAAAAGGGGGGATTAAAACAGAAACAGAAATTCAAGCAAAATCCAGCAGCCTCTTCCTTGCTTTTGCACAAGATAGTCTGTCATGTCTTATCCTTTCTGTAAAAAACAAATAAAATAAAATAAAAATAAAAATAAAAGGAAGCCATGCCTCGTGATGCAGGCCTTTAATTCCACCTGCCAGGAAGGTCAAAGGTTCAAAGCCTGTGGGGTGACAAAGTAAGTTCAAGGCCTTGCCAACTTAGTGAAAAATCTATCTCCAAATAAAAGACAAAGGCTGCCAAGAAGGCTCCCTAGGTCAAAGTGCTTGCTGTGGAAGCCTAGCCCAAGGATCTGAGTTCAATTCCCGGAGCCCCTGGAGAACTGACTCCTGAAAGTCATCTCTCAACCTCCACACATGGACCTTGGCACATGCATGCCTGTGTGTGAGAGCGTACACGTTCACACACACACACACACACACACACACACACACACACACCAAAAAGACACAAATAATGAAATTTTAAAAACCAAATATTCCAATCGGTGGTGGCACACACCTTTAATCCCAGCACTCAGAGGCAGAGGCAGGTGGATCTCTGTGAGTTTGAGGCCAGCCTGGTCTACAGAGCAAGATCCAGGACAGCCAGGGCTACGCGGAGAAACTCTGTCTTGACAAACAGAACACAACAACAAAAACTTTAAAATACATTTAAAAAGCACTAGGATATATATATATATATATATATCTCAGTGGTACAACATTGGCCAAGCATGCACAAGGACCTGGGTTCAATTCCAAAAGCCACTAAAAAGGCATGGGAGTAGCACAGTTTTGTGTTCTCAGCCCTCAGGAAGAAACTGAACCAGGAATATTATGAGTTCAAGTCCACTCTAGACTATGTAAGCTAGTTCCAGAATTAAGACACTTAAGGCGCTGGAGGGATGGCTCACCTGTTATGATGCATATCACTCTGGCAGAACGCAGGAGTCTGGTCACCGGCACCCAGATCAGTAGGCTCACCTACCTACAACTACAGAGCCAAGAAGATATTGGATGCCTCTGGGCTCCCCAGTAACATGCACTCAAATTAAAAAAAAAAAAAAAACCCGTCATAGACACACAGGCGCGCGCGCGCGCGCGCGCGCACACACACACACACACACACACACAACTTTTTTTGATCACGTAATTTTGGTCTTTTAACGACAACATGCCTCCCATTTCAGCCAGATTCTGCACCAGAAAAACCCAAGTTGCAGGACTTGGTGGAGCACTCTAGCACTCGGAGTGCCGGGGTTGGCAGGATGGAAATAAAGCCACTGAAACACAACTAGGGTCTCACTCCGAGCTCTCCTCAATTCCTGGTGAATTCTAAATTCTGTTAGGGGAGCACAGGAAAGGCTTTCAGGTTTTCAAATCCTTAAACCAAGCATGACGCCTTCACGACAGGCGTTTTTCCGGGCGCGTTCCCCGAATTCTGTCTCCTGCCGGCACCCGTGCCCCGGCCGGTGACGCAGCCCGACGTGCGCTCCGCCCGCGGTCGCCGGGATATCGAGATGGCGGCCCCCAGGAGCTGCGGGCTGTGGCGCTCCTGCTGCCGCGGGTGGTCGCGGGCGGCGGCGGGGGGCTGCGGGCTGCCCCGGTTTCATCGGTCCCGGCCCGGAGCCACGCTGAGTGCGCGGTCCTTGTCCCAGGAGAAGCGGGCCGCGGAGACGCACTTCGGGTTCGAGACTGTGTCGGAGGAGGAGAAAGGCGGCAAAGGTGACCGGCCGGGCCGGAGGGCGGATGGAGGGGCCTGGCAGTCATCGAGTCGGGCTCCTCTACCCGCCTAGGGGTGGATCTGATGTCCTGTTAGCCCTGGGAGTGTTAGTCCTTGCATTCATTCCTGCAGTCCTGACTTCCGAGGAGCACCCACCTCCCAGACGCAACTTCCCACTCTTAAAGTCTGAACTGGGGACGCAGGCATTTGCGACGCTGCACCTCGCTACACGCCCTCTTCTTTTGTTCCTCTTTTGACTCCCTGTGTCTCTCTGGGTAACCTTGATTGCCCTTGATGTGTGCAGCCCAGGCTGGCCTCGAACTCACAGAGACGCACCTGCCTCTGCCTCCTGAGTGCTGGGATGAAAGGCGTGCGCCGCCGCCGCCTTAACTCTCACCCACTTCGAGGTTGCCCCTCGTCAGGCGCCGTGTGGACGTTCTCACTCCCCGACCCCCCACCCCCTACCCCCATGTCTCACTTCAGTTTCCCATGAGTGACTGTTGTTAATCCCTCTCTTGGGAAACAGAGTTAAGGTTAAGCAAGAACTTGCACGATTTGAAGAGGTAGTCAGGGGCTGGGCATGTAGCTCAGTGGGTAGGGTGCTTTTTGCCCCTCACTCCCTAGGCTCCCGTTGTGTGTAGTGGTGTACGCTTGGGATCCCAGCACTTGGGAGATGGATGCAGGAGGATTAGAAATTCAAGGTGGTTCTCTACTATACCTCGAATTTGAAGCCAGCTTCAGATAGTGAGAGCCTGTCTCTGCAGAGGCAGATATAAAATTGCTAATGAGTGGGAGAACTACCACTCCAACAGTTTTTTACTAAGGGGATGACACCATCCCCTCCCCTTTAAAAAATACACACCCACAGAGCTGGCATTGGTGGCGCACGCCTTTAAACCCAGCACCTAGGAGGCAGAGCCAGGCGGATCTCTGTGAGTTCGAGGCCAGCCTGGTCTACAGGGTGAGAGCCAGGACAGGCACCCAAACTACACAGAGAAACCCTGTCTTAAAACAAACAAACAAACAAACAAAACAAAAACAAAAAGTTACCAGGAGCAATTTGAACACTGTTCCCTTGTCATAAAGCTTACAGTAGGGATTAAGTGTGTTTCCTGTGACTTGGCAAATTGCCATTAACCCCATTCTAAACTTTTTGTTAGGGCATGGAGAGGCGGCTTGGTCAGCTTCTGGCCCTTGTGCTTTCAACATCATGAAATAGCTCTAAGGACCTCTTTAATGGAAGTTATGGAAAACTCTTATCACATTTGTATTGATTGTGTGTGTGTGTGAATATCTGTGGGCTCCGTGGAGGTCGGAGGACAACTTGCAGGAGTCAGTTCTCTCCTTTGCCATATGGGTCCTGGGGCTCGAACTCACACCTTCAGGCTTGGAGGCAGGTGCTCCACCCACCCAGCCACCTCCCTGGCCCCGTGATTTTATTTCCTGCCACTTCTGCTCTGAAACATCTGAACCTGGTTGGCCTCACCTTGGTTAGCAAGTTTGCCCTCACAAGCTCCCTCTGCTGTGTGTCTGGAGGCTCTGGGCCCCAGCAGCGTGTGCCCCCACAGTCACCTCTTCTGCTTGCGACTGCACGGCACGCTTGCATTCTCACTCCGCTCCCCCCACTGCCCTTTTCCACTTGTGCGATGCACTCTTATGTAGCTGAAAGTTTTTCTGCATCCCGCCTGGCCCGCAATCAGGACAAATCTCTCACCCACCGGTCCTGCCGCCACTCCAACCCAAATAAACACACACAGGCTAATTTTTTTTTTTTTTTTTCAGAGCTGAGGACCGAACCCAGGGCCTTGCGCTTGCTAGGCAAGCACTGTACCACTGAGCTAAATCCCCACCCCAAATATTATTTTTAAACTATAGCCATGGCAGGCCTCTTGTTACCTAGTTCTTATATCTGAAATTAACCTATTTCTATTAATCTGTAAGTTGCCACATGGCCGTGACTTACTGGTCTGCTGGCATGTTGTTGCTTTGGTGGCAGCTGGCGTCTGCTTTTTCCTCTCCTTTCTCTTCCTGTCTGTTTGGATTTCCCACTGCCTCTAAGCTGCCTTGCCGTAGGCCAAACGGCTTTATTTACCACCCAGTCAGAGCAACATATTTTCACAGCATGCAGAAGGACATTCCCCCATCACTCTCCCTTGTTGCTATTGTTGTTTGCTTTTTGTTTTTTGCGGTGCTGGGATTCAAATCTGCTCACTGATCTGAACCTCATTCCTCTGGTCTCTTCGTTTCTGTTGCTCAGTTTCCTCCTTCACTGAGCTAAGCATGCCACATTGGTTTGTCACCGAGAGACCAGGAAACAGTAGAAGTATTATGCTCTGACATGAATGAGTGTAAACTGATTCACCCATCCATGATGACACACATCAGCCTGCAGTCTATAAAGTAGATGACATAACTGGTCACTGATCATGACATACACCTCTTATTTTCATCGTGAGTCATGGAAAGAAAACCACCTGAAGCTCGTGTTTCACGCGCATACTCACAGTTAACCCAACACCCTGTTTGAACGGTGATCTTGGACATTAGGAAAGAGGTTGGCTTCTCCCGTACACCTTTAAGCATTTGATGCAGGGTGGTGTTGGGGTCTGGAGAAGTCACTCAGTGGTAGGGTCCCACCTGTCATGTGCAAGGCCCTGGATTCCATCCCCAGCACCACGAGAGGGGAAACATAGTGTTAAGGTGCATCTCGGGTGTCAAGCGTTGTGGCGTAGCATCACCTTGTAAGACAGGCACTTTCAAGAGGGAAAGCCTCCCTTTGTCTTTTCATTTAGATTTTCCCCCTACTAACCCTGTTGATGACAGTGTGTCTGTCCCACCCCAGTCTACCAGGTGTTTGAGAGTGTAGCCAAGAAGTATGACGTGATGAATGACATGATGAGTCTCGGCATCCATCGTGCTTGGAAAGATTTGCTGCTCAAGAAAATGCACCCATTGCCTGGGACCCAGCTGCTGGATGTGGCTGGCGGCACAGGTAACGCCCTGCTTGGTGTCCTTGGGGAAGGCTGAGTGCTAGACCCGTCTGCTGTAGGAGTCGGCTGCCTCTCGGGCTGGTGGTGGTGACTGAAGGATCAGTGAGCGTTTAACTTCTGAGAGAGGGCAGGCATTGCATCTATAATCCCAGCCCAGGAGACCATAGGTGGAGGATCAGGAGTTGAAGGCCAGCCTAGACAGTGTAGACACGTCCTTTTGGGGGTGGGAGTGGGGACCGGTTTCTACTGAAAGGAGCAGAAGCATCCTTCCACGACCACATCCCTCTCTGCATCTGCTCTTGGGGTTTGGGGTACTGTCTGTCTGGTTTCATTTGTATCTTTCCTTCTCTTGGCTTCCCGCAGGCGACATTGCATTCCGGTTCCTTAGGTATGTTGAGGCTCAGCATCAGAGGAAACGGAAGAGGCAGTTACGGGCTCAGCAAAATTTGTCCTGGGAAGAAATTGCCAAAAAGTACCAGCATGAAGAGGATCCCTTGGGTGGTTCGCTTGTCATAGTCTGTGACATCAACAGGGAGATGCTAAAGGTTGGACAGCAGAAAGCCCTGGACCAAGGACACACGGCGGGTGAGTCCCTCAGCAGCCCCCGGCATTGTTTGCATGTTTACAGAGGAAGGTGACGCACTCGATTTTCCAGTCAGCGGGAGCTGAAGGTGCTTATGTGGCTGAGCACAGCTCATAGGTGTTGCTCCAGAATCAGAGCCACAGGCTAAGCTTGACGAACAGTGGCCCAAAGTGCTTAAGGATCTTCTTTTTTTGTTGCAATTTTTTTTTTTTAATTTGTACAGTTTTTTTTGTTTTTGTTTTTGTGGGGTTTTTTTTTGAGACAGGGTTTCTCTTTGTAGTTCTGCTGCCTGTCCTGGATCTCTCTCTGTAGACCAGGCTGGCCTCGAACTCACAGAGATCCGCCTGCCTCTGCCTCCCGAGTGCTGGGATTAAAGGCGTGTGCCACCACCGCCCGGCTCATTTGTACAGTTTTTAAATCCGCACATATGTCTCTGCAGCATGTGGGTGTCTGGTGCCTACAGAGAGCAGGAGAGGGCATCAGATCTAGAGCTGGAGTTACAGGTGGTTGTGAGCCAGCTGGGTGCTGGGACTCAAACCCAGGTCCCCTGGAGGAGCAGCCAGTGCTCTTAACTGCTGAGCCGTCTCCCCAGCCCTTGTTACCTTTTAAAATGATGGTTTTTATTTAATCAGGGCTGGGGTATTATGCTGGTGCCATAGCACTCCTGTGGAGGTCAGAAGACAACTTGTGGGGGTTGGTTCTCTCCTTCCACCATGGAATCCTGGGAATTGAACTCATGTCATTGGGTCTGGCAGCAAGCCCCTTTACCCACTGAGCCATCTCACTGGCCCTAGAAGTCTCCTTCAAGTTGTTGGTTTTGTTGTTTTGTTTTGAGACAGGGTCTTAACTATGTATAGTCTTGGCTAGCCTGGAACTAACTCTGTAGACCAGGCTGGACTTGAATTCATAGCAGGAGCTTCTTAAGTCACACAATTTCTCTCTCTCTCTCTCTGTCTCTGTCTCTGTCTCTGTCTCTGTCTCTGTCTCACTCTCTCTAAATGCCTTTTTCAGCACTGGAGATTGAAGCCAGGTTCTTGCACACGCTCACTATGCTGCCACTGATTTTACCTCTGGCCACTGAATGTTTCAAAACACTTGCCCCAGCCAAGCATGGTGGCACATACTTTTTAATCACTTTTAATCCCAGAACTTGGAAGGCAGAACCAGGTAGATCTTCGTGAGAACTCTATATAGTGAGTCCCCAGCTGGTCCAGGCCACATAGTGAAACCGTCTCAAACAACAACAAAAGTTTACCCTGAATACTGTGCGTTCACTGGTGACCCTGCATGTCGCACCCTCTTGACAGCTTGCCCAACCGCCAGACTGCCCTCTTCCACGCCGCCCAGGCAGTGCAGGCAGCCAGAGAGATGAGGGCCTGTCACAAAAAGTCCTCTGTCAACGCTCTGGGCAATGTCAGCATTTCTCTGCTTCCCGCGCCCACTATGAATGTCTGGTTATTTTAGGCCAATTATTCTCCTCCTCCTCCTCCTCACACACCAAGAAGGAGCTGCCTAGACGCACCTCAGCCCACTTGGCCTTGACGATGAAGGACTCCTTTGTTAGCTGTCCACACTCGTCAGAAGGCAGACTCTAGACAAAGGCACTGCGTGTCTTACTCCTGCTGACAGATGTATTTCCCTTGTCTGGTGCTTGGCCGTAAAGAATGGAGAACAGTGAAACCATGGGCAATGTAGTGTGGCTATGAACCTGTCCAGGAATCCGTTGTTGTCTGAGACGTCACATGACCCAGGCTAGCAATCAGGGCTGCCCTTGAGCCCCTGGTAGTCCTACTTCTACCTGCCTGATTATGCAATGGAAACATGGCCACTTCCAGCCTTGAAGCCAGGGACTGGAGGGGTGGCTCAGCCACTGCGAGAGCGGATTGTTCGTGCAGTGGGTTCCCAGCATCCAAACGGCAGCTGACAGCTGCTAAAACTCTAGTTCCAGGGGCCCCAGCACCCTCTTCTGACCTCTGTGGGCTCTTGTTCATGTGTGGTGCGCTTACACACACTCAGGAACACTCATACACATGTACATAAAAACAAACAAACAACAACAACAAAAAAAACCCCTTTGAGCTAGATGGTTGGAATCTGTCCTTTGTTAACATTATTCCACATGTAGCCAATTAGACATAAACTCTAAAAAGGTTTCCAATCTGAGTGGTGGCACACACCTAAATCCCAGCACTTGGGAGGCAGAGGCAGCCAGATCTCTGTGAGTTCGAGGCCAGCCTGGTCTATAGAGCGAGATCCAGGACAGCCAGGGCTACACAGAGAAACTCTATCTTGAAACCTCCTCCCCCCCAAAAAAAGGTTTGAATGGCCAAGAGGTTGGTTTTATAAAGAGATCAAGACTAGAGAAAGCAGATGGGAGAGTCACAAGCCGATGGGCTGTTTCAGAGTTGCCGTCTCTGTAGATGAGTCCAGAAGAGCAGTGAGTGGTTAACCGCGGAACGTTCCCAGTTGTTCCTTTCTTCTTGTAGGGTTAAAGTCGGAGGAGCTGTGCTAGTCCTCAGGTCTCACAGTGGGTCATTTCCCATGTGGATGTAGGAACTTGAGCACGAGAATTTCATTGTGAGTTTCAGTCTGGTCTTTTGGACCTAGCATAGGAACGTAGTCCAAAATAGTAGCTTCCCGTGAAGTTTATTTGACAGTGTTGGTTTTTTGTTTTTTGTTTTTTTAACATAAATTCACGTATTTCGGGTGCCTGTATGTGTGTGCACAAGTGTGTTTTTGTGTGTGTATGTGTGGTACACAAGTGTGTTTTTGTGTGCCTGTATGTGTGTGCACAAGCGTGTTTTGTGGAAGTCAAAGAAGAGTTTGGAGAAGTGATGTCTCCTTCCACACTCTTGTTTCCAACAATCAGACTCAGGTGTCAGTCTTGGTGACAGCACCTTTTCCACAGAGCTGCCTTGCTGGTCCTTAATGAATTATGTTAGATGCAAATCAGTGTCCTTCAGAACATGGCTACCCTGATGAGTTCTGAACAGAGTCAGGCCAATGATTCAGGCCTGCAATCCCAGATGTTTGGGAAGCCAAGGCAAGAGAATCAAAAATTCCAGGCCAGCCTGGGCCTGAGTGAGTCATTCCTGCTCAGGCTTGGGCAGTTTAAATTCATCCCAAAATGAAAAGTTAAAAGAAAGCTGGAGCCAGGCAGTTGTGGCAGGTGGGTCTTTGTGATTTTGAGGCCAGCCTAGTCCATGTAGTGAGTTCCAGGACAGCCAGGGCTCCTCAGAGAAGCCCTGTCTTGAAAACCATTCAAAAATGAATGAGTAAAACCTGTGAAACACCTGGCTGGAAAACAATTGCTTTAGGATAAACGTGTAGCTCAGGGCAGCATTCACCTAGCACACAGAGTGCCCGGGCTGTTATCTCAGCCCTGAAACAGAGATGCTAGCGGTGCCTGTCCCGCGAAGGTGCCTGTCCAGCGAAGGCAGCCGGAGTACCGTGAGAAGGCAGCTAGGTGACGTCTTCTGACACCAAACCCGGAGGCCCCACACACCAAATGTAGCAAGCTTCCTTGGACCTCCAGCCCCCAGATCAAGACATGGAGACTTCTTATCAATTCTGAATGCTCGGCCTTACCTTATGGTTGTCCCACTAGTTCTTATAACTTAGTTTAACCTGTTCCTCTTCATCTATGTTTTGCCTCAGGGCATTTTACCTTTCTTTGATTCTGTATGTCCTACTCTGTGCCTGACTGACTGGCTGGCCCTGGGTGTCTCCCTCTCTTTCTCCTTCATTTTCTCTCTTCTCTTCTCCCTCCTACGTGTTCTCTCTGCCCGCCAGCCCCACCTATCCCTCTCCTGCCTAGCTATTGGCCATTCAGCTTTTTATTAGACCAATTAGGAGCCTTAGGTAGGCAAAGCAACACATCTTTACTTCCTTAAACAAATGCAGCCTACACAAATGTAACACACCTTCACACAGTTAAAGTAATATTCCACAACAGCCAAACAGTTCTCGAGTCTCTCACTTCAGTTCTGACATTTCCCAGACTTTGCATCATGGGCTCTGTGCCACTGGACCATCACCACCTCCACAAGCCATGCACATTGATGCCTAGGGTACTCACTCTCTTATTGGCTTACTACAGAATCCTCAGATTCACTACTTCTCTGGTGCATGGGAAACAGCTACCTAGACTTATACCCAGAACTGGTTTTGTCTTCCAGGACTTGCATGGGTACTGGGAGATGCTGAAGAACTGCCCTTTGATGATGACAAATTTGATGTGTACACCATTGCTTTTGGGATCCGGAATGTCACACACATTGACCGGGTATGATTACCTGCATGCTCAGGATACATGTGACTTTCAGGATAGCAGTTCCCCTGGAGTGGACCTACCCCAAGTGAGGACAGGGAAGATCCTTTTCTAGGTCCAGTACTTAAGAGGAGTGACTATTTAAGCTTAGAGTTTTCTTCTTCCTCTTCCTCCTCCTCCTTAATGTATTTATTTGTGTGCTGTGTGTTGGGGGGGGGTATGTCTCGAATATTATTATGGTCCAGCCTTAATAATCTTCTTCCCAGGGGCCCAGAAGAGAAGCTACAATGGCACAAATTATTTTTTGGGAAATGAATCTAAGTACACTGAGCTCTTTGTCCATTTCCTTTATTCCTCTAGGATAAAATCCTATCTACACACCTTCAGTTCTGTTCTCGTGCCCAGCTCCTCTCTTGCCTCCTTTCTACCTTTATCTGCTGTCCCCTCTAAGTTCTATCTTAATTCTCCTATCCTAGTTCTGCCCCATCTTGGTCTTTCTCATCTTTCATTTCATTCTTCTAGTTCTCCAGTTAAAATCCTCCTCAGTCCCTGAGGTTTGCAGTTATTCACCCCTGCAATAGCAATGCTATTGCAAAGCCAAAGCAAGGTCAACCAGGCTTGAAGTCTCACAGGGTCATAAAGGCAGACAAGAGTTTTCCTCCAGCAGTGACCATCAGGCTTTCTTTTACAACCCAAAAGGGGAGTGGTTAAGGGAGGAGGTCAACTAAGAGCTAAAATTGGTTAATGTATCAGAAAAAGGGAATTTACGTGCTCACACTACATTCCTAGAGGTGGTTACATAAATGTTAGGAGTCTGTAATGTTAGTATAAATAGCACTAAGGCTGTGTAAGAAAGGAGGGTCTGAGCTTAATTTACCTTAATTGAGATTGTTTGGCTTTGGATGCTTGATAGGTATTTCAGATAAAATACACTGTTAGGAGTTCTTGGAAGCATACATAGTATACAAGGAAATCATTGCAGGAATTAGCTAATACAAAGCTAAAATATCACCAAGACTTCTTAAGCCATGGCTTGACCTTAGGAAAAGTCCTTGACCTTTCCAAGTAGTAGCTTTCGTGATATCGTAGCCAAACTCTGTTACATTTTCCTGTGGGTGGCAGCAGTGTGTGGTGTGTGTGTGTGCTGGTGTGCCGGCCCTGGGAAGCATAGCTTTCACGTAGGTGCTGAGATCTGAACTCAGGTCCTCTTACTTCCAGAGCAAGTGCTCTTACCCACTGAGCTATCTCCATATATATTTCTTGATTGATGTGTGTGTGTGTGTGTGTGTGTGTGTGTGTGTGTGTGTGTGTGTGTGTGTTGTGAGTCTATGTGCACCATGTGCATGCAAGTGCGCTTGGAGGCCAGAGAGTGTTGGATCTTCTGGAGCTGGAGTTACAGGAAGTTAGAAGCCACCTCATGTGGGTGCTGGGAACTTGAACTTGGGTCGTCTATGTGAGCAGTCAGTGCTCTTAGCCACAGAGCCATCTCTCCAGCCCCAGGACTTTCTTGCAAGTTGCCATAAGATTTGGCCTGAACCACAGACCAGCTCATGGTTGCTCAGGTTGGCACTTACATTCTCTTCGTGGTTGGACCTGCTGTGGCATTTCCTGTTTCCTCTTGTGAAGCTGTGTGTGTTTGCAGGTCAGAGGCGTGGTCAGATATAGAAAGGGGCACTTGGATGCTGTACGGGCAGAAGGGAACATGGTTCCTGTACAGCAGGAAGAGACTGTTCATTTCTCAATAGGATTCAGCTCTTCACTTCCTCCTGAACGTTCTGTCAAACATTTAAAAACCATGTGCAAGGAACTGGCTTCCTTCCTGGGATGTGGCCCGTTGTCTGACTCCTCTACTTCCGGGTGAGGCTTTGTAGGGATTGCTCTGGTTTGAATATAGTACTCCAAGAGACCTGAGGGTGACGCTGTTGAGAGGTGCTGTGGACCTTTAGGTGGGGCCTTGTGGGAACCCCATAGGTCAGTTGAGTGTGTGCATGCCTCCTGGCAGTGGGGGCCTTGACCTGTCTAGCATTTCTCTAAGCCTTCTCCCTCCCTCCTCTTCTCTGCCCGTCCTGTTTTTATTTTTGTTTTTTCTCTCTCTCCCTCTCTCTATATCGTTACTTGGAAACCATGATCAGAAGTGCAGAGTAAATGCACTTGCTACCAAACCTAACACACTGAGTTCAATCCCCAGGAAATAATGGCAGATGACGGAATCAGCTCCTGCAAGTTGTTCTCTGCTGTCCACGTGTGCACACACTGTCTCTATAGGTGTAGGCATAGACATATACAGATATATATATACACACACGTGTATGCGTGTGTGTAGTTTTTGTTTGTTTGTTTTCTTGAGACAAGGTTTCCATATGTAGTCCTGGCACAGAACTTAATATCTATGACTGATGGTGTAGACCAAGCTGCACTCAAATTCAGAGATCTGCCTGCCTCTGCCTCCCAAGTGCTGGGATTAAAGGTGTGCACCACCACTGCACTCAGCTATATTTTTTTTTAATTGAAAAAAAAAAACACTTTGTAGGCAGGTGTGGTAGCGTATGGCTATATTCGCAATACTCTGTAAAGGCAGGAGGATTGCTTTAAGTTTGAGGCCTATTCTACATAGAGAATTCCAGGCCATCAAGACCCGTGTAACAATATCCTGTCTTGAAAAAACAAAAAACCAATCCTCATTTTGAAGCAGGGTCTCCCTCTGTAATCCAGGCTGACCTAGAACTCACTCTGTAGCCCAGGCTGACCTAGAACTCACTCTGTAGCCCAGGCTGACCTAGAGCTCACTCTGTAGCCCAGGCTGACCTAGAGCTCACTCTGTAGCCCAGGCTGACCTAGAACTCACTCTGTAGCCCAGGCTGACCTAGAGCTCACTCTGTAGCCCAGGCTGACCTAGAGCTCACTCTGTAGCCCAGGCTGACCTAGAACTCACTCTGTAGCCCAGGCTGACCTAGAACTCACTCTGTAGCCCAGGCCGTCTTTGAACTTGCAGCAATCTTGCTTCAGTTTCCCAAATGCTTGAATTACAGACATGAGCTACACATCCAGTTTTTAAACAAACAAACAAAAAAGACCCTCTCTCTAAAGAGACAAATTAATCCTGTAAACAATTGCTTTGCTGCTGTAGGGGGAAATTTTTCTGTCTTTCCCACATTCTGCACTGTTTCTGACTCCAGTCAGGTGGGGTTTTCCCATGCCGCATAATCCTCTGCAAATAGCCACTGAGCGCCCTCCAGTTTAATTCTGATACTAGCTGCTTGGACTGCCACAGATTCCTCCCGGCTGGGGCTCAGTCCACTCAAGTGCCCTCCGGTTCAGATAGAAATTTGTCACTGGCTGCAGACCAGAGGGCCTTTGCCACCCTCTTTGTGGGTTTGATCATTTGCTAGAATGTAGTTTCCTAAGCCAGCCATGCCGGCATCTGCAGCAGTCACAGGGCCTGGGAGGCTGAAGCTGCAGAGGTCTCAAGTTCCAGGCCAGTCTTGGCTGGAGAGCTAGAGCTTGTCTGTTGTTTTGTTTTCTGTGTGTTTGTTTTGGAGAAAAGGTCTCACTTTGTTACCCTGGCTGGCCTCAAACTCACTGTGTAGATCACCCAGTTCTGGTTGCAGAGTGGTAGGATTAAATGCATGTGTCTCCTGGCCTGATAGATCTATTTACAATAACCAAGGCCAGGTATGTGGTTCTTGTATGAGACCTTGTCTCAAAAAACAAAAGAAAAGCAGTCTTTCTTTGTTGCTTCTTGGCTTCAAGGCAATCTGCCATGTAGACCTATCCTGTGCATCTTCACAGGTGCCTCCATCCCAGCCTGGAACCTACCAGACTGTAAGCTAAACAAACCCTTCCCTACATTATTCTAAAGTTTGTTGTGGTGCTAGGCAGCCAGCACCGCTCTGTAGCTTGGGTTTTTATGGCCATCCTGCAGCTATAAAAGGTTTATTATTTGCTCTGATTGAAACACGTTTTTGCCAGTTGTGGCTCCTGCCTGTGATCCAGCACTCAGGAGGCAGGAGAGGCATCATTACAAGTTCAAGGCCACAAGAGTCTGTGTGATGAGTTCTTGTCCTATAGCCAGGCCCAGTAACTGTATCTCACAAAAGCTTTTGAATAGGATCAGAGTTGGTTTTGTCAGTGAGAACCTCCTGCCCACACGAATCTCCCAGCCATCGGTGCCTCTTCTCCCACACAGTCCCCATTCCTTGTGTATGTTTGTACAGATGTTTTGTGCCTTTAAGTGTGTCTGTTACAGTCAGGTGTGGTTTCATATTCCTGTAACCCCAGTGCTTAGCAGGGGCTGGGGAGATGGCTCCCCTAGTAAAGTGCTCACTCCACGAGCAGGAGGAGCGGGCGGCCGTGGCGCACTCTTTAATCCCAGCCCTCAGGAGGCAGAGGCAGGCGGAGCTCTGGGTTCGAGGCCAGCCTGGTCTACAGAGAAAGTTCCAGGGAAAAGGCCAGATGTGTACTGGGGTTGCAGCTGAATGGTAGAGAATTTATCTAACATGTGCAAGGCCCTGAGCTCAGTCTCTAGCTTTCTAAAGAAACACACACACACACACACACACACACACACACACACACACACACACACACACAGAGATCCGTGATTTTGTATGTGTCTGTGTTGCTTAAGATTGAACCCAGGGCTTTTATACATGCTTATTAGTAATCTCATTAAGTTAAGCTGGCCTTAAACTTACCCTGTAGCCCAGGCTGGCCTTGAACTTACAGTCCTTTGTGCAGTCTCCCAAGCAGCTGGGATTAGAGGCCTGGGTGACTAGTCTGGCTTATATGGTGATTTTCCTCCATGTTATCACTTAAAACTCTTCTTTCTTCCTTTTATAATAGCTGAGTAGGTTCTGTTTGTGCAGATTTCCCATGATGTTAACAAGGCTCTCGATGGTTAAAGATGCATCGCATTCTGTCCCATAGAAAATGAATTATCCACATACATGTCATTTTCTGTCAGATAGATTCCTTTAATTAAAATTGTTATGTTGGGGTGTGGAGGATGGTCAATGGCTGCTCTTCCTTCCAGAGGACCCAGGTTGCATTCCCAGTATCCACATGGTAGCTCATACCTGTCTCTAAATTAGTTCCAGGAGATAGGATGCCCTCTTCTGGTCTCTGCAGGTACCAGGCACACAGTGATGCACACATGCAGGCCCAGCCCCCACACACAAAAGTTTTTAATCAAAGTCATTACATGGAAGAGGTTATCCACTGTGGCTCTATCTTCGTGGAGCTGTGCTGTCCGCCTGCATGAGCAACTTTCTCAGGTCATGAGCAGCAAATGCCTGTAACGTGGGGTAGTTTCTGCATTGTGACTCCTAAGGATATAAAAGGGAGTTTATGGGGAATGTTTACAGTGCTCATAGAAACTAACCCAGCCTCTGACCCTTGGAATTGCGGAGAGGTCTGCTGAGGATCTTCTTCTCACTCTTTCTCTCAGGCACTCCAAGAAGCCCATCGTGTCCTAAAGCCAGGAGGACGGTTTCTCTGTCTGGAGTTTAGCCAAGTGAATGATCCCCTCATCTCCAGGTTAGCATTGGTAACAGGGCTTTATAAACTTGTCTAGCAAAGGTTCCCCACCCCAAAACAGATAGAAAACAGCAGTAAGCTACGGGCATCTGTGGAGGCATCAAAGGGCAGGCAGGGCTTGTAGAGGTCAGTGAGTCCTTAGTGCTCAGCAGACGCCCGGAGGCTGAGTTGAGTTAGCCAACAACCCACATGGTTTATTTTGTTTGACTCATGTGTCATTTTAAGAAATGTAATAGCCAGGTGTGGTGGCTCACACCTGTAATCCCAGCACTCAGCTGGCTGAGGCAGGAGGATCTATCTCTTCAAGTTCAACACTTGGTATATATAATGAGTTCCAGGACAGGCTAGTCTAGAGGATGAGGCTCAATCTCATACCCACCAGCCAGCCAAAAACTTAAAATCGGGAAATTTTACCTAAGGACCTGGATTTCCAGCTTCCTTGGGAAAATCAGATGCGTCACCAGCTTGGCAGAGCAGACTCCTCCGCGCAGGCATCGAAGGCAGAGTTAACTGCCTCTGCTCCGGTGTCCGCAGCTCTGTCATTCACTGCGGCCTCTCGGCCTTGCTTTTGCCCTACTTGCCTGTCTCAGGCACTTGCTTGACCCTGTAGACAGCTGAGTCAGTGACTCCTGGCTTATGCGGTCCTACTTGCTATTAAGGGATGATCCAAGCTCATTTTTGTAAAGGTTTTTTTTTTTTTTTTTTTTTTTTAAGACAGGGTCTCACTCTGTAGCCCTGGCTGTCCTGGAACTCTATGTAGACCAGGCTAGCCTCAGACTCACAGAGATCTGCTTCCCTCTGCCTCCCGAGTGCTGAGATAAAGGTGTGCACTACCATGCCTGGTTACAGGAAGCATTCTTAACCACTGGGCCATCTCTCCTAACCCTCCACTTTTCCTTATTTTATTGGTGAAGAGGCCAGGGAATATGCCCAGAGATGCACACAAATCCTAATCTTTGCCTTTGTCCCTCTTTTTTTTTTCCCCTTTTCCCCAAGGCTTTATGATCTGTACAGTTTCCAGGTCATCCCTGTCATTGGTGAGGTCATTGCAGGAGACTGGAAGTCCTATCAATACCTTGTGGAAAGTATTCGGAAGTTCCCAAATCAGGTACAGGGCTTTTGTAACTTACAGCAGAGGCCCCGAGGCTGAAATCCAAGCATCCCATGTGCCTTTTCTTGTGTTTTAGGAAGAGTTCAAGGAGATGATTGAAGCTGCAGGCTTTCAGAAGGTGACCTACGAAAGCCTGACCTCAGGGATCGTGGCCATTCATTCTGGCTTTAAACTTTAGCTCCCTTTCTGTGGTACAGCACGAACAGTCATTTCTGCTGAGGCCTGGACTGGAAGATGGACTTCCTGATGAGCCTGCCTGAGCATCTGCTTCCTCTGTTGGCTGTCAAACCTTGGATTCATGATCTGCGTTGACCAGTCTCAAAAAGGCAGATACAGACCCTGCCATGTTTTGCAGCTCTCATTAGTAGCTGCCCAGACCACTGAGCCCTTGTCCCAGAAATGTCTGGCCTGGCTTTGCTGAAGTCCTGCTAACACTTGACCATGCGGTGTGGAGTAAAGCAAAACCAGCACTCCCCAGTTCTGAAGCTTCTTGGAGCTTCTCTACCACAGACGCCTTCCAGAGCGATAAGGATCACTGGAAGCCGAGGATGGTTTGAACCAGCCCTTCAGACTAGAACTGAATCTAGGGCCAAAAGACCAGGTCCAAGTCAGAACGCTGACAATATGAGAACCGGGGGCTGAGGATGCAGCTCAGTGCAGAGCACATGCTTATGGACTGTTGAGGGCCTGGGTTTGGTTCTCATCACCAGCAGCAAACAAACAAAAGTAGAATCTTGTGAAGCAGTCAAGTTTACAGTTTGGGTGGTATCTGCTACTCTTTCTTGGAGGAGGTGATACAGATGCAGTGTGTGTCATTGTGCTTTTATTAGTCCTCATCACCAAGACACCATCCTCAGTGTCCGTCGTCAAGAAGCCACTGCTCAGCCTTGGCAAACAGAGCTTGTCAGAATATATGTATACATGTGTATAATGAAAAGACAGAGAGAGAGGAAAGGGAGTGGGGAAGGAAATGATAATAATAGGGTTGGTTCCCAGCACCCACATGGTAGTTCACAACCATCTGTAACTCATGCCTGGGGAACCCAGTGCCCTCTTTTGACCTCTGTGGGCACTGTGCATACACGTACATGCAAGCAGTGATACACATAAGCAGTAAAATAAAGAATACATAAACTATGAGCCTTGAATGACCGCACAAAACTGCAGTCTCGGCCCTCGGGTGGCAGGACTGCCAGCCAAGTCTGCATAGCCTTCAGGCCAGCTTGGGCTGCGTACTGAGTTCATGCTTATCTCAAAAAACGTAACCAACAAACATTACTATGCATATAGGCTGCTCCTCCAGTATTCCAGAATGGGTCTAGGCAGAGTATGTCCTGTACAGTCCATTGTGATGCTAAGAGGCCAGCCTGGTCTACAGAGTGAGTTCCAGGACAGCCAGGGCTACACAGAGAAACCCTGTCTTGAAAAACCAACCAAAGCAAGGCAACACCACCATAGTCAGGGGTATCTGAAAGGGCTGCAGATGTTGCTTTTGGGCCCAGCACACTAGGGGTCATTTATAGATTTCACAAGACCTCGGCTGTCACTGAACAGCTTTCAGACAGCCAACTACAGATGTCTCAGAACAGCAGTAAAGAGCATCCTAGAAAACGCTAAACCTTAAAAACTGCATTTTGTTTTTCAGCCAGCTGGAGCCTACTGGCTTTTAAATTAACAGGAAGGAATAGGCTCTAAGAGATACTCCATAAACCATCCAACCAATTTTATTTCTATAGCAACATGCTTTCTCACATCTGAACCTGAAAATGAAAGTTGAAAGCCACCAGCCTCTTGACAGAAAACGGGCCAGATCAAATTACCAGAACCCTCAATGTCCAGCCATGTTGTCTTGCATCAGCTCTAGGGACTGTTGCTGGAGACCGTCATCTGGTTGGATAAACTACGGCTTTGATGGCCAAATTCCTGGTGGGTTTCAAATAAAAATACAGCCAGGTAATAAAGAGGGAAAGGGACTCAGTTTATGGAAACATTTCCACCTGTTCAAACAGATACAAATCTCAATTACTCTAACTGTAGTCTCTCTCCTGCTCCAAAATATGCCCTTCTCTGCAGATAGCATGGAACACATGCCAAATGTCACAAACACTGAAACAACCAGGAGGGATGCTGCACATCTACAGCACCAGGCTTTGGCAGGTGGACAAGGAAGATTAATTGGAGGTTGTCAGCTATATAGCGAGTTTGAGGCCAGCCTGGGCTTCATAAGACAGTTACAGAAACCAACAGGCCTGCAAGATGAATTATGGAACAGACTTGCTGTCAAGTCTGGGTCTCAGAACCCATGTGGTAGAAAACCTACTGCCCAGTTGTCCTCTGCTCTGCACGTGCATACCCACATGAACAATAAAGCAGCTTCACACTCCTCCAAACTGATAAAACAATGTCTAACCAAATTCAGGTGTAGAGAAAAACTTTCCAAACTGTAACTGACCTGCTATTATCCACAAAGTGTCAGTTCAAATGTGCAAGTGTCTTGTGAAGCAGCTTTTTGGTTGCTGAAAAATCTCAGAGTGAGGCTGTCTTAAAAAATCTCAACATCTAAAACAAAAGGCTTTTACCTCATGAAAATGGAAACAGGGAACCCTGTTGGGGTTCTTGTACTTCCCAAAGATCAGTGTGGGTTGGTTCTCAGGCTGTAAGGGGTTGCTTTTGGTGACCAGACCCACAGCTTTAATTAGGCCCTTCTGTGAAGCTTTGGTTCCTTCACTGATTGATTTCTGAGCACACCAGTGAAAGCACAGCCTAGGGAGTAAGTCCTGAGACACTGGCTCACTAATTCAGGCCCCCCTGGAACCCACAGTGCTCCTGCCTACGCCTCCTGATTGCCAGGGTGACAGGGATAGGGCCTTAGACCTGTGGCTAATAGCCCAAATCATCTGGAGAAACCGATGTGGCCAGCTGAGCATTCCATCTCAAGGGCACTAAAATGTCTAATCCCACAAAACCGAGTCCTCAACCCTAGTCATGGGGATTTGTCAACTGGTAAGCTGCTTCAACCCTATCTTACTTGAACAAACTAACACACACATGCACATCTCCAACAGATTTATTTTTAAAGGAATGGCCTAAGGGAGAAAAAAAAATGGGGTACAGAAGTATGGACTAGAAAATAAATACAAATGTAAGCTGTTTTACTAATTATTTTATAACCACAAACTCGTACAGAGGATGATGCCCTGTACAAAACACAACAGATTCAAACGAGGTGTTCCCTTAGCAAGGCTGAAGAGTCAGTCTCTGGTATTTGGAATTTAGGATGCAGTCCTTGTTTTTGGATGGATCACTGGGTGTTTGGCACAGTCCATGCTTTTAACCAGATTTGAACAGAAGAATGGCCACCTGACCCAGGTAGAAGTAGATGAAGTGTTTGGTTTCATGTGTCACATAACTACCGAAGTTCCGCCCCACAATGCAGTGCCAGGTGGGGTTGTACTTCTTGTCAAACTCCTGGGAAAGAATAAAACAAACAATTATAGTGGTACACCTGGAAAGTTAACTTTCTAGAAAAGCCAGAGCATCAGGACCAGATAGGACAAACACTGGCGTCTTCAACTGTTTTCACACTGGGGACTGAATCCAGGGCCTTGGGCGTGCTAGACAAGTAAGCACTCCACTACTGAGCTGCTCACAACGCAGCAAATTCTTAGGATAAGAATGTTCCCTGACTAAGTCACCTACCTAGCACAGGACTGCAAACATGTTTGCAGTCTGAGGTGAGATGGGAACGGGAGCTGAGATCAAAGGCAGAGCAACATTTTCAAAGACATTTCTTTCAGTGATTGCACCTGACTTCTTGGGGGAGGGGAGTTCTGTTTTGGGTTTCTTGAGATGGGGTGTGTCCTGGAACTCCGTACGTAGACCAGTTTGGCCTTGATGCCAGAGAGATCTGCCTGCCTCTGCTGGGATTAAAGGCGTGCACCCCTGACTTCATATAGTCAATGGAGCTCGATGACATCAGCGCTTGTAGTTTATCAGGTTGTTCCTGATAACTATCCGACCATGCACCCCAAGCCCAGGAAGACAGAATTCCCCCCCTCAGAAAGACTAAAGGATTTATGATTATCTAAATCAAGCTGGAATGAAAAATAAAATGCTGGCAAAAGACTGACAGCTAGCTTAACGGCCAGACTATCCTTTAAAATTACTCTCCTCTCCGAATCCACTACCTGGTCTTAAAGATTAGCATCTGGTCCCTGCTTCCCTCGTCCCAGCGGGCAACCCCAACTGGAAACGTTAATTTCTTCACTAGTTGGATGGAACCGGGGGCCAAAGAAGATGTACAATTCCCTAAGGCTCCTCATATATCTCACCCTGCACGCAGTATGAACACCGTCTATTAAGCAGAGTGTCTTTCCTCCCATCTAGACGCACACACTGCTGCATGTGTCAAAAAAAAAAAAATATTCATTCCGTTCCATGGGAAGCCTTTCATCTTCCCATTCTCCACTGGAACCCTCCCACGGCTCCGTTTCCCAGTTTCCTCTCCTTCCAGCAAACACAGCTTGACAAGTTGGCAGTCTTGCCAGCTTTCTACAAACTGCCCTTTACCGAGCGAGCCTCCACCCAAGCCCCCCAACCAGCCCTGCCACCCACTTTCCCCTGAACTGCCGACTCACAACTCCCGGCTGGAACGCTGGCAAAATCTCCTCCTAAGCCCGGCTGGAAACACCCACGCTGCGCGCACCCCCCCACCCCACCCCTCCCCTCCCCAAACACCCAGATGGATCCCCGGCGCAGGAATCCTACAGTAGGGGGGAAACTGCTCGCTGCTCCCTGATCTTGGAAACCGTTGCTAGGTGGCGCTTTCCCCCAAGGAGCCCGGGGTTTTAAAAAAAAAAAAAAAAAACAACTTCGGGCGTTGAGGGGGTCTGGTCTTCCCCAGGAGGAACGCGACATCCAGTCGCGTCCTTTCTAGAACTGTCTACACCGAGCCGCCCTGGGGGCCACGGGAAAACTGCCGAGCGCCCGGGGACCGCGGGATCGGGGGATGGGGGTGGGAGGGGGGAGGACGTACGCGGTGCCGGGTCCTCACCTTCTTGATATGGGCCGCAATATCCTTCTCGATGTTGTACTTCTCCAACGCCTGGGTCGCGCACTCCACCGAGTCCTGTTGCATCTCTTCCGACATGTCTGCATTTTTGATCACCGCCTTCCGGTCGCACATGGTGGCCTGTGGGACGAGGCGCGCAGGAAAGCTAAGGAAGGGTCAGGGTGCGGGCCGCGCCGCCCCGCCGCCCGGCCGCCTGGCCCCCCGGCCCCTGAGGACGACGCCCCCACCCGCGGCTCGCACCGCAGGCCCCGGTACCCCGGGCGGGGAGGACCCGAGCCCCGTCTCACCGTGAAGCAGGGGCCAGCCGGCTGCTGCGAGCTCCTAGGGAAGGTGCTGGCGCCGCTCAGGCAGCTGACGAGAGCCGGTCGCTACCGAAGCCGTGGCGCATCTAAGGAGCCCCACGCCAGCCGCCGCCGCCTAATCCCGAGGCCCCGCCCTGCGCCCCGCGGCCCCGCCCCCGACGCACGTCGCTATTGGCTGGGGGCGGCCAGCAGCCGCTCCCTATTGGCCCAGGGATTCAATGGTTCCTTCAGGATCTTTCTCCTGCATTTTGTTGCAGACCACAATGCACCGCGCTCGGCGTCGGTTGCCCGGGCGATGCGCCGCACGCGTGCAGGCCCACACACCCCGAAGGCGGAGCCCGGGGAGGGTGGGGGAGAGGCTGCTTCCCGGACCACCCAGCTGCCTGGAAGGGTGCGAGGGCGGGCCTGCCGGAGCCCACCGAGGTTAGCCCAGGGAATGTTCTAGTAGCCGCAGTTTCCAGAAGACGGGGAGTCGCCGCCCACTACCCCACCCCGCCCCCCGCCCGGGGTCAGCACACTTTTGACAAGTGGCCTCTGGCCTCGAAAGGTTCTGCAAAGCACGGGCAGGCCACCGATTCGGTTGCCCTAAGGGTCGTAGGGCTTGGCTTCAAGCTCTGCTGTCTCATTCCTGACCTTTGTGCGTGCGTGCATGCGTGTTGTCTGAGGGGGCCTTGGGCTTGCTTGAGAGGCAAGTGCGATGATCCTGTTTTCTTTCTTTTTTTGGTTATTCTGTGCGTGTCCTCCCCCACCTCCCCCTAGCAGGGTCTCCCTAGGTAGCCCAGGCTGGCCTGAAATTCGCAGTTCTTCTGGCTTGGCCTCCCCGCGCTCCATCACACCAGGGTAAATTCCTAATTTTATAACCTGACACTACATGTTTATTTCTACAGCTACTGTGGTCCCTATGTGGCTGGTCCTGCCCTAGAAAACTGTATGCATGGTGATAGCCTCGGGATTGAAGGAGAGTTTCGGCACAGGTATCATCTCCAGGAGGTCGCGTCTGTCTGCCAGCTGCCGGGCAGTGCAGACATCAGGAGTTTGAATGTGGGTGGGTGTAGGGTGTGTACAGGTGAGCCTTCCTGCTCAGGTATGTTGTCCATTTGGGGGGAAATTTCTTGGTTGTGGATTTATTTCTAGAAAGGAAGACGTATCTTAATGGACAAAAAAGTGATCCTCCAAGGTGTCTTCTCTGGCATAGGTACATTGATGACTAGTAGTACCTAAATAAGAGTAAGTTGATAGATAAATAAATAAATAAGGTCCCTATAATAGGCTGATGGCAGAGCTCTTACCTAACGTGCACCATATCCTGAGTTTGATACCCTGTGCCTCAAAAACAAAACAAAACAAAAAGGTAGTCAAAAACAAGGTGTTAGGGAGCAGGGTTGAATCCCAGCACTGTTGAAGCCTGTCTTGTCTCTATTTGTAGTGGGGGACTAAATATAAAAGGAAACCGCTTGGTAGGTGTGTGGGAGCACTAAATGTTCTTGTAGATTCTCAGCGCAGTCACGTATGGCTTGTAGTGCTGAATGAATCCTACCAATCACTAGCGTTGAACCATCAAACCTTAAATACCTGTAAATATATTTTTGAAACTCCTTAAATAATTTTTGGGTTGTATAACTTCAAGTTGCCTGCTTACCTTTCTGCATTTTTTACAGTGTCTGTCACGTATGTAGCTCTGGGCCTCAAACCACAAAGATCCACTTGTCTCTGCCTCCAGAGTGCTGGGATTAAAGACAGTCAGCACCACACAGGGCTAACCTAGAACCCGTTTTCACTAAATTACCCAGAGGCACACCCCTCCAAAGAGAAAATGATGAGAGTAAGGAGGACTTCCTCACTTAGTATGTCTGTCAGTCAAAGGCTTCTTCCAGCTCCCTCTTGGATCTTAGCTAAAAGGCCCACGAAGCCATTCCAGCTCCGTATGTGTAATGGCAGGATCGGGGACTTGAGGAATTAATATTGAGGAAGAAGTGGGTTTGTCAGATGAGACCGGAGACCAGTCGGTGTGTTGACTAGCTTTGGCCTCCCACTCAGAACCGGGGCGTTACTGACAACCCCAGAATCTGAGCTGCTCGGCTGATACATTCATGTTTTTCTCTGATCTGTGGCTCGGTCTTGTTTACATCAAAGAGCTGAGAATCTAAAGCAAACAAAGCAGGACGGGGGCGTAGGTAGTGGTAGTGTTTGCCTCGTGCGCGCGAGCCCTCATCTTCAATCTTGAGCACTGCAAAGTAAATAACAAAAATAACAGAGAACTGGGCTCTTGCTAAGGCGGCGCAGCACTTGCTTAAGTATGAGTGAGGCCAGCGGCCACATAATTGACCCCTAGCAGGCTGAGGCGAGGGAGTCAGGCGCATGTAATCTCAGAGCAGTTGGGAGATGGAGCCAGCAGGATCAGACATTCAAGGCCAGCTTTGGATAGATGGTTCCAAGGCCAGCCTGGGCTCCGTGAGACTCTGTCTCCACTCTCCCTAATCAAATAAAGAAGAGGAGGTAGGAATAGCAGCAGCAGTGAGTGGGTGCTGATCACTGAGCACTTAGAGTACTTAGAGTCACTGTCTCTGTACCCCTCATGACCTCTGCGTTTGAGACCCTTTTCCTTCTCTCTCTTTATGGGCGTTGTGGTTGTTGGTGTATCTGTGCACCACATTCGTGCCTGATGCCCACCGAGGCTAGAAGAGGGCATTGGATCCCCTGGGTCTGAAATTCAGACACTTGTAAGCTGTTGTGTGGGTGCTGAGAACTGAACCTGGCTCCTCAGAACAACCAGTGCTCTTAACTGCTGATCCATCTTTCCAGCCCCAAGGAGACCCTCTTTATTTACCGACTTAGCAAGGCTATGTAGCTGAGGATGACTTTGAACTCCTGATCTTCCCGCTCCCACATCTCAAGTGCTGGGATTTCAGGCATGTGCCACTGCAACCAGTTTTATGGGGTACAAGGAGTTCAACCCAGGGCCTTGTGCATACAGGCAAGGGCTCTACCAACAGCCATTTTCCCAGCCCTGTCTCATTAGATGACAGCTCCAGTGTGTCCTTCCCCTGAATGCCTCTGCTTGCCTCCATCACCACCGTGCCAGATTTCCTCCATGATATCTGCCTCACGTATTCCTCTAGCGGGATCAGCTTGCGCATTGCCCTTCTTGCTCAATGTCTGCGTGTTGCTGCCTCTTCCGTCCCCGGTTCCATCTTCAGCGTTCAAGTCACTGTCTGGGGTTAGGGGTGTAACTCAGTGGTAGAACCCTTACAGGTTTTCCTTGGTACTCAGTAAATATGACTGAAATTTTAAAACCACTAGGTCTTATGAACCCCCCTACACACACATACACACACACACACACACACACACACACACACACACACATACACACGATCAGGAGATGTGAGAGGGGCCAGCAAGATGGCTCCAAGTGAACGAGCTGGCTGTGCAAACTCAACAGCCTGAATTTGATCTCCAAATGCAGGGACAGGCGGGAAGAGAAAGCCAACTCCAGAATGTGGTCTTCTGACGTCTACAAGTGAGGCGTGGTGTATGAGCACAGACTGCCCCCACACACCAAAATAATACTTTTAGAAAATTTAGGAGCGGAAGGTATGAAATATGTTGACTTCCTTTTTTATTGTACTTTTCTTCTTGAGACAGGGTCTAATTGTGGAGCTCCCGGCCTTGAACTTACAGAGATCCTCCTGCCTCTGCATCCTGAGCGCTGAGATTAAAGGCATGCACCATCACACCCCACTTTTCTTTTTCTTTAAAGAAGGTCTTCTGAGCCGGGTGGTGGTGGCACATGCCTTTAATCTCATCACTCGGGAAGCAGAGGCAGGCAGATCTATGTGAGTTCGAGGCTAGCTTGGGCTCTGCATCCTTCCTGTCTCTGTCCTACTCATTTTTAGAGTTATAGGCATGTAGGACCATACATGACTTTACATGTGACTGCTGATTCAGATTCTACTCCCCGTGTTTTCGCAGAAAGCTCTCTTAACCAATGAGCCATATCTCTAACCCAGCTCCTTCTTTTTTGAGACTGGGTCTCAACCCAGGCTAACCTCAAACTTGCTATGTATCAAAGATTATCTTGAAGTTTTGATCCTCCTGCCCCTGTCTTCCACGTGCTGGGATTACAAGCATGTATCACTATGCCCACTCTATCTAGGCAAACACTCCACTGACTAAGGGACATCCCTGCCCCAGTACCATCTTTTTAAGAAAGATGTGTACGTGTGTTGGTGTCTGTGTGTACATGTGGACACGGAGGCCGGAAGAGGGTATCAGACTCCCTGGAGCCAGGGTAATGGGCTTATTGTTAGCCACCCAGTGCAGATGCTAAGAACTGAACCCAGGTCCTCTGCAAGAACAGGAGGAGATGGAGGTAATGTTGCCTTCTCAGAATGCTGGCCCATCACTAATTCTAATGATTTCAAAGAGAGATAGTGATCTGGATCATTTCCACAGGAAAGAGCTCCATTTGTAAACGTTGCTTAGAAATTATTTAAGCACTGCATAGTAGAGCATGTGAGCCTCCAATCCATAACCTCTTGCAGAGTTTGACACCAAATCCAGGGCTTATCCTTGGGTACCAGGAGAGTCATACTTTCCTGGGAGCAAATGGACTCTACTACCTGGCACATGATGTTTACTGAATGAACCCTGCATGAAGGAATGGCCGCACCAATAGCCGCATGAAGATGGTGTCTCAGACAGGTTTTTAAAAACTTAAATTTATTTTTTATTTTACTTGCTTTGGTGTTTTGCCTGCATGTATGTCTGTGTGAGGGTGTCAGATCTTGGCATTAACAGACCACTGTGAGCTGCCATGTGGGTGCTGGGAATTGAACCCGGGACCTCTGGAAGAGCAGTCAGTGCTCTTAACTGCTGAGCCATCTCTCCAGCCCCCTGGTATAGGTTCTTCATTGTCATTTTGTTCTTGTTTTCTTTTCGAGACAGAGTCTCACGTAGCTCAGCTAGGATGGCCTTGAACTCCTGATTCTCCTGCTTCTACCTCCCAAGTGTTAATGTTAGTGCTTCTGCCACCATGTTGGTTCTGGTACAGTTTCCGTTGGCATCAAGAGGGGCTCCGTTCACTGTGGTCAGCAGAGGGACTCCACGGGGGAAAAGGAGAAAGCAGAGGCTCAGAAGTCTGGGTTATTAGAGCCATCTTGTCAGACTGAGACAGACCCGGATCCCCGGAACTGCTGGGGGTGCTGGAGTAAGCCCCCGAGAGCCACCACACAGAGCTCCTAAATCACTCAGGATGTGTTTTATATAACTGCCACCTTTATTATTGTTAGCGATCCTTTTTTTTTTCAGTTTTTATTTTTATATGAATATGTGTCTGTTTGTATGTGCACGTGTGTGGGTGCTCAAAGAATCCAGAAGAGGGAGTCGGAACATCTGGGACTGGAATTACAGGCATTTGTCAGCTGCCTGATATGGGTGCTGGGAACAGAACCCAGGTCCTCTGCCAAAGCAGCAGGTGCTCTAGTTGCTGGGCAACCTCTCTAGTCTCATTTGTGATTTGTTTATTTACTTTCTTGTTTATTTATTTATTTATTGTGGTTTTCTAAGACAGGGTTTCCCTGTGTGGCAGCCTTGGCTGTCCTGGAACTCACTTTGTAGACCTGGCCTCGAACTCACAGAGATCCGCCTGCCTCTGCCCTCCGAGTGCTGGGACTAAAGGCGTGCCCCAACTATTTGTGATTCTTAACCTTATATGGTCTGATTGGACAGAGAAAGGCATAGGACATTAGTAAAGGACAACTCAGCGCGTGTGAAGGTGTTTCCAGAGAAGATGAACCCCAAGGACAGAAACCACTCCACATGGTGGCATCACTGCACAGGCCTGGGTGGAATTTAAAAGGGGGGACGGGGCTGGGGACGTACCTTCTTTAGGTGGAACCTGCCTATCATGTGAAAGGCCTTGGGTTCACCCCAGTTAAGAGACCAGAAAGAAAACAAGGCAGACAGCACCAACAGGTGCCCCTGCTGCCAGGCACTGTGATGTGAACAGCCCCGTCTGCCCAGCTTTCCCGGGCACGCTGGACTAATCAGAACTCGGGAGTCAAAAGTCTTTCCATCTATGCTCGGTGGTGCACAGCTATAATCCCAGCCCCAGAGACCGAGGCAGAAGGATTCCCTAAAATATCGAGCTAGCCAGAGCTACATAGCAAGACCCTGTCTCCAAAAGGAGGGCGGTGGGTGGCTTGAGAGGCAGCCAGCTCAGCAGGCAAAGGTTCCTGCCACCAGCCAGAGTTCGATTCCTGGAACCTGAATTGCAGAAGCTGACTCCAGTTGTTTTCTGTCATCCTTACATGATCTGTGTAACCCCTCGCCCCCATAAAAATACTTTTCTTTTCTTTTTTAAAGACAGTCTCACTGTGTAGCCTGGGATAGTAATTTAACAGTCACTATTTTCTTCTAAGCTCTCTTTATATTTTAAGTAAGTTTATTTTAATTTTTTTTTAAGTCAGGGTCTTATGTAGCCGAGGCTGGCCACAAACTTGTGTTTAGGTGCTAGGCTCATAGGCAGCTGCCATGCTCAGTTCATGTGCTGCTGGGAATTGAACCCAGTGCTTCACGCATGTTGGGCGAGCATTCTACCAATTCACTATATCCCCAACCTCAAATTATTTCAGTTATCTTCTTTCAATTTGTGTATTTCCTTTGTTTGTTTCTTGAGATAGGATCTCTCTGTGTAACTGCTGTGGCTGTCCTGGAACTCGCTCTGTAGCCCAGGCTGGCCTCTAACTCAAGGAGATCCACCTGACTCTGCCTCCCTGGTGCTGGGATTAATGGCGTGTGTAACCACCGCCTGGTAATAATTGCGTGCGTGCGTGCGTGCGTGCGTGCGTGTGTGTGTGTGTGTGTGTGTGTGTGTGTGTGTGTGTATGATTGCTGTAATGTGCATCGAAGTCAGAGAACCGCTTTCAGGAGTCAGTCAGTTCTTTCCTTCCACCACGTGGGTCTCAGATTGAACTCAGGTCATCAGGCACCTTTACCCACCGAACCATCTCACCTACTCTGTTTTTCGGTGAGAATTTTCAAACCAGGGTATTGGAATGCTGAGTGAATATTCTGCCACTAATCTGTATTCTCAACTCAGTAAATGTATCTTTATTATTTATTTTTTTAAATTTAGTTAGGTATGATGGCACACAGCTTTAATCCTGGAACTGGTGAGGCAGAGACAGATTTCTGTGATTTCAAGGCCAGCCTGTTCTACATAGTGAGTTCCAGGAGATACAGGGCTGTGTAGAGAGACCCTGTCTCAAAAAAAGAAAAAAAAGTTACTTTGAGACATGTTAGTTCAGGTGGGCCTTGAGCTCAGAATTCTCTTCCCTCCCCCAGTGCTGGGTTCAGATCCCCCAGCACCTTCATAAAAGCCAGACACAAATAAATCTTAACACGGGGGAGACAGAGCTGTGTGGATCCTGGAGCCTGCTGACCAACTAACCTAGTAAAATCGATAAGCTCTAAGTGCAGTGAGAAATCCCGTTTCAAAATAAAGTGGAGAGTGGCCAGGGATTTAGCTCAGTAGTAGAGCACTTGCCTAGCAAGTGCAAGGCCCTAGGTTTGACCCTCAGCTTCAGAAAAATTAAGTTGAAATAGCAAAAAAGTCAATTCCTGCCTGGCATGGTGGTGCACGCCTTTAATTCTAGCACTCAGGAGGCAGAAGCAGATGAATCTCTGAGTTGGAGGCCAGCCTGGTCTACAGAGTGAGCTCCAGGACAACCAGGGCTACACAGCGAAACCCTGTCTCAAAAAACAAAACAAACAACAACAACAAAACTCCTGCAAACTCTGACCCCCACGAATACATGCACACACAGTAAGAAAAAAAGCCCCCCCCTTTGAGACAGGGTCTCACTGTGCACCTCTGGCTGTTTTGAACTCGCTATGTAGACCAGGCTGGCCTTGAACTCACAAAGATCTGCCTGTCTCTGCCACCTCATTGCTGAGACTAAAGGTGTGCAGCGCTATGACTGGCTAGGAAACAGGTCTTAAAGCTAGGTTTACTGACCTCATGACTGAAACCTCAGCACTGAAGAGCTGGAGACAGGAGTTCAAAGTCAGCCTGGGCTGTGTGAAACCTTGTCTCAAACAAAACGAAAGTCACTTCACACGATGTGGACTGAGTCTGAATGTTACTATTACAGATCTCACCCTGTCCCCATGCACAGGCCACAGAGCAGGCAGGCTGCTCTAGGTTCGTTTCTGTTGCTGTGATAAAGTAACCAGTTATCAGGAAAGGGTTTATTCATTGTACGATTCCAGGGAAGTCAAGTCAGATCACAGAGGTGTGTGCATGCCTGCTTGGGCGACTGTTCAGATTGATTCCTCCACTAGCAGCTTGGGACCCCTGCGTAGGGGATGGTGTTGCCCAGAATAGGCCGTGCCTTCTCACTTCAGTGAAGAGAATGCCCACAGCTCCCATTAAGGCCAGTACTGGCTGTGGGAGGAACCTGTAGTCTACGGGAGGAGCCTGGGGGCCCAGATGACTTAATGGGTGACCTCAGTATTACTCTCTAATTATATGCAAAGTGCTCCTCAGTCAGCCTAATTATTCTAGGACTCCAAACAAAGGAATAGGCATTTGGAATCTGATTCTGGCATCTCTATTCTGATTCAGTGAGAGAAAATCTGACTCTAGAATTTAATAGTTCCTAAGACCTTCAATCTGGATGACTGGGAGTTGTCTAAAGAGAACCTGGCACCAGGCACTCTTCTCTGTGCTGCAGAAATGCAAGCGAACTGCTGGACACGGTGGCTTGTCCTCCGTCACAGCACCTGGCAAGCTAAGGCAGGAAGATTAACATAAATCTGAGGTAAGCTTGGGCTACAGAGGAAGACCCTTAAGAAAAGGGAAAGAAATCTAAGCTAGAGCGCATTACCATTGCAGAGAGTACACGTGTGAGGCCCTAGGAAGCAAGAATCTGTTTCCTCCAACTTGTATTCTAGCAGAACACACACACACACACACACACTCAGGGCTGGAGAGATGGCTCTGGGCTTAAGAGTACCTACTCCTCTTGCAGAGGATCTGAGAGCCCTTCCCAGCTCTCAGGGGACTTGAGGCAGCTGCCTGTATCTCCAGCTCCAGGGGATCTGATGCCCTCTTGGAACTTCTACAGCAGGCGTCTGTACATGACATACCCCCCACAACCCAAACACATACATATATAATTTAAAAAACCCTTTTTTTAAAAAAAGATTTATTTATTATGTATACAACATATATGACTGCAGGTCAGAAGAGGGCACCAGATCTCATTACAGATGGTTGTGAGCCACCATGTGGTTGCTGGGAATTGAACTCAGGACCTCTGGAAGAGCAGTCAGTGCTCTTAACCTCTGAGCCATCTCTCCAGCCCTAAAAAACCCTTTCGATAAACAGATGAGTAAATATAATGAATAAAAATAAAGTAGAAAAAAAGTGAAAACTCACTGTGAGGGCATGCTTGTAATTCTAGCACTTAAGTGGAGGCAGATCAGGGTCACAGCTTTTGGGGCCAGCCTGAGCTAACTGACACCTTGTCTCAAACAAAACGAGGTGATGGTGACTTGGACCAGGGCATCAGTGACAGGTGGGGTGAGAGGAGATTCTGGCTGTACTTGAGGGTGGAGCTGACTTGCTGATAAGCTGTAGTGTGTGCCGACCATAAGGGAAATGGAGACCTCAGAGATGACTCCACCTGGGCATGTGGGTCACACCTGTAGTCCCAGCTGCTGCTGCTAATGAGACAACACCGGACCCCTTGTGCCCGTGATGTGTTTGAGACTAGCCTGTGTGACACAGTGAGACCCTAAATAAAAGAAATAAAAAGATAGCCATGCGGCCTGAACAATAAGAAGCCGAGATGAGGAAGGCCGGCAGAGGAAGCAAGTTCTGCTTCACCACGTGCAGTTGGAGACGCTTCTTAGAGTTCCCCGTGAAGTGTCAAGTGTGCAGTTGGACGTGTGAGCTCTGGGAAGATGTCCAGGCCAGAGCTATAATCCATCCGGGGAGTCACCAGCTTATCGCAGACATTTAAACCACGGGCCTGGATGAGATCACCACCAAGGGAGGAGTCCGCAGGTGGAGGCGGTGCTGACTCAACCCACAGTATTCTGTTATCTCAGACACTGCCCCGAGCAAGTGCAGGATACAGCTGAACTTCACTTGGTACCTGTCCAAAAGAAACTCCATTTCTTCCTGATTTGTTTCCCCTGCCTGAGCGCCGACTTTATTTAGATGATGGCCCTCCAGAGTGCACCCTGCCACGCAGTCCTAATGACCCTTTACTTTTCGGTGGTGGTGCTGGAAACTGAACTCCGGGCTCGTGCATGGCAGGCAAGTGTTGAACCACTGGGCTCTATTCTCAGCCCTTCACGCTTTATTTTTTGTTTGTTAAGATATGGTCCCAAGTAACTCAAACTGGCCTGAACTCTGCAAATCCTCTATGTAGCTGACACTGGCCTTTAACTCTTTAATTTTTATTGTTTATTTATTTATTTTGTTTTGTTTTTCAAGACAGGGTTTCTCCATGTAGTTTTAATGTCCTGGATATCGCTCTGTAGACCAGGCTGGCCTCAAACTTACAGAGATCCGCCTGCCTCTGCCTCCTGAGTGCTGGGATTAAAGGTATGTGCCACCGCTGCCCAGCTCTTTTGTTTTTTGTTTTTAATATTTTTATTTTATGTGCATTGGTGTTTTCTCTGCATGTATATCTGTGTGAGGGTGTCAGATCCTCCAGGACTGGAGTTACAGGTAGGTGTGGTAGTGGGAATTGAACCCAGGTCCTCAGGAAGAGCAGCCAGTGCTCTAAACCACTGGGCCATCTCTCCAGCGCCGCCCTGCCCCCCTTTTTGAGACAGAGTTTCACTAGGTAGCTCTGGCTGGTCTGGAACTATGTGGAAAAGGGTGGCCTCAAACTCACAGAGATCCTCCTGCCTCTGCCTCCTGAACACACCCACTTTTTTTTTTTTTAAAAGAAGTGTTATGATTTGTGTGTGTGCACGCACATGCGTGGCCCATGTACTCGGCATGTATGTGTGAAAGTGCATGTCAAGAGCTTAGATAGCGTGGGTGACCTGATTCTCTCTCTCTACCACATGGAACCTGGGGATGAAACTCAAGTCATCAGGCCTGAGAGCAAGCACCTTTGCAGCCCGGGCCATCTCATCAGCCACGGCCTCTAACCCTTTATCTTCCCGCCTCCACCTCCTAACTGCTGCATGGGACACCACGCCCAGCTTTATTCTTTTCAACATCTCTTAAGCACCTACTCGGGATAAGCTTCCCACCTAGGCATCCAGAACGAGAAAGGACAAGACCGAACAGTCCCTTCTGTAGGGAGGGAGCCGCAACTGAGCACGGGTGTGCACAGGATGTGGTTGTCACTGGCAGAGGCAATGGAGAGGACAGGCCAGTGTGAAAGCCAACAGGGAGGGTTCTGCTCCACCCTGGGAGGCAAGCAAGGCTGCTCTAGGAAGTCTCTCTCTCGAAGCAATGGGAGCAGGGCAGCAGGCTGGGGGAGTGCAGAGAACCTTCTGGATGGAGCAGCATACCCGAAGGCCTGAAGGTGAAAGGAGGTGATAGCTGGAACAGCCGCAATAACTCCGTGTGTGTGTGTGTGTGTGTGTGTGTGTGTGTGTGTGTGTGTGTGTGTGTGTGTGTAGAGAGAGAGACGAGGACAGAGGCGGACAGCAGTGAGACTTGGGGTCTTGTGAATCTGAATAAGATATGTGGCCTCCAAGCCGGGCGGTGGTGGCGCACGCCTTTAATCCCAGCACTCGGGAGGCAGAGCCAGGCGGATCTCTGTGAGTTCGAGGCCAGCCTGGGCTACCAAGTGAGTTCCAGGAAAGGCGCAAAGCTACACAGAGAAACCCTGTCTCAAAAAAAAAAAAAAAAAAAAAAAAAAAGATATGTGGCCTCCATCTTCAACTACCCATGGTTCTAAGAGGCCACAGCGAGCGGTTCAGAAGAGGAGAGTGGACCATCAGAGTCCAAGAGGGCAGCCGGTACGCCATGGAGGTCCTGGTCTCATTCTCTCAGTTCCTCCATTGTATTTATTTTTACTCAATGTTTTTTTTTTTTTTTTTTTTTTTGGTTTTTCGAGACAGGGTTTCTCTGTGTAGCTTTGCGCCTTTCCTGGAGCTCACTTGGTAGCCCAGGCTGGCCTCGAACTCACAGAGATCCGCCTGGCTCTGCCTCCCGAGTGCTGGGATTAAAGGCGTGCGCCACCACCGCCCGGCTTTACTCAATGTTTTAAACAGTCTTGCTCTCTGGCCCAGGCTCCCTGATATTGGGTAGCAATTAGCTCTTTAAGACACAGGATGTTCGCCAGACGGTGGTGGTGCACGCCTTTAATCCCAGCACTCTGGAGGTAGAGCCAGGTGGATCTCTGTGAGTTCGAGGCCAGCCTGGGCTACAGAGTGAGATCCAGGACAGGCACCAAAACTACACAGAGAAACCCTGACTCAAAAAAACAAAAACAAAACAAACAAACAAACAAACAAACAAAAACAAGACACAGGATGTTCTAATGGGAGGTGGAACACTCCAACAGGGAATTCCTTAAACCCAGCAAGTACCAACTCAAAGCTTCAGGAAGTCCTTGAAACTGACCAGACTCACTGGGCCCCTTGCTCCCAAGCATATGGAAGCTGTGAGGACTGAAAGACACTCTCAGAAGAGCTGAGCTGTGTAGAGCAAGCTGAGGCCAACTGGCCTACCTGGAAAAAGGACACTCTCCAACTTGCCAAGCTGCCTGCAGGCTGTGTACGCACCGACTCCCAGCTTTGATGAGCTCTCAGCCCTGGTGGGTGGGCTCTGGTGATGCAGCTGTCTGTGAGTCTGTGAGTCGTTTCTGCTCCTGTAAATAACCCCTCACTCACACTCCTATACGTAACCCCAATGAAATGCACTAGGTCCCCAGCTGGACTTCGAGAGTTCTCACTTTGGTCCGTGGTCGGTTCCATGTGTGGGGTGAGTTGACGTGGGCTCAGGTGCCCCCAGCAACAGTGTCACACGTCACCTCAACCTTGAGACTCCCCTGCTTTAGCCCCCGAGTTCTGGGCTGACAAACGTAGGCTGCCATGGCCAGCCTGACCCTCCATTTTAAACGTGGCCATAAAGTAAAATAATGTCATTAGTGCAGCCAGCTGGGGTCACTCTCAGGTTCAATGTCATGGCTGTTCTATGTATGGAATATTTATTGGGGTTTTAACCAGTTTTCTTTCCTAACACCTATTTTTTTATTAAAAAATTACAAAAGTGAGGGCTGGAGAGATTCCTCAGTGGTTAAAAGCACCGGAAATTCTTACAGAGGATGTGGGTTCAATTCCCAGCACCTACGTGGCAGCTCACAACTGTAACTCCAGTTCCAAGGGATCTGATGCTCTCTTTTTATCTCCTCGGGCACCAGACAAGTACTTGGTGCAGAGACATATATTCAGGCAGAAACATTCATACGCATAAGATAAAATCTTAAAAAATAAATGTTCCCTAAAACTTCCTACAGTATATTTTTCTTTTTTAGTACAGAGGCAAATGCCCTCCAATGCCCTCCACTGGGGTATAACTGCAGCCCTTTTGTATTTTGTCTTTTTTTTTTTTTTTTTTTTTTGATACAGGGTCTCATCAGTTTGCCATGGATGACAGCCCTTGGGTTTATTTGCTTTTTTAGATAGGCCCTCACATAGCCCAGGCTGGCCTCAGTCCTCCATGGAGTTGAGGATGATCTCCTCTCCCTCTCGAGGGCTGGGGTTACAGGTGAGTGCCTCCGTTCCTGGCGGTGTGGTTTCTTCTCAGTTGCAGAGCTGAAACACTCTGACCCAAAGCAGCTTAGGGGAGGGAGGAGTCATTTCTTCTACAGGTTACAGCCCATCCTTGAGGGAGGCAAGGTCACCATCTATAGGAAGGAACTACGTTAGAAATGTGAAGGAGAAACCACGGAGGGACACTGCTTGCTGGCTCACTCCTTCAGGCTTGGCTAACTTTCAACCCAGGACCACCTGGCCAGGAAATGATGCCACCAACGGTGGGCAGGGCCCTCCTATTCAAGACAACCAAGACATCCCTGGGGGTTAGCAAGGAGGGTCAGTGGTTAGAAGGATGAACTTGGGTTCTGTTCTGCAGCTCACAGGTGGCTCTACACTGAGCTCCAGGGCGTCTGCTGCCACCTTCTGGCCTCCGTAGGCCCTCACACTCACATAATGCATACACATACATTCTGGCACACATACACATAAAATTAACAAATATTCCTTATATGACAGGATAATCCCTTAGAGACGTGTCCTCAGGCCAACTTGACAAGGTTACTCAAGACTTTTCCAGGTGATTCGAGGCTGTGTTGAGTTGATAGTTAATGCTAAGCAGGACAACAGACGTACCCAGTGCTGGGCTCCAAACCAGCGCTTCATGCATGCTAAGCCAGCATTCTACTCTTGAGTGAATCGCATTCCCCCAGCCCCTAGACCTTGAACAAGGAAAGCAATCCGGGCTGGCAAGACGGCTCCTCGGTTAACAGCAGAGGCCCAGGCATCCAGCACAGTCACTTAGAGAAGCTGGGAGGGAGGGGCAGGCCATGGGGAGAAGCTGTTGGAGACAACTTAGGTAAGCACGCGGAGACAGATGGGGCCCTCTCCAGGGAGCATGCACTTCCTCCCCTCTGCTGGGTCCCCAGCATCTAACAGTGCAAAGAGACGTCCATAAATATATCGGACATCTTCTCACGGGTGCATGTGTGGCCCTGGTCTTCTTGAGGTCCACACACTTCCCATTTACCAAGCCCTCTCTAGATGGACCCTAAGGCTTCTTCCATTTGCCCTAGACTTTTGGTCAGTTTGATTTTGCTCTCTCTGGCTTCCAAACAAGTGCCCTTTTGCTATTCACTGCCCCCTCTGCAGACTCTGAGAGCAGACTCCAATCAGGCTCCTTCCACCCCCACACCTCCAGCCTAGGCATCGAGTGAGTCCCCTGTACAATCATCCTATTCAGAGATACACAATAAACATTTGTATGGTAAAGGCAACTCACGCCGCCTTCTACTGAGTAGCTGAAATACTTAAGACTTACACATTAGAATCTAACCCAGCTGGGTTCTCATTTACCTTAGGGCAGTTCACCATAAATCACATGTGTCTCTAAGTAAGCATGATTACTGCCCTTCCACCTCAGGAACTGTTTAGCATCCTCGGGCATCAGGCTAGCCCTCCATGTCTCAGCTTTCTTCCTGTGTGTTTTCTTTCTATCTGGAGAACTCTGCCTCCTGCCTAACACCATCTGGTTGTTCTGGTCTCCGTTTAAAAGCCACTCCCTCCAAAAAGCCCTCCCCTTCCCTGCAGCCAGGGTGAAGACCTACATACTCCGTGTTTCTTGTGACGACTGTTTGCTCTAATTGACTTTCTAGTTGTCTGTGAAGGGGGTGAGGACAGATATGAGGCTGTCATGTCACTGCTGTATCCCCAGCACGCAGCACCCAGCCCACCAGATGATGCCGTGGCTCAATAAATGTTGAGTGAATGGACATATGTCGAACGGGCCAGAGGTGGGGGAAGCCACTCACGTCCCAGATGCCAGAATCATACCCTGGCCTCTTGGAGCTGGGGTCACAGCATGCTCGGAGGAAAGCCTGCATTTGCCACACCTCCAAGTAATGTCGCCATAGCAAGAGAAACTTGAAACTACAGAAGACAGAATTAATAATAATAATAATAATAATAATAATAATAATAAAACCCTAGGTCCCTGGCTGCCTCACTCCAGGGAATGTTTGTCAGTGTGGCATTCACAGCAGCCCTGCACATGCCATGGGCTTGCAGAAGGGGAAAGTTAGCCAGCGAGTCTCAGCCAGACACAAGGCAATTCAGCCACTGTGGATATGTTCCTGCCCTCCGACCCCGGCACCTGTGTGTGTGTGTGTGTATGTGTGTGTTTTCCCATGTTCTCCTGTTCAGGTGCATGCATGTGTGTCTACAAAAAGCTTGGCTTTGGGTTACCTTTTTTTTCTTTAATAAAATCTTGAGAGGGGCCAGCAAGCTATCCCAGCTGGTAAAGCTACCTGCCACCAAGCCTGACCACCTGAGTTTGATCCCCCAAGTCTGATCCTCTCCCTTGTGGGAGGGACCCAATCCCACAAGTTGTCCTCTGACTTCCACATTCCAGCCATGTCTTGTCCACAGATGAACACACAATACATTTTTAAAATGTACTTTTATATTGTTATTATTTTATTATTATTATTTTGCTTTTCAAGACAGGGTTCCTTTGTGTTGCCCTGGCTGTTCTGGAACTCTCTCTGTAGACAAGGCTGGCCTCAAACTCACAGAGATGGGCCTGCCTCTGCCTCAGTGCTGGGGTTAAAGGTTTGCCTCTGCCGCCGCCGCCGCCGCCGCCGCCGCCGCCGCCGCCGCCACCGCCATCATCGCCATCACCGAGAAGCAAAAATGTACTTTTAAAACAGTCTTCAGAGTAGCTGGGGACACAGCTCACCGGGTACAGCATTCACTCACGAAGCCCCAACTTTGATCCCCATCACAGAATAAAATAGGTATGGTGGCACAGGCCTGTATCCCTAGTACTTTGAAGGCAGGAGGATTAGAAGTCCAAGGTCATTCTCAGCTCCCTAGGGAGTTCAAAGCCAGCCTCAGTTAATGATCTATCTTCAAGTCAGTTTGGGCTACAAAGTGAGCCCCGTCTCACACCAAAACAAACAGTGCTGGAGAGATGACTCCACGGTGAAGAGCACCAGCTGCTCTTCCAAGGACCCGGGCACCGTTCCCAGCGCCCATGTGGCAGCTCACAAGCATCTGTGACTCCAGTTCCAGAGGACCAGAATGCCCTGTGACCTCCTCGACACTGGCACGGGCATTCATGCAGACAGAACACCTATTCACACAAAACCGTAATATAAAAACCTCAAAGTAGTTAAGTACAATTAGGTATGATATAAAACTCAGTTTCTGAATACCAGTAGCCACACTTGTGTGTGTACACACTTTGTGTGTGTGTGCACACGTGTGTGTGTGTCCATGCACATGGAGATTGACGTCCGGTGCCTTCCTCCGTCATTCCCCACTTTATTTTCTGACGCAGGGGCTCTCCCGTTGGAGCTCGCTGTCTAGGCTGGACTGGCTGGCAGACAAGCCCCAGGGACCCTCCAACCTGCACCTCCCCAGAGCACCACAGGGAGAGTTCCGGTGACCTGAACTCAGGTCTTCAGCCCTCAGAGGCAAGCTCTCTACAACTGAGCCAGCCTCTCTGTATCAGCGACACTTTAAATGCTAATAAGTAGTGACTACCGTACAGAGCCCGGAACATTCCCATCGTGGAGTTCTGGGCTGGGGAGGTAGTTCAGTGGGCAGGGTGCTTGCCCAGCAGGCGCAAAGCTCTGGGTAATCCCTAGCACCGCATAAATCACGCTGGCCCATGCCTGTAAAATCCTGTGGAGACAGAGGGACCTGGAGGACCTATGGAGTTGGAGGCCAGACTGGGTTACAAGAGAACCTGTAGCCGGGCGGTGGTGGCGAACGCCTTTAATCCCAGCACTCGGGAGGCAGAGCCAGGCGGATCTCTGTGAGTTCGAGGCCAGCCTGGTCTACAGAGCAAGATCCAGGAAAGGCGCAAAGCTACACAGAGAAACCCTGTCTCAGAAACACCCCCCCCCAAAGAAAAAAAGAGAACCTGTGTCAGAAATAAATAAATAATGGAGCTCGTGAAACGGCTCGGCAGGTGAGGGCTGCAAAGGCTCCCCCTGCCCCTGCCTGGCGGCATGAGTTTAGTCCTCGGAACCCACGTAGAGGTGGAAGGAGAGAACCATCTGCATGAAGTTGTCCTCTGACCGCCACGTGTTTGTTATTTAAATAATAAACACAACTTAAAATAAATAAAAGACGAAGCACGGTGGCCCACGCCTTTAAACCCCGTACTTGGGAGGCAGATGGATCTCTGTAAGAGAAGCCGTGGCTATAGACTGTATCTGATCTATGTAATGAGCTCCAGGGAGTCTCCGTGTGAAAAAGTAAATATAAGTCAGGTGTGGTGGCCCATGCACTCCGGAGGCAGAGGCCAGTAGGTCTCTGTGAGTGATGAGCCAGTCTGGTCTACAGGGTGACTTCCAGGCCACCCAAGGCCAGAGACAGAGTGAGACCTTGTCTCAAATTAAATAATAATGACTGAGGCTTCTGTCTACTTGTAACAACTTAGCAAAAACAAGGCCACAGCTGCTGCAAACTCAGTGCTTTAAATAACCTCCTAGCAAAGCCGGCTCTCCTCTTCCCACCTGTTTGACCACAGCCATAGAAACAGCAGGTCCTTCATCATCCCGTAATCATTGAAAACCATGCTAAAATTCTTTTTCTGCTGTCTCGTTAGAAAACAGCAGAGGAGAATTATGTTCACAACAGACCGAAAACCTTCTTGAATCTTCTTTCCCTTCTGTCTTCTGGTCCTCCCACACTTGGCACTTGCCTCCCTCAAATTCTCTGCTCCCCCATGCCTAATGCTCTCTCAATCTCCTAATTTAGCTGCTGGTTCTTCCCAGCCCCCCAGCCCTGCGTGGTTCGTGGCTCATTAGTATGGAGCTCTCCAGAAATCAACTCTTCCGCCCGTCCTTCTTCCTGAATCAGACCCGGGGACTTGGTGCGTGCTGGGCAAGGGCTCTGGCAGCAGGCTGGAGTCACGGACGCAGCTCACAAATACACTGGCACATGACAGACAGCAAGCTCCAGGCTGCCATGACCAGTCACACATTCCAGTGACCCAGCCCGCAGCTCCCATGCAGGCCAAGGCCCATTTCTCCAAGATGACTCATTCTCCTCCTGACTGTCTCCTTCTCATATCACCCCCCTTCTGCCTGCTGAGAGAAGTTCATGACTGAGCTTCACACCGAAGGAAGCATTTCACTGAGATGCCAGAGGGGACTGATGTCACAGGGAAAGGGGGAAAAAAAAAAACCAAACCAGGTGAACAGGTTTGAAGACACGGCTTTTTGTTTTGTTTTATTTAATTGGACACTGCCCCACTTTCTGACAGAAACTGGCTTGCTGTGGGAAGGCCCATTGGTTCATTAAAGCACATTCTCAGTATGTACTCCAGGCTGGCTTCAAACCCAAGCTCCTCTTGCCTCAGCTTCCTAAATACTGGGATTATAGTCACTCAACATTATGCCCAGCTCAGTACATTTAACTCCTCACAGTCTGTGAAGGTCAAGAAATGTTTCAGTCTGAGGACAAGCCCATTGGTATCTACTGTGTGTGTGTGTGTGTGTGTGTGTGTGTGCGCGCGCGCACGAGTGCACCTGGGTGCACCCTCCTCTCTCCAGGGGATCACATGGGCCAGCCTGGCCTGGAGGATGACCTTAAACCTCTGACCACCTTGTCCTCATCTCCAGAGATGACAGGTTTGAGACACCACACCTGGTTTCTGTGGTACTGGGGCTTACACCCAGGACCTCGGATAGGCTAGATATACGCTGTGCCGTCTCAGTTACCTCCCTAGGTCCTCCGTCAGGTTTTTTTTTTTTTTTTTTTTTTTTAACCAACTAGCTCATCAGTTAGTTGGTTAAGACTGGCAGCTCAGCAAGCTCCAGGGATTCTCTACCTGGCTTGTTCATGGATCCCGGGTATCTCAGCTCAGGTCGGGTCAGGCTTTTGTGGCAAGCACTTTACTCACTTGGGCGGCCTCCCCAACCCTGTTTGGAGACAGGATCTCATGTATCCTGAGCAGGGCTCCAAGTAGCTACTTAGCTGAGCATGACTTTGAGATTCTGATCC
Organism: Peromyscus maniculatus bairdii; assembly: GCF_049852395.1. Taxonomy (NCBI): domain Eukaryota; kingdom Metazoa; phylum Chordata; class Mammalia; order Rodentia; family Cricetidae; genus Peromyscus; species Peromyscus maniculatus. Next base: position 5,623,462 of record NC_134874.1, read on the forward strand.
TGCCACATGCTGGGACGGCAGGAGTGTGCCACACCTAGTGAATGCCATGTTAGGGACCGAACCCGGGTTCCTGAATGCGAGGCAAATGATCTACCAGCTAAGCTACATCCACCAACCACTTGTTCTTTGTTTGTTTGGTTGGTTTTTTTTGGTTTTTTGTTTTGTTTTGTTTTCAGACTAGATCTCAGTGGGCCTGGAATTGGCTATGTTGGCCTCAAGTTAGCAATCTTCTGGAATTGGCTATGTGGTCCAAGTTGGCCTCAAATTAGAGCTCTTCTTGCTTTAGCATCCTGAGTGCTGGGATTACAGGCTTGTGCCTCAACTATGGCATCTTTCTTATTATAATACATCAAAGATGAATATTGATCAGACTTTCACACACACACAGAATGTTGTCGTCTGTTGTTTTTTGAGACAGGGTCTCACATACACCAAGCTACATTCAACTCACTACGTAGCTTAGAGTAACTCAGAATTCCTGATCCTCCTGCCTCTACCTCCCAATGGCTGGGATTACAGGCCTGTGCCACCACACCTGATGCTTCCATAAATTCCCTGCGTGAAGGACAGTCTGTCTGAATCATCTGAGGAACGCCTATCCACTGTCATTAGGTCCTGTTATAGAATTCTGTCTTCAGTTAGAGGGCACACATTGCCTACAGTCCTTCTGCGTTCTAGCTTTCCTTTCTTATGTCCTCCATGTTCCCGAATTCCACATCATCCATGCCTCTCAGACTAGCTCCTTTTTCTGCGGACCAGTTCTACCTTACAATGACACCACTGACCAACAAATTCTCCAAGCCAGGAACCTGATCCCAGACTTTTCCTTCACCAGCCCTCATCCCTGGGCCATTTTGAACTCCTACCATTTCCTGTCTCTGAGCCCTCTTAGCCAGTCATGGTGTCACAGGTCATCTTTCCAGCTTCTTGGGAGGCTGACATGGGAGGGTCCCAGGTTCTAGGGTAGCCTGAGCAACTTAGTGAGACATTGTCTCAAAATAAAAAGTAAATGATAGGCTGGGCGGTGGTGGCACACATCTTTAATCCCAGCACTCGGGAGGCAGAGGCAGGCGGGTCTCTGTGAGTTCGAGGCCAGCCTGGGCTACAGAGGGAGTTCCAGGACAGGCACCAAAACTAAACAGAGAAACCCTGTCTCGAAAAACAAACAAACAAAAAAGGAAATGATGGCGGGGGGGGGGGGGGGGGGGGGTTGTCCAGAAAAAAATGGTTCAGCAAGGGCCAAGGTGCTGATGGCCTGAGTTTGATCTTTGGGACCTATGTGGCAGAAGAAGAGAATCAACTGCCCGAAGTTGTCCTCTGACCTCCACGTGTGCGCATGCACACGTGACCCTCTCACCACAAAATAAATACTTGTAAAAATAAAAACAAAGAGGGTTGTTGGTATAGTACAGTGGCCGAGCACTTGTCTAGCAGTACAAGGCCCTAGGTTCAATCCCTAATATTAAAACAATCCTAGTATTAAAGAACAAAACCAGACAAAAACCTCTGGGGCTGGGGGGGTGGCTCAGTTTTTAAGAGCACTAGCTGCTCTCGCAGAGGACCTGGGTTTGAGTCCCAGCACTGGGAGATGAGGGTGGAGAGAAAGCAATCCCTAGAGCTCACTGGCCAGCTAGTGTGGCCAAATCAACGAGCTCCAGGTTCAGTGAGAGACCCTGTCTCAAAACACATGACAGATGCAGACTGAAGAAGACACCCAACTTCAACCTCGCTCTCCATGTGCGTGTACACACACACACACCTTTAACGGCAGTGCCCTTGGCAGAACCCAAATTCCGAATCCTGTGACTGGCTTATGGCATCTCAGCCCCAGCTGCCCTTTCCCTTCACACCTGCTGACCTTCCTGCCTAATTCCTCCCCGTCCTTCAGGTCTACAGCTAGTACCTCCTCCTGGAAACAGCTTTAGGATCGTTTTCTTCTTTCACTTGTAATGTCTTTTGGTGTGTGGATGTGTGACTGCCTCAGTGCCCATGTGTAGGTCAGGAGACAACTGGTTGGTCTTCTCTTTCCACCATGTGGGTCCTGTGGATCAAACTCAAACTGTCAGACTTGGCAGCAGGCGCCTCCACCCACCAAGTCTCCAGCCCAGAAGTTTTCATTTTTCAATTAATTATTATTATTATTATTATTTTTGTTTTTCGAGACAAGGCTTCTTTGTGCATCTCTCGCTATCCTGGAACTCACTGTGTAGACTAGGCTGAACTCAGAGATCCACCTGTCTGCCTCCTGAGTGCTGGGACTAAAGGCATGCACCATCCATGCCCAGCATCCAGAACTTTTTTTTTCAAATTTATTTTTATTTTATGTGCATTGGTATTTTGCCTTCATGTATGTCTGGGAAGGTGGCAGATCCCCTGAAATTGGAGCTACAGACAGTTATGAGCTGCTATGTGGGTGCTGGGAATTGAACCCGGGTCCTCCTGCAAGAGCAGTCAGTGCTCTTAACCACTGAGACACCTCTCCAGCCCTCAGAACTTTTTTTTAATTGTACAGAATACAAGGATAAACATAAACATACATAATTTAAGGGCTGTTTTTAGGAGATATTATTGTTTTATGGTGTAGCCCAGGCTAGACTCCTAACACTCAATGCTTGAACCTCAGCCTCCAGTTATCAGGATCCCCAAAATGTGACTACGGGAACAACAGCTGAGACAATGGCTCAGTGAACACACTCACTGCCTGGAGTTACAGCTGACATTCTGCTGCCTTTACCTGATCAGATCCCTCCAGCCGCCTAGGTCTGGATAGTCTTCCAAGGCAGGCTCTCAGTATGTAGCCCAGGCTAGCCTACAATTTTCGAGTCTCTCACTTCAGCATTCCAAGTGTGAGAGTACCGGCAGGTACCGCCACTCCCAGCTTTGTCTTATTTTTGAGGTTGTTCTCAAACTCACTATTATAGCCCAGAACGCACAAATAGCCAAACTCCACAGTGATGGTCTGGGTGATATTATGAAATGTTTGGTATTAGAGAGTCTTTTACACTCTTATCCTCCACTTCTTTTTTTTCCCCCCCTTTGAGACAGGGTTGCAAAAAGAGCTTTGGCTGACCTGGAACTTTCTGCATAGACCAGGCTGGCCTTGAACTCACACTTCTCCTCCTCTGCCCCCACACGGAGTGCTGGAATGAATGGCGTGCACCACCACCATGCTCGCCTCTCCAGAAACTCTGACAGCCAGGCTCTGGCGACCACCTCCGGCTGACACCCCAGGTCTAAGCCAAGGGCTACCGACCTGAGCCCTGGGGGCCACGCCGGCCCAGCGCGGGGTGGGGCAGTCTGGGGACTTGCGTGCGGGGTCAGGCGCCCGGCCGGGCTCGGTGGGTGTACCCGCAGCCCTGCGAGCCTAGGCGGCGCTCGGGGCTCGCTCGCTCGCTCCCCGCGACGCCCCACGGGCACCTCTAGGAGCACCGGGTCCCCCCCACCCCCCGCCCCGCTCACGCGCACGCGCACGCGCAGCTCGCGGCCGCTTCCCCTTTAAGATTCCTTTAGTCTCCTCCGACCCCACGGCTCTCGGCGCTGCGTTCCCACAATGCAGCGCGGCTGAGCGCCTCGGAGCCCGCGGGGGGAGCTGCGGCGGGGATCCGGGCCGAGGCGGCGGCGGCGGCGGCGGCCGAGGAAGCGGAGGAGGAGGAGGCGGGAAGTGGGCTGCGGCGGGCCCGCGGCGGCGGCGGGGCGGCGCGGATGTCGGGCTGGGCGGACGAGCGCGGCGGCGAGGGCGACGGCCGCATCTACGTGGGGAACCTTCCGACCGACGTGCGGGAGAAGGACCTGGAGGACCTGTTTTACAAGTACGGCCGCATCCGCGAGATCGAGATCAAGAACCGGCACGGCCTCGTGCCCTTCGCCTTCGTGCGCTTCGAGGACCCGCGGTGAGGACCCCCCGCGGCTCGCCCGCCTGCAGCCCGGCGCCCTCCCTTCCCCCTCCCCACCGCGCCGACCCCTCCCGGCGACCCCACCCCACCCCCACCCCACCCCCCACCCCCCGCTGGAGGCGGCGGCGGCGCCGGCGGCCGCGACGTCTTTTCCCCCGAGCGTCCCCGGTTGTCACTTCCTTCGTTAGTGTTTAAAAAAAAAAACCCAGATGGGCTCCGGGGGGCCCGAACCCGCCAGACTCTTGCCCTCGAGGCCGGGTAGGCACCCTAACCGGGGGGCACTCCCCCCTCCAGCCCCAAGGGGGAGCGGCCCGGGGCTTCGAAGCCTCGGGTTCCCGAACCGGCTCTGCAGAGGACTTGGCGGAGTGGGCGGTCGCCCACCCCGCCCCCGGGGCCCTCGCCGTTGCGGGAGAAGAGACGGCGGGGACAGGTTGCCTTGGGCGGCTGTGAAGGGGGTGTCTGCAGCCGATCCCCACCCGGGCTCCCCGCCGAGCCTCGTCCTTGTAAAAAGAATCGGATTAAAGCAGCGGGGGAGGGCGGCGACAATAGCGATTTCACCCCCCTCTGATGGGGGATCCCCGCCAGAAGTTGCCGGTACCAGCGTTGAGGAAAAAGCTAGGTCCCCAAATCCGCGCTCGGTTGGGGGGCTGTGGTTTTGCAGACGTTAGAAGCCCAGGACCTTTGCAGTGCGCTTTAGAAGTCGCAGCGCTACCGAGGTCACGTCACTGGGAGGGTCGATAAGGGCCTGTTCCTGCCTTCTCAGCATCGCGGGGAGGAAGGCATCATCTCTGCCTGCTTACCCGCCCTCGGCCGGCCTGGGTTGGAGATACGGATTGCCAAGGAGAAGTACCCTGGACTTCGAGGGGTGAAGACTTAACAGAGCTTATTCCTAAGTGTCTTGCCTTTTGCCTCCAGAGTAGACTGAAGCATTTTTACATATGACCGTGAGAAAGTTAGGGCTCTTATTTAACTAGGTAACAGTGCCATCGTGTACTTTGAAGTCACTCTGTGTCGAGTGCCATGCTGTGCAGTTGGCATTTCCAGCAACCCATGAGGCAGATATTGTTGACCGTATTTCACAGATGAGGAAATTTCGGGTTGGTTAATGCAAGAGTTTGGTAAGGGGCTAACACTTGATGTTTCATAACGGATCTAGGTAGAATTGGAATCTCGTCATGACTTAACAGGTACTGTGTGTTGTTACATGGTCATGGTTTTCCTTTAGTCTTAACAGAAGAATTATATTCTGCTCTAATTGAGAAATTTCAAGCAAAGCACTTAAAATATTGCATCTTAGACCTTTTGATAACCCACTGAGATAGACTTACTTCTCAATTTAGAGGTATGAAAAGTTTAACTCAAGGACTTGACATACAAATTCGATTTTAATCCTTTATATGCCTGCCCCTTCCCAGACTCCGTTAGAAACACATTCTGGCAGTCAGCGTTGTCCTGGATGTATTCCTAGATGCTGTTTTGTTTGTTTGCTTTAGACAGGGCCTTACCCTATAGCTCTGACTGGCCTGAAACTTTGGTAGACCACGTTGGCCTCAAACTCAGACATCTGCCTGCCTCTGGCTCCCATTGCTGGTATTGAAGATGTGAGTCATCGTACCCAGCCCTCACTTATCTTTTAAAAAGGATTTATTTATGTGCGTCTTACCTGCATGTATCTGCTCCGCATGCATGCCTGTTGTCCGAGGAAGTCAGGAGAAATTGTTGGATGCCCTGGAACTGGAGTTACTGATGTTGTGAGCCACCATGTGAGAGCTGGGACCAGCATCCTCAGATCCACATTTGTCTCTCATTTATGTTTGTATTGACTTTGTGAGACAGTATTTTTTTGTATACCAGGCTGGTCTCAGAATTTCCTGCCTCAGCCTCCCCAGTGTTGGGAGTAAGGGTGTGTACCACCACACCTGGCCTTTTAAAACTTTTTTGTTTTGTTTTGAAGACAGAGCGCCTCTGTGTAACAGCTCTGGCTGTCCTGGAACCCCATTTTTAGACCAGGCTGGCCTCAAACTCACAGAGGTCCACCTGCCTCTGCCTCCCCAGTGCTGGGATTAAAGGCACCACCATCACCTTTTTAAACTTTTTAATGCGCCCTCCCTATAAGCTTGATGTCTTTATGTCTATAAGCTTTAGGCCTTTTGGAAAACTATTACGGGGCCTAATGTGGGATAAACCTTTAGAGCAGTGGTTCCCAACCTTCCTAACACTGTGACCCTTTAACAGAGTTCCTCATGTTGTGGTGATCCCCAACCATAAAAATTATTTTCATTGCTACTTCATAACTGTAATTTTGCTACTGTTATGAATCATAATGTAAGTATTTTTGGAGACAGAAGTTTGTCTAAGGGGTCTAACTCACAGATTGAGAATCAGTTATCCATCAACAATTTTTTTTTTTTGTTTATTTTTTTGAGACAGGGTTTCTCTGTGTAGCCCTGGCTGTTCTGGAACTCACTTTGTGGATCAGACTGGCCTTGAACTTACCGAGATCCACTGTCTCTGCCTCCCGAGGGCTGGGATTAAAGACATGCGCCGTCACCCCTGACTATCTCTCCACTTTTCATCCTTAGAATACCATGTGCTTGACGACTGTAGTGTTTTCAGTATGTGCATTCAGAATTATGAGTTCTGTTATGATGCCTTCACACATACATATCACATTTTTTGCTCATATTCAACCCCTTCATTAACTGTATAGTTTAATCTTTTCAGTTTCTGAGTAAGTATTTTGCACTTCAGAATGTGTGCATGCCACAGCTGAGCCCTCTTACTGGCCCGGCTGTAAAGCTTATGAGGAATGTGAAAATGCCCTCAACTACAGTAGAAGTCCATCAAGGTTTTGTTTGGTGCCCATCTTCCTGTTCCCTCAGGCCGACTTCCCTCTTAATTACTCCTGCCTTCACTGGGAAGTCACTCAGCCTATTGGACAGCACTGATTTCAAGCTTTGCTTTGCAGAGATGCTGAGGATGCAATTTATGGAAGAAATGGTTACGATTATGGCCAGTGTCGACTTCGTGTGGAATTCCCCAGGACTTTCGGAGGTCGGGGTGGGTGGCCCCGTGGTGCAAGGAATGGGCCTCCTACAAGACGATCTGACTTCCGAGTTCTTGTTTCAGGTATGTTCTCACCACATTGAATGAGACGCTGCGTGTGTGCTACCTCCGAGTCTGGCCGCTAAGGAACACGAGCTGTTAGTCAGTGTGTGGTGTATGTCGGCTTTTTAGTAGCCAGTGCACAGGGACCGTCTGAAGCTTTGCTCTAGGTTTTCAGGGAGGCAGGTACTGTACAAATGAAACTGTACAAGTAATACGGCCTTGTGGTACAGAAACTTGTTTCTTTTTTGTTTGTTCATTCACACAAGGTCCCTATGTAGTTTTGACTGTCCTGGAACTCGCTGTGCCGACCAGGCTGGCCTCACAGAGCCCCACCTGCCTCTGCCTCCCGAGCTGGGATTAAAGGGGCGCACTACCACCGCCTGACAAACATGTTTCTTATAAAGTGGTTTCTTATTGCTGAAAGGACAAGATGACATCAAGACCTTTGACCTAGAGTACTAAAAATGTTTTCCTTTGGGAATGTTCCTTGATGTCTGGTTTTATAGACATCACGGGGCCAGATTCAAACATCTAAGAATCTTGGGGATTGTATTGGAAGGTGTAGAACATTTGTAACTGGTGTCAATGAATGATGGACGAAATGCTAAGCTCGGAAGTTTATGTCTTTGAAATGCCAATGCGGTGTGAAGACCTGGGGGCCTTCTGCACATTACAGGGAGTTTGGGGGCCCTGGTGGAGTGAAATGTATTGAGCCTGGCGCCTTTAAAAGTGTGAATGTCCCACGATCACAGTAGTGCGTGAGTGATGGTGTCTGTCTATCTTGTATCCCTTTGTAATTTTTTAACCCTAGGACTCTATTCCCTCCTTCAAGATGTCATACATTATCTTTTTTTCTCTCCATGCTGCTCTGAAATCCTGCTTAGAAAACTATTAGGAAATGGCTGCAGTCCTGAGCTGTGAGCGGTAAACACAGCCTTTGAGAGCAGGAGCACATTCCCCTTTCATGACACCAGGTAGGGTTGTGTGACTCCCAGCTAGCTTTAGCGTCTGAGTGTGACTTTCCCCAACTGTAGTGAGGAATGTTGGTGATCTCTTACGAGGTACTCTGTGCTCTGTCAACCGTTCACGCTAAGAGAAAACAAACTTTGATTTTTTTGTTGTGCTGTTCCCTCAGCTACACTTGGTTTGTTTCAAAATTCCCATGTCTCGGGAAAGTAAGTTCCCAAGAAATACTTGGTACTAATAAATTTCATAATGAAAAAAACGGAACTCAGTTTTGGGAGTGCCACATTGATTGTGAAGGACAGAGTGGTAAATTCTCAGAGGTCGTAAGCCTGTAACAGGATGCTTTGTTGGGAAACTTTGGTGTCTGGACAGTTAACTAGACTAGCTAGCTGCTCATGGTGGTTTTCTATATGTACTTATGTATATTTCTCTGGGTTTGTGACTTGGGAACCCTTAAGAATAAAGTGATCCACAGAGTCTAGACCACCATAGGTATTGCTGGTTCTCAACAGGGCAGTTAACGTGGCTGAAGGATGTGGTTCTTCTCTTACGTTCTTTGTGCCCAGGACTTCCTCCATCAGGCAGCTGGCAGGACCTGAAAGATCACATGCGCGAAGCTGGGGATGTCTGTTATGCAGATGTACAAAAGGATGGAATGGGGATGGTTGAATATCTGAGAAAAGAAGACATGGAATACGCTCTGCGTAAACTGGATGACACAAAATTCCGCTCTCATGAGGTGGGTTCTTACCTTCTAGTAGGTCTAATTTAGCAATCGTAGCAACAGGTCATGGCCTTTGCCATTGGATGACTTCCCAGTACCATTAAAGATCTATCTACAGGGGTTGGAGAGATGGCTCAGCTGTTAAGAGCACTGGCTGCTCTTCCAGCACCTACATGGCAGCTCACAACTGTCTGAAACTCCAGTTCCAGGATACCCGTATGACACCCTCATACAGACACACATGCAAGCAAAACACCAATACATATAAATAATTTTTTTTTTTTTTAAATAAAGGGAGTGTTTGCTATTCCTGAGTCCCACAAAGTCACAGCAGGGAGAAGTATGCATTTGTTTACCTTGATTTTCTTCCTTTTTGAAATGGGAGAGTAAGGGTACCTACCTCCAAATAACATTGTCAGAGTTGAATAACATCCCAGCATCTTAGACAGCCAGGTTAGAGGTCGGCTTCGCTTACTGTTCTGACCCGTCTCCCTTTTCTGTTGTTCCAATCTCAGGGTGAAACTTCCTACATCCGAGTCTATCCTGAGAGAAGCACCAGCTACGGCTACTCCCGGTCCCGGTCCGGGTCCAGGGGCCGTGACTCTCCGTACCAAAGTCGGGGCTCTCCACACTACTTCCCTCCTTTCAGGCCTTACTGAGGACGGTGGGGGAAGCTTCTCCATTTTTTTAGATGCGCTGAGCTGCTCCGTGCTCAGAATCTACATTCCAGATTGATAATTTAGCGTCTTAGGAAATTTTTTAATTTCTTTCTTTCTTTCTTTTTTCTTTTTTAAGGAAATATATAATTTCAGCCAGGGCCACCGCACTAGCAGTGAACTGTTTTAGACTGCAGAGGTAGAGGTTGTGGCTTTGGAACAGAAACAAGTTGTATGTTTTTCACCCGATTATGGGACAGAAATCAGTGCTGCATCCTTGTGGGCTGCTGTGCTCTGGAGGTCAGCAGTTACCACGACTGAGTCGCCCATTTTGTTGAGAAATATATTTTAAATGTTTAGTAGTTGGTGTGTGGTTGTCTTTGAGTAAGCACATGGATAGGTTTCATTTTTATCTTTTTAAGATTGATTTTTATGTGCATGTGTATACCACATGTGTGTTAGTGCCCACCGAGGTCAGAAGGGCAGTACAGACCCCCTGGGACTGGAGTCACAGGAGGTTGTGGGCCCTTCTGAGGCAACATGTTGTAGGAGCCTGACTCCAGTCAGAGGGGAGACTGGGAAGTGCTCTGTTTTGTTTTTGTTCTCGAGACAGGGTTCTCTGTGTAGTCCTGGCTGTCCTGGATTTCCCTCTTAGACTAGACTAGCCTGGAACTCACAGATCCTCCTGCCCCTGCCTCCCGACTGCTGGGTTTAAAGACATGCGCCATGGCACCGGTTTAGGAAGTTCTCTGAACCACTGAGCCATCTCTAACCAAGATTCAGAGTTCTTCTAAGTCAGAGCTGACACTGTAAATTCAACTGCCTGTGAGAGGAGTTCAGAGATGATCTGTTCATGCCTCTAATCCCTGTATCTGGGAGGCTGTGGCAGGAAGATAGCTGTGTGTTCAAGGCCAGTCTGAGGTACAGAGGCCCTGTCTGAACAATGTGTGTGTGTGTGTGTGTGTGTGTGTGTGTGTGTGTGTGAGAGAACATTACAGATAAAGGGAAGAGGAAGAATGAAAACAAGCCCAGTGCTATTTTTAACAAGTTCTCTTTTCAGAAAGGAACTGTTGGCTGGTGTTCACAGATACTGTGTGTGTGTGTGGGGGGGGGGGGGGGGAGGTGTTCACAGACACTGTGTGTTGGGGGAGGGGTAGCCCTACCTTCTGAGAAAGGAAGATGATTCTAAATTAGGAGTTCCCAGGCTGGAATTTACTTTGGTGCTACACAAACCTTTCCATAAAATGACCCCTCTGGTAGGAATAAAGTAGGGACCAGGCACAAATGAAGGTGGTTGGCTGCTCAAGTCAGTGAAAAAGAAACTAAAATAAGTTGTCACCTGGTCATGGGCGACCTCTCCCCTAAGCATGAACAGAAGAGTTCACATAGATATATTCTGATAGTGGTTTTAGGAGATGCAGGAGGATGTTTTCCACACACAACAGCCTGTGAGTACTTGATCCATTTCCTTTGAAGCAGGCTTGTGGTGGTCTATTGCTGGGTGTTTTCCATTTCTGTCCTCGGAACAGCTACCAAGAAGTCATAAATGTCCAGTTTACACCAGAATTCACAGTAGTAAATGACCACCTTTGTGAGTCCACCATCTTGATAGGGTTCCCCTTTCCCAGAATAGCTACTCTGCTGTGGGAGAAGGGATCTTGTTTACCATGTCTGGCAAAGGAATATTACCTGTTTGAAAACAAGAAAGAGTATTAGAGTTGAGCCTGCTGTCCAGCTGGCCCTCCTAAACTAAAGGTCACTTGGTTTCCATGGAAAACAGTGGAAGTAGGTATTAATGCCATCCTTTTTCCAACTCTCACGTATCAGTAACAGTTCAAACTGACGCCAGATCCACACTTTGCAGTGCATAGAGGAAGCTGTACATAACCACCACATATGCAGGAAGGAGTGGGAGACTAAGACTGGACCTCTGTGCCTAGCGTGCATGTCTGTAGCAGGTTCTATCTCTGTGGTCAGTATCGATCTAATGAGGTAGCAGCTGCTGGGCCCTGAGATGGCAAGGCTGTAGATCCGTCTTTTCTCTTTAGCTAGCTGAGGCAAATATGGTTTAACCCACGGGCAGCGGTGGCACACACCTTTATTCCCAGCACTCAGGAAGCAGAGGCTGGTGGATCTCTGTGAGTTCGAGGCCAGCCTGGGCTACAAGTTTCAGGACAGCCAGAGCTGTTGTATAGAGAAACCCTGTCTTGAAAAACCAAAAAAAAAAAAAAGGATAGAAAAAAGTTTAACCCCTAAGTCTGTTAGTGTAGTTAGCCAAAGCTTTGTTTATTTGTTAACTACCTGGTCTTGGTGTCTGATGTGGAGCTGAGGACACGTGCACAGGAGAGAAAAGGTCAAGCTGCCCCAGCTTCCATTTTAAGTGTGTACAGTGAGGGTGGAGATGTAAGCTGCTGCTGTACCAGGGATTACAAACCATGGCTAAGATACATAGGCTTATAGGCATGTTTCAGCTGGCCTATGGGACACGTGAAGTTTTCTTATTTGAATTGGTTGCCAAGACAAGTGGAGGAAATAGCAGACAAAATGTCATACATTTCAGTTCTCCAAGCAGATGGGCTCGGGTTCCTCTGGCACCAGCAGAGCACCAGGGATGGCAGCTGTTCCTGTAGACAGGGTTCCAGCCCAGCAGGTGCTGTCTGCTGCACAAACACCATGGCCCTTCACTGCTGACTCCCAAGGGGAGTGTGGCTCCTGACACCGTCCTAACGCCACCACCCATGTACAGCCGATCCTTCTGTCTTCAGCGAGAAGGTCGGAACTGCTCTGTTGAACTTCCCTGGGTAACACATACCTGGCGGGGCCACAAAATACTCCTCCACGACGTGACGGGAATTCTGTAGGAGTTCTTCAGTGCAGTTGCCTTCGGCTACATGGTCAGATCTCAGGTAGAGACATCTGCAAAAGCCAAAGGTCGGAGTTCCACTTTGAGGGGACTGAGGCTTCCCGAGCACAGAGAGACAGGGTCAACAAGGAGGCTGGAGGGGAGCAAACAGTCTTCGCTGTGGTCACCGTCCCCAAGTAGGGGTGCTGTGGTAAAAGTAAACCAAAGAGCTGTCTGCAGTGTGTGGGGCCTCCTGAGCACCGAGGTAAGCGGTGATTATTCCCTGGCTTGACTAGCAAACTTTTGGATAATTAGTATGAGTGGATTAATTTTGGTGAAGTAAGCGAAAGGGCAACTATGCTACACCTGCATTAAATCTGGGCTGGAGAGATGGCTCAGTGGTTAGGTGCACTGGCTACTCTTGCTGCTCTTCCAGAGGGCTCGGGTTCGGTTCCCAGCACCTACATGGTGACTCACAACGGCCTATGTAACTCCAGTTCCAGAGGATCTGATGCTTTCTTTAAGGGCACTGCACACACATACACAACATACTTTAAAGTGTCCCAGATCCTGCTTCAGTGAGAAGCATGTACTCAGGAATCACTGATGTCACTGGCAAAGGATAGACAAGAAATAACTGGATGGGGGGTGGGGGAGACGGACGTTTTACCAGATGTAGCATGGGTGCATGCAAGAGAACACAGCTGATCAGAGTGAATCGGCAGGAAGTCTAGCAGGACCCTAAGATGAATGAAGCCACCTAGAGGGACACACAGATGCCTGCCGTCGGCAGGATACACTGAACAGTGCCATTAGATGTACATGCCAAGAACCCCTGCACTTAGGTAGTTTAAGGCTTGTGCCAACATTGGCTCTGTCTCAAAGTAAGGTGCATCACAAACATGAATCTCTATTCTCTAGACGTAGTGGCTTCTCTAAAATACGTCGATTGCTTAGTGGGTCAGGGCACCTGCCACCTAGCTTAACAAGCTGGGACCACATGGAAAGAGAGTTGACTCCCATTTGTCCTCTGCTCAGTGCATTTCTGTACAGACAGACAGACAGACACAATACTCAGGTGATGGGACACTGCTTTAATTCCAACATTAAGGAGGCAGAGGCAGGTGTGAGTTCTTGAGTCCTAAGCCAGCTTACTTACATACTAAGCTTGAGATCAGCCAGGTCTACACAGTAAGATTCTGTCTCAAAGAAAAAAAAAACTGAAGTAAAATCTCTTGTGAAACTAAAATGGGAATACATCGACAGTGAAACATGTCAGGCAGTTTCACTCTGATTTCAAAACATGCAGGTGCCCTACCAGAGTCAGCCTGCTTCTAGATACTCCTGTTAAAAAGGAAGGGGTCTAGCACCTTTAATCCCACTACCTGGGAGGCTGAGGCAGGTGGACCTCTGAGCTCAAGGTCAGCCTGGTCTTCAGAGCATGCTCAGGACAGCCACCCGAGGACGTCTGTCTCCAATAACAACCAAAGAAGCTGAAGTCACTAGCCAAGGGAGCTAACCTAACAGAAGCATCCAGCTCACAGCTAGATAGTATCATTCATGGTAAGAGGTCGGAGTGGGGGGGGTAGGATTGGTTCTAGGGTCCACACTTGTCTGGTTGGTTTTGGTTTTCCCATACTATGTATGCCACGCTGGACTCAACTATTCATCCTTCCTCCTGAACTGAGTGTGCCACTATAATAACCCCACCTCCTTCCCCACCCCAAAAAACCAAAAGTATGTTAACTGTGGCCTTGAAATGGAATAATCTTCCTAGACCAAAGTTTCTTTTCAAAAAGTGAAGGTTGCACTTCCATGGTTTTTTTCTTTGTTTGAGACAGGAACTCACCATGTAGTCCTGGCTAGCTGGAAGTCATGTAGACCAGGCTGGCCTCAAACTCCTAGAGATCCTCCTACCCTGGTCTCGTGAGTGCTGGGATAAAGGTAGGAGAGTTAGCAGACCCAGCAAACTCTGTTTTGGGTTTTGTTTGCTTGCTTGTTTGGTTTTTTTTTTTTTTTTTTTTTTTTTTTTTTTTTTGGTTTTTCGAGACAGGGTTTCTCTGTGTAGCTTTGCGCCTTTCCTGGAACTCACTTGGTAGCCCTGGCTGGCCTCGAACTCACAGAGATCCGCCTGGCTCTGCCTCCCGAGTGCTGGGATTAAAGGCGTGCGCCACCAACGCCCGGCTTGTTTGGTTTTTTTTGCGACAGGGTTTCTCTTTGTAGCCCTGGCTGTCCTGGAACTCACTCTGTAGACCAGGCTGGCCTTGAACTCAGAAATCTGCCTGCCTCTGCCTCCCAAGTACTGTGATTAAAGGCTGGAATATTTTTTTTTTTTTTTTTTTTTTTTTTTTTTTTAGCCAAAAAACAAAACAAAACAAAAATTGGGGGCTGGAGCTGTTGGTCAGTGGTACAGTGATCGCTTCATATGTGTGAGGTCCCAAATTCAATATCTAGCACAGAAGGTAGAGAAAAAATTGCCATTGTACCATTCAGAGGCAGCCATTGGTCTTCCTGGACTTAGGATTCTGTTGGAGAATGCTGAGAACACCGGAGATCCTAAGTCCCAGCTCCGCAAAACCCATCTCTCTCAGCTTCCTTCGTTTACAGAAGTGCGGAAGAAGGCTTCATAAAACTGCTGGTAACATCTAACGTGATTTAGGGATTTAGTTTTGTTGTGTGTGTGTGTGGGTGTGTGTGTGTGCGTGTGCGCGCGCACACGAGCACAGTGCCCATGAAATCGAGGCATAGGATCCCCTGGAGTTCCGAGTCAGTTGTCAGCTGCCTGGCTTGGGGTGCTAAGAACTGAACTCAGTCCTCTGCATGAAGTTACCACTCTTCCGCACAGCCATCTCTCCAGCCCCCAAATGTATGGTGCTTCGTTTATGTTTTTAAACAAAGGACTCCTGGTGATGGTGGCAACGGTGACAGCGCACACCTTCAGTCCCAGCACCTGAGTTCGAGGCCAGCCTGGCCTACAGAGGGAGTTCCAGGACAGTCAGGGCCACACAGAGACTCTGCCTCAAAAAACCAAAAAGGGAAAAAAAGAAAACCGGGGTGGGGTTGGGCAGTGAGAAGGCTCAAGTAAAAGTGCTGCTTGGGAGCCGGGCGGTGGGGGCGCAGCCTTCAGTCCCAGCGGGAGGCAGAGCCAGGCGGAGCTCTGAGTTCGAGGCCAGCCTGGGCTACAGAGAGCCACGACAGGCACCAATACTACACAGAAACCCTGTCTCGAAAAGACAAAACAAAAACGTGCTGTTTGACCCGACTCCCTCCACGTGTGTCTATGTCATTCTCATCCCCTCCCCAATAAACGCAATAAAAAAGACTTAAAAAACATCAGCAGGTAGCAATACCTAAATGAGGTTAAGGTAGGCGTATCAAAGCTGAAGCCAGACCAGGCTACTGCTGCATGACAGTTTCCCAGGAAGACTGACAAACACCTCATCACAAGGACAGACCAAAGTCTAGCTTGGGGAGGCAATTGGTTTAACCGGGGTTACTTGCAGGAGCACGGACAACTTAGAGGCAGTTATAACACTGACAAGAAATACTGCTCCTAGCAACTGTTAACTGGTGGTAAATCTTGGGGAGGGGCAGGACCTCATGAACCCCTTCCTCCATAATCAAAGTCAAGGAGCCCAACTTGGGCTGCTTTCCTTTGGATAATTCCACCTGCTGACAGCTCAAAAGGCCGGCAGCAAGTCATGCTGGAAGGATGTCTACAACAAATGCATAGCGAGGTCCTGATGGTTTTTTTTTTTTTTTTTTTTTTTTTTTTTTTTTTTTTTTGAGACAGTGTTACTGAGTGCTGGGATTAAAGGCATGCCACTGCCTGGTACAAGATCCTGTTTTAAAAAAGCAAAATGCGGGCTGGAGAGATGGCTCAGAGGTTAAGAGCACTGGCTGTTCTTCCAGAGGTCCTGAGTTCAACTCCCAGCAACCACATGGTGGCTCACAACCATCTGTAATGAGATCTGGTGCCCTCTTCTGACCTGCAGACATACATGCAGACAGAACACTGTATACATAATAAATAAATTTAAAAAAAAAAAGCAAAATGCAAGCCAGGAGATGGTGGCACACACCTTTGATCATAGCACTCAGAAGGCAGAGGCAGGCAGATCTCTGTGAAAACACTGAATAGGCCTGGATGACTTTGCGAGGAGTTTTTTTGTTTTGATTATGGTAGTTAGTGGTGAGGAATCAACCAAGGACCTCATGCTTACTGGCTTTGGAGGCGTTATTTGTTTAGTAGAAGATTTTTAAAGGTTATTTTTAATTAGGTGTGAGTGCCAGTGCCTTCAGAGGCCCTGGAGCTGGAGCGGTATGTGGTTGTAAGCCCCCTACCATGGGTGTTGGGGCTCAGCTTAGGGCATCCTTTGCAAGGGCAGCAGCAGAGATTCTTAATTGCGAAGCCAACTCTCAGCCCCTATTTATCTGTTTTCTAGAAATGGGGTCTCCTTCAGTAGCCTAGGCTGAACTCAAACTTGGGTCAGTCTTGCCCAAGTGTCCCAGGTCCTACAGTTATGGGTGTGAGCCACCATGGCCAGTTCCAGGCCAGCTATTGACTACCTGTCTACCTCACCTGTCTTCCTACACCGGGATTCTACAAGATGAATTAAATGTTCCAAGACATCCATTTCCATAACGGTGGCTTTCCTCAGCATCAAGGCCAGTGGTTCTCAACCTGTGGGTCATGATCCCTTCAGGGGATGCATATCAGACATTTATGTTACGATTCATAACAGTAGCAAAATTAGTTATGAAGTAGCAATGAAAATAATTTTATGGTTGGAGGTCACCACATGAGGAACTGTATTAAAGGGTCAAAATGTTAGGAAGGTTGCGAACCGCTGAGCTAGGCTAACATAAGCCATGTAGTTTCCTGTGAGGAATGAAAACTGATTCTTTCTGGGTCCTGGTTCAGATGAAGAATCCTGGCTAAAAAGGGTTGGGTTTGTGAACTCTGTTGCCACCCAGGAAAGCTCAGATAAGTCCTTTACCCCAGCACCCAAGGAAGTGCTTGGCACCAGGAGGGAGGAGGGACTCTGTGTGTGCTGCCGGGTCTTCAACTATGGAGCATTTGCGCCACTGTTTCCTTCTGCGTCCCCCTGTTCACTCTGGCACTCAGGCTTATGGGTGCTCTTCCTGTGAAATTCTGAACCTGCTTCTTCTATGCATGGAATTGGAATTCTTCTTTGCCTTCCAGAGTCATGTATGATAACTGAGGTACTGCATACAAACTCCTAGTCCACAGAACAGGCACACTAAGGCTCAACCCCAATAATACATTATTAATGTGTGGACAGACTTCTATTCTGTTACAGCTATTACTGGCTTCTGCCTTAAACTGCTGACAAACTACTCGGGTGTTTCGAGCACAGATGAGCATTTAAAACACCGAAGTCAGGGGCTGGGGAGATGAAGAGCACTTTCTGCTCTTACAAGGGCCTGGGTCGGGTTGCTTGTACCCAGAGCGGGGTTCACAACTGCCTATAACCCCAGGTCCAGGATCTTGCCGGCACCACACTCTTGGGACCTCTGTGGATTCCTGCACACATACGCATAGACTCAAGCACATACACGTAAAAACACATTCAAGCCTGGCCTGGGGTGTTGGGGTTTATGAGGCCTAGTTTTTTGAAGTCCTACAAATGTCATATTAAAATGACTAGTGGGCAGCACTCAGGAGGCAGACGCAGGGGGATCTCTGTGAGTTTGAGGCCAGCCTGGTCTACAGAGTGAGATCCAGGACAGGCACCAAAACTACACAGAGAAACCTTGTCTTAAAAAACAAACAAACAAACAAAGACTAGTGGGATTCATTAACCTAAAATATATTGAAATGATGGAAAGAAATGCAGATTCCAGCCAATACTTGCTATGTCAACTACTGCTTTTTATTTCAATTTATTTTTATTTTATGTGCACTGTTGTCTTCCTGCATGTATGTCTGTGTGAGGGTGTCAGATCTTGGTGTTAGAGACAGTCGTTAGCTACATGTGGGTGCTGGGAATTGAACCCGGGTCCTCCGGAAGAGCAGTCAGGCCTCTTAACTGCTGAGCCGTCTCTCCAGCCCCACAGCTGCACTTCTTTAGTTACTCCCAAGTCAGGAAATCCTGACTCTTGAAAAACCAATTACATTTTAAAATTCTGTATGGGGTGGAGTATGCACCGTGGTATGTGTGTGGAGGCCAGAGGACAACTTGTTCAAGCCCGCTCTCTTCTTCCACCATGTGGGTCTTGAGGATCAAACTAAGATAATCAGGCCTGGCAGCAACTGCCCTCACCACTGAACCATACCACCCCCCACTCCACAGTGCTTCTATTCTCTCCCCCAAATAAAATGATGATATGTTCATTCAAGCATTTACCAAGTATAGACTCAGTGCTTCTACTGAAAATCAGCGATACAAACATGCTCCATGGAATGTAGATAAACAGAAGGGGAGGGATAGAGAAATAACATCCAAGTAGATCCATCGTGATTAACAGCTCTTCTGAGTATCATAGAACCACAAAGATGTAACTGGACAAAGGAATGAAGACTCACTGGCAGTCAGCAGCTTAAGAGGAAAGGAAAACAAGTAGAAAAGCAGCTGGGATGAAGCGCCGGTGAAAACAAGGGCAGAGAACTGTGAGAAAAAAGCAACACGGAGCCAGAGCTCAAGGAGTTGAAAAAGCCGGGCAGTGGTGGCAGTACACACCTTTAATCCCAGCACCCGGGAGGCAGAGCCAGGCGCATCTCTGTGAGAGTTTGAGGCCAGCCTGGTCTACAGAGTGAGTTCCAGGAAAGGCGCAAAGCTACACAGAGAAACCCTGTCTCGAAAAACAAAAAACAAAAACAAAGAAAGAACATGACAGTGCAGGCTTGGAGAAATGGGCAAGGGCTATGACAGACAGACGATGCCCTGCAGGCCGTGAGGAAGCCTCCTTGGCTTCGTTAGAAGCGGTGGCACATCTCCTGAAGGACTGGATCGGGAAAATGACATCGGGTTTCTCTTGTGAAGTGCTGGGTAACATTAGGTAAATGGTGTAAACCTCTTTGGACCTGAGCATCAGGTCAAAGACCTGAAGGAATCAAAGACTTGGAAGGTGAGAAGAACAGGAGACTAATAAGATTCAAATTGCGGAAGCACTTCACATAAAGGGCCTGGTCACCGATTTGGCTCTCTGTTGTCACTAAGGAGATTGAAAGATGGCCCAGTGGTTAGCACAGGTCACTCTGGTCACCCAGGCTTGATTCCCAACACCCACTTGGTAGCTTACAATCACCTGTAACTCTAGTTCCAGGGGATCCCACACCTTTTTCTGCACCAGACACGTGGCACACAGACCTACAAGCAGCCCAAACATCCACACACAAATTAATAATTAAAAAAAGAAAAATCACCTTCAAGCCAAGGTACCTCACACCTATAACCCCGGCATTTGAGAAACTGGGCAAAGACTGGTGCACATTCCAGGCCAGCCTGGGATACGTAAGCATGGTGGTTGCTCAACAACCTATAATCCCAGCACTTGGAAGGTGGAGGTCTGGGGAGGACCAGTAATTAAAGGTCATCCTTAGCTTGCCTGATCTACATGAGACCCTGCCTCAAAAGAAGTAAATAAAAATAATGAAACAAATGCTGGGTGTGGTAATACAGGCCTATAAATACTACTAAGGAAGCAGCTAGATAACCTTGGGTTCAAAGCTAGCCCGTGCTGTATAGCCAGATTCTGTTTCAAAAATAGATGGAACATAGCTTATATGCTATTTGGATATGCCATATTAGCATACGAACTTACTTGAGAAGGTCTCCAAAATATATAATAGTATTTGCTTCTTTCAGATAGTTAATCTGATGCAGGGAATGAGCGTGGCTTGCTGAGAAAGTTATGGAAGCCAGTACCGGCTGGAGGGTCCAGAGGGAACAGTAAGTACATCCGAGTGGATGAGCAGGGGATCTATGAAGTAGGGCTTCGAAGGCGATGACTACAAGCAGTTCGGATTTTGTTCCTATTACACCGAGACTAGGAAGGCTAGAGGCTTCTAAACGGGAGTAACAGGATCTATAATAAACTAGGGAGGAGTGAAGACATCCTCTCGGTGACTGGGCAAATTCCCAATCACGCAAAGGACACTGAAAGGACCTGAAGGAGCCTCGAAGGTGCCCTGGTCAAGACCTGGAGGCAGCAACCGAGAGTTTACCTGTCCTCCAGTACCGACTCCAGGGGCTCCACGCCGTCGGTGTCCACGGCGTGCAGCTGGTCGGCGAAGGCGATGGCTTTCTCCAGCCGGGCCACCGCCTCGCGGCTGCCGAAGTTCACCAGCGCCAGACGCTCCAGGTGCTCGATTTTCGCGGCGGGCACGGGGCCGCCGCCCTGCGGGGCGAGGCGTGGAGTGTGGGTCCCGGGCCCCGCAGCCTGGACCTTTCCCTGTGGATCCGCTTTGGAAGCGAAGCCTCGGCCCCGGTGCAGGGCAGCCGGAAAACGTCCCCGCACAGCCCGTGCCCACATTTCTTTGCTTCTCCGCCTCCGTAGTGAGAAAGGCGGGGCGACGCGCGATACTGACGACATTAGAGTGCGCCGTGGTCGCCGTCGCAGCCGCCGCCATCGCCATGAACAGCGTCGGGGAGGCTTGCACTGACATGAAGCGGGAGTACGATCAATGCTTCAACCGCTGGTTTGCCGAGAAGTTCCTCAAAGGGGACGGCTCCGGGGACCCCTGCACCGACCTCTTCAAACGCTACCAACAGTGTGTCCAGGTGAGCCTCGCCCCAGACCCGCCGCAGACGCCGCCGCAGCCAGCCCTCTTCTCCGCCATCCCTCGAAACTGGGTCTCTCCTTGGCACACGGGGATGCTTTTGTGGTGCTTTGCTTTCTGCGGAGTACAGTAGCATCTTCTGGTTCGTTTATTTGGTGCTCATTCTAAATTTGCAAAGTAGCCGTAGTTATCCATATCTTAAAAAAACTGTTGGGGATTTAGCTCAGTGGTAGAGCGTTTGCCTAGCAAGCGCAAGGCCCTGGGTTTGATCCTCAACTCTTAAAAAACAAACAAACAAACAAAAAACCTGTGTGTGTGTGTTTGTGTGTGTGTGTGTGTGTGTGTGTGTGTGTCCGTCCGTGTCCGTGTCCGCGATGAGGGTAGGAACAACTTCCCGGAATTGGTTTTCTCCTTCCACGTTTATGTGGGCCCCGGAGATTGAGTTCAGGTCACCGGGCTTGGCCGCAAGACGTTGTTATCTGTATCTTACAGATGGAAAACTAGCACTCAGAAGTAGTGATTGGTTCAATCACTAGCACAGTCAGATGCACTAGTGTCTGGTGACCAATGATTATTTTGTTGGTGGTGCAACGTTTCATTGTTATTAGAAGTGGATGGTGTTTACTGTTTTCTAGACTGTGGACATCGTGGTGGTCCTCACTGTTTTGTTATGATCTCTTTTTGGCCCTGTTTTTCCCCATCAATTCCCAGTTGCAGCTCTTAAGGTTTGATTCCAGACCAGCAGATGCACCTGCTCCATTCCAGGAGCGATTTTTAGCCAATTCTCAGACAGTGAAGGCGACTCAGTCGCATAGCCGCTGATACGGAATAGATTTGAACACTGACAGGAAGACAAAGTAGTGGTACCTCCTGCCTCTGCCTCCCAAGAACTGGTGTGCATACCACACAGGAGTTACTATCTTTACAGTGGTACTTCCTGTTAAAACAATGCTGGGTGTGGTGGTACACGCCTTTAACCAGGAGTCAGACGCAGAGGCATGTGTGAGTCCTGGGCTAGCCAGGACTACATAGTGACACCATGTCTCAAAGGGTATCCCTTGAATTGTGGTTCACTTTGGTTTACTTTTGTGCCATTACACTGCAGTTATAAAACACTGACTTCAAGCTTCTATAGACTTTTTTTTTTTCTCCCTGTTTTTCGAGACAGGGTTTCTCTGTGTAGCCCTGGCTGTCCTAGAACTCACTCTGTAGACCAGGCTGGTCTTGAACTCAGAGATCCACCTGGCTCTGCCTCTCAGTGCTAGGATTATAAAGGCGTGGGCCACCACCGCTCAGATACTTCCATAGACTTTGATAATACATTTTCTTCTTCTTTCAGAAAGCAATAAAGGAGAAAGAGATTCCTATAGAAGGACTGGAGTTCATGGGCCATGGCAAAGAAAAGCCTGAAAGCTCCTCTTGACCTGCTTGTCACTTGGAAGATGTCGGTACATTGAGAGGCCTCTGGATTGTGTCAGCTAGGCTGTGAAGCTAGCCATGGGATTCCAGGAGTTTAAGAGGGGAGTTTTATTTCTTCCCTCTTGGTATTCTCCTCTCACTTCTAAAAGAGCAGCTGTCCCTCTTGCTTTCAGAGTTTCACTTTTGCTGGCATCTTGCAGGGACTCCATGTGCTACAATGGAACATCTTCGGGTTTTGGTTATAATACATGGTTTGGAATCAGCTTTAACTAATCCTTGGATGTAAATAATGACAAGCTGGTCATGATCAAGGTTGCCTGACAGCTTTTGCTGCAGAGGACACTACACGGGAGTCATTGTTCATGAGCACAGTTGGTCAGGACCTCTTTTTCCTCTCAGGGAGCTAATGCTCTGAAAAGGGATCCGGACACAACAGTTTCAATCACTGCTTGGGAACATGATTGTATTTTATAGTAACGGTTATAACTGCTGGCGGCCTGGGTTAACGAAGTAGAAGACAGCTTTACTCAGCTCCTGCCTTAACGAGGTGTCGGATTAACTTGTGAAAGCTTCAGAAATGGCATAAACATCACTTGGGAGCTCACACCGCCGCTCATAGCTCCAACACCTGGAGTGGCTGTGGAAGAATCACCTACATTACAGCTTTGCTGTTGCCAACTTTCAACTCCGTGAATTAAGGTCAATCTGCATAGCATATAAAAGGCAAAATGCATCTGGCCAAGTGGGAGAAAGGTGCTTACTTATTTTTGTTTGCCTACCACGCCCTAAGTCTGTAATCATGAAAATGGAATAAATTCTAAAATTCAGATTTCACTCTTTGCCCTTGGAACTGTGCACGTTATAGAACAATTGTTACCCAGTTGGCCCATGTATCTCATTGTGCTGCCGAGAGCGAGCTTTGCTTTGTAACTTGGTTTGTTTAAGCCTAGGTGGCTGATGGAACACGTAGGTCAGCAGTTTGACGTTCAGGCTGGCCTCCTGCCTCTACCTTCAGCTTGCTGGGATTACACATAGGCACTATAATACCCAGCTTATATAAATAGCTTCTTTAAATTAGTATGTATTGTGGTTCCAACACAATGTCATGTAGCCCTCACACCTCCCTAAATTTAGAATTTAGTATATCCCTAAAGACAGAATGAAAGCTGATGCACAGAAGGCTTACATTTTATTTTCTGTGTTACTAATTACTTCATTTTAATTTGACCAACCCTAATGCCATTTCAAAACATTTTACATTTACATTTTTAGGAAAATATAGTTGTAAAAAATATTCATGTTTTTCAACTGGTTAAGTCATTGTCCAAAAAAATCACAAGAGATTTTTGAGACCTGTATGAGGGAAGCCAGGAGGCTAAAGGTTAGTGCATGTGTTCTAAACTCAAACTGGCACAACTCTGTAAGTAAGGGCTCAGTACAGCCAACAGATGGCAAAGAGAACAGATTTTTTTTTTTTTTTTGGGGCAGTCTCCCAGGATGGCCTCAAACTTGATAATCCTTCCTCTACCTCTTGAATGTTGGGATTTCAAGTATGTTCCACCACAACCAGATTTACAAAGTTTTTAAAACAATTATGTGCATTGCTGTTTTGCTTGTGTGTGTGTGTCTGTGTGAGGGTGTTAGATCCCCTGGAACTGGAGTTACAGTTGTGAGCTGCCATGTGGGTGCTGGGAATTGAATCTGGGTCCTCTGGAAGAACTGCCAGTGCTCTTAACCTCTGAGCCATCTTTCCAGCCCTGATTTTCCTGTCTTTTTATTGCATTTTGTGTGTGCAAGGATAGAATCAGTTTTCCCTGGGTCCTGGGAATCCAACTCAGGCTTCTATCTTGTTAAGTGCCTTTACCAGCTGAGCCATTTTTTTCCTTTTTTTAAAAGATATAGTCCTTGAATTCAATGGATAGTTGAGCATGACCTTGAACTCCTGATCCTCCTGCCTCTATCTCTGGGATTTAGTTAAGATCACACTTGATTTATGTACTGTTGAGGTTAAACCCAAGATTTCATGCATTCAAGTATTTATCAATTGAGCTACATCCCTAGACCATTTTTTTCCTTCCTATTTTTATTTATTTATTGTGTATGAATATTTTGTTCACATGCATGTATGTGCCTGTTGGACCCCTGGAACTGGAGTTATAGATGGTTTTGAACTATTATGCAAGAAGAACAAGCACTCTTAATTAACCACCGAGCGAGCCATCTATCTCTAAGACTTCATGTAGCCCAGGCTGGCCTCAAACTTGCCATGTAGATGAAGAACTCTTGATCCTACCTCCACCTCCCAAGTATAGGGATTACAGGTGTGTTCCTCGGGTGTATACCATCATACTGGGTTACTTTTCTATTGCTGTGAAGAGATAGGGAACTCATAGTTCCAGAGAGGTTTTTGTTGTTTTAAAGGTTTATTTAGTATGTATATAGTGTTCTGCCTGTATGCGAGAAAAGGGCACTAGATCTCATTACAGATGGTTGTGAGCCATCATGCGGTTGCTGGATATTGAACTCAGGACCTCTGGAAGAACAGTCAATGGTCTTACCCTGAGTCATCTCTCCAGCTCTAGTTCCAGAGACTTGAAGTCTGTCATCATGTCAGGAAGCATAGCAGCAGACAGGCAGGCCTGAAGCTGGAAACTCATCCTGATCCACAGGCACAAGGCAGTAAGCTGACTGGGGATGGTGTGGGTTTTTGAAACCTCAGAGCCTGCCTGCCCCCAGTGACACACCTCCTCTAACAAGACCATGCCCCCTAATCCTTCCCAAACAGTTCAACCAACTGGGAACCAAGAATTTAGACATGAATCAATGGGGCCATTCTCATTCCAACCACCACACTGGGGCAGTCCTTTTTGATAACTGATTCATGTGGGCAATTCAGCATTTGTGCATATGGACGCAGGCCAACATTAGCAGTTGGTCCCCTCCTTCTAATGTGTAGGTCTTGGGTATGGGACTCAGTCATCAGACTTGGCAGCAAGACTTCTACCTGCCAAACCATCTCATTAGTTTTTTTCCCCTCTTCAGACAAGTCTCGGACTGTAGCTTAGGCTAGCTTTGAACTATGGTAGTCCTCTGGCATCAGACTCCTCTTCCCAAAATTCTAGAGGTTATAAGTATGTACCACCATGGTCTTTTAGGGTCTTTGTTGTTGTTTTGGGGTGGTGGGGACGGTGATCATTTTTGGCTTAGAAAGAAAATCATTCAAATTCCTTAACTTTCAGAATAGATTTAAGAATCCTTGAAATAGGGGCTGGAGAGATGGCTCAGAGGTTAGGAGCACTGGCTACTCCTCCAGAGGTCCTGAGTTCAACTCCCAGCACCCACATGGTGACTCACAGCCATTTGTAATGAGATCTTCTGGCCTGCAGGTAAACATGCTATATACATAATAAATAAATAAATAAATCTAAAAAAAAAAAAAGAGAGAGAGAGAGAAAAGAAAAAAAAATCCCTGAAATAGCCAGGTAGTGGTGGTGGTGGTGGTGACGACACACACTTTTAATTCCAGCACTCAAGAGGCAGATGCAGGTGGATGTCTGAGTTTGAGGCCAGCCTTGGCAGCAGAGGGAGTTCCAGGACAACTAGGATTACATGGAGAAACTCTGTCTCTAAATACAAACAAACCAAAGAATCCTTGAAATAATGGCATGGTGGTACATGCCTTCACCTAGCTCATGATGGTGAGGCTAGAAAGCCCAGGAGTTCAAGATCGCCTAGGCAACATCACAAGACCCCGCCTTAAAAAGAGCAGCCATAATAGTCGCCATGCAATATACACCACACAGAGAATATTCAAACACAATTATTTAAAAGAATTAGAAGCTGGAGGCATGAGGGCCAGCAGTTCAAGGCCGTCCTCTCTGCACAGCAAATTTGAAGGCAGCCGGCTACTAAAAATGTCATTAAGCTCCAGCCTAGTGTCAGGATGTATTTAGAAAAACATTACTTCCTATTTGAGTTGTTTAGACTTAGTAATCACTGCCTTTAGTTTAGGTTTAACAGAACCCACCGGTCTAATGTTAGAAGCTCTACAGTGCTTCAGTTATGCATTGTACTATAAGTAGCCAAGTTACTCAGACGCTACCTGGGCATGGAGGTGGGGTGCAGTAGCTCTGTCCCTGGCTCAACAGACCAGTTTCACTCAGGAGCTATCGATAATCCAAAGTACAGTGACATACTCTTTCACTTGAAAATCTGGTTTTGTTGTAGGACAGAAATGGTTAGCCGTGTATTATTTTTTGGGGTAAATCCTTATAATTAGTGGCTATAACTAAAATCTAACAGTGTTAAACTCAATAAAATTAGTTTCTAATAGGTAAAATAATGAATAAAAGCCACTAAAAACCTCCTTGCTTTACACCACATTCCAACAGGATCACCTTAAACTGCTAAGACAAATGTTGATTATCCACCCTACCTGACTTCATCCTCTCTAGAAAATGACTCCAGCTATTTCAAAGGTCTTCACTTTTGACAAGCAATTAATGGCTATGTCAGAGTCATTTTGTAATTACTGCTACTGCTGTCTTTTGTTTTTCTCCCCCGCCCCCCCACAAGACAAGTTTTTTCTGTGTAGCCCTTGCTGTCCTGGAACTCACAGAGATCCACCTGCCTCCACCTCCTGAGTGCTGGGATTAAAAATGTGCACCACCATGCCTGAGAAATGAATCTTGACCCCTCTGGTGGACTCAAACCGGACAACACTGAGACCCACGGCAGAGCTTACAGGAGCACAGGCACTCTGTTGGGTCTGTGTGGCCTCAGCTGACCTGAACTTGCTGTTTTGAGGTCGTCACAGGTACCTGTTCTTGGTGGTCAACAGCAACCATTCTATTGACCATTCAGTGTCTGTCAGGGAACCCATCCCAGTAGATAACTGCTCCTGCTCTTGATGGTACCCACCCTAAGCACAAGAAACCAACACGGAACCAATTATAAACAGTATTCAGTAGGCTAAACCAGACCTGAAGCTCTGTAAAGTAGCAAAGTAATGTCGATTTCTGGGAATAAACAAAGACTGAGACATTCAGCTCATGAACAATCTAAGTTTAAGTTATTTATTTAAGCCATCTCCTCTGAGAGCAAAGGGATGGAAGATTGGTGTAATGGTCACCTTTTGATTCAAGGAAAGATGCGTTTCGTGGTCCACACACAGAGTAATGGTCCACACCAGTGCTGGGGTCCCTTGCCGTCTGGGGGAAGGTCCAGGTTCTCTTTACTCGTCTTCATAGCCAGTCGGAAGTGGGTTCATATGAGGGTTGTGGAACAGGGTATGGTTACCATCTCCCCAGGGGAAGGGCTGTGGAGTGAAGGTGTCAATTAGATAATCGTTCCCAAAAAATGCTCACAAAGATCTCGGCCATGAACTGCTTGAAACAGATGATACATAAAACCAAAATGAAAATCTGCCCTTTACTGGCACAATTTCAATTTTCCCATAGCTTTTCCCCCTTAAATTTATTTATTTATGTATTTTATGTGTGCATCCACATGCACACACACTTACTTTAAAATAAATCTTTCTTTCTTTTTAGTTTTTTGAAACAGGGTTTCTCTATTTAACAGCCCTGGCTGCCCTGGAACTCTCTTTTGTAGCCCAGGCTGGCCTCAAACTCACAGAGCTCCACCTGCCTCTGCCTTCTGAGTGCTGGGATCAAAGGTGTGTGCCACCACACCCGTCTAACTCACTACCTTATTTTAAAAACCAGTTTGTTTTGTGTATGGTCACTGTCAGAAGACAACTTGCAGGTGTATGTTCTAGAGCCTTCTACAGAGTGGGTCTCAGGACTGAACTCATGTCCTCAAGCTTGGTAGCAAGTGCCTTTACCTGCTGAGCCATCCCAAATCTGGGAGCCTAGATTTGTTTTCTTGTATTATTCTGCCAATTACAATGTCTTTTGTTTTCAGTTTGTTTGTTTTTTTAAGACAAAGTCTCTCTCCATGGCCCTGGCTGTCCTGGAATTTGCTATGTAGACCAGAGATCTATCTACTCCTGCCTCCCAAGTGCTGGGATTAAAGGCATGCGCCACTATGCCCAGTTTTGTTTTGTTTGGCTCACAACCATTTTTGGTTTTTCTGCGACAGTCCCATTTGGCCCAAGCTAACCTCGATTATACAATGTAGCAGCAGAGAATAACCTTCAGCTACTGATCCCCCTCGTCTTCACCTCCCTTGTGCTGGGATTACAGACCTGAGCTACCACCTAGGGACAGGCTAGGGAGCAGACATTTAGGAGGGATTAGTACTGCCACCTAGTGGCAGAGGCCAAGGCAGGATGCTGTCAAACACCTTACCTTCCCCCCACCCCTTTTCCTGAGACAGGGTCTCACTAAATAGCTCTGGCTGTCCTGGAGCTCACTATGGAGCTCAGACTGGCCTTGAACTCAGAGATCGACCCGCCTCTGCCTCCCAGGGCTGAGGCTGTACAAGACTGGGCTCGAGGCTAGTCCGAGGTGAATAAGGTGACACCGTTGTTTAAGGAACAAGAAGACACCCTTGTTAGATTGCATCAAGTGACGGGAGAGCGGATTATTTGACTGTCTAAACGCACAGCCAAGGAACGAAACAGCTGAAATGATAGGCACCGTGAGGGGCCACCCCGGCAGTCGGGTCGGTAAGCCCCGAGCATCACCACCCAGCACGGCAAATGCCGAGATGGCGAATCACCTTCGGGGCTTGCCCTTGCTAGGAAAGGGCACCCCACACACCTCCAAGCTTTCATGCAAAAAAAACCCAGCTGCTTCTGAGCTGCACCCGAAGACGAGAGGCGCCGTGAACTGGGGGGAAACGGAAACCTAGAGGCATTTTGCCGTGCGACCTTTCAAGAAAGTTGACCCACGCGCTGGCTTCCCTTAGGTAAAAAGGAGAACAAATAAAATGCCCTGTTTGCGCGGACGGGGCGGCAGCCAAGCTCCCGGGGCCCCCAAGGGCTCGGAACGGGGCGTGGGGCAGGAGGTAACGGCCGCTTCAAGGGCGGCGGAGGCCCGGGGCGAGCGTACCTTGGTCCTGATGCGGAGGTGGGGGTAGGCGACGAACTCGGGCCGCTCGTGCTCTCCTCGCCGCGACGTGAGGAAGGCGTTGAGCATGCTCACTGCCACCCCGGGCAGCGCCACGAAGTAGGTGAGGGCCTTCCACATGCGAGCTGCGGCGGCGGCGGGGCGGGCGGGGGACCACAACGTCAGCCTCGGCCTCTCCCCTCCCGCCAGGCCCTCCCGCCAAGGTCACACGGCCGGGCCGCGTCGCCCCGACGGCCGCCGAGGCCGCCCGCCCCCGCTCCCACCCGAGTCCCTGTACCTGAACCCTCCTCGCCGTGGGAGCCACTCGACATGGGCCGCCCCACCCGTGGCAGGGCCCGGCCCAGCAGCCCGGACAGCCGAGACGCACACACCGCCGCCACCATCTTGGAACTACACCGGAACGCGCCGGAAGCGGAAGTGGGAACCCGGCGAAGGGGGGAGGGGGCGGGACAGAGGCGCCGAGCGACGTCTCCATTGGGCCACGCCTTCTCGACGCCGGCCAGGAGCCGCGGTACCTGCGCACCTCGGCCGTCCCGGCCCAAAGCCTCCCGGCGGCGCCAGCGGGGGTGCGCATGCGCCCCGCGCCTGCGCCCCGCCTCCCTCCTGTCTGCTGCTAGGTGACCGTGATCGCTGCATTGAGCTCCCGCGGAACTCGTGCGGCTTTATTTTATATATATATACACACATACATATACGCATATATACACATATATATATACACTTATATGCGTATGTGTATATGTGTATATAACAAATATATTTAAATATATAAATAATATATTCTATATAAATGAATATATAATAAATTCTATATAAATAAATCTAATATATATTAATTTATATTTATATATTTGTATTTATTATATTAATTTATATATTTATTATATTATATATTATTAATTTAATATATTAATATACACAATATAATAAATATATTTATTTATATTATAATTAATTATAATATATTTAATTTGATGTATAATTAATTATATATTAATTATGATAAAATAAATTCTATATAAATAAATATATAATAAATAATATATATAAAAATTGCTATCTTCTTTGGAGTCCCTGGACAGGATCTGAAGTGCCGAGAACAAACCACGTTACCGGACACGCCATTCTCTTTCCTCGCTGCCGTCTAATTCTGCGTTTTCCAACGCACCCAACACCCTCGTCCCCGTTCTCACTCTTAAAGACAATTATCACCGTCTTCTGTGACGCCCTCTATAGACTGTAAAGTGCGTGGTTGTGCCAGCGCTGCATGCTCAGAGTTACTTGCTCGGAATCGTGCCCAGGCAATCGTGCCTAGCAGGCGCTTAATACAATTTAATAAATGAATGTACGGATCCATGTCTTAATGAGTCATTGAATAGCTAGCTCCTGGAATCAGGAGGAAGCCTGGAAATGGTGCCGGAAAATCTGAATTCTGTTATCAGCTCCATATCCTCAACGTTTGGCCTGTGATCGCTGCTGCCATTTTTTCCCTCAAATTCCACAAACATCTGTTAAATTTTGTCTATATAACTTTTTTTTTTGAGATAGGGTTTCTTTGATAGCCTTAGCTATCCTAGAACTCGCTGTGTAGACCAGGCTGGCCTTGAACTCACAGAGATCTGCCTGCCTCCGCCTCTGAGGGTTGGGATTAAAGGTGTGCACCGCCAGGGCCCAGCGCCTATATAAATTTTTAATTCCTCCTTTCTTCTTTCTATTTGTCTAGAAGCCTTCATTAAGATAAAAGTTAAAAAGCCGGGATGCCAGGTGTGGTGGTGCACGCCTTTAATAACAGCAGCTGCGTGGAAGACGCAGATGGAGCTAATTCCAGGCCAGAGAGTTTCAGGGTACAATAGTGAGACCCTGTCTCCACAAAATAAAATACTTGCAGTATGTAGTGTCACATTCCTTAAATCCCAGTGATCAGGAGGCCGAGGCAGGCAGATCTCTGTAAGATCAAGGCTAACCTGGTCTACAAAGGGAGTTCTGGGCCAGCCTGGTCTATAAAGCAAGTTTCAGGTCAGCTAGGGCTACACAATGAGACCTTGTCTCAAATAAATTAAAAGCAGTTTTCAAAATGCACTTATGGTTTAACAGGCAATGTCAAGGAGGAAAGTGACTATAAAGAATATCTGGAGACCCCTAACCCAAGGTCTTTATGCCTCAAATTAAGAACTCCTGGCAAAGCTAGGTGTGGTGGCTTACTCCTATAATCTTGGAAATCCAAGGGCTGAGCAGGGGACTCTTGAGTTCAGAGACTATCAGATAGTCTCCGCATTTGCAAAGCTTTGGATGACTGAGTTTAGGCAGCCAAGAAAAACTGTTAGTACAAAGAATGTGTAATAGTTTTTTCATTTGTTTGTTTGTTTGACAGGGTTTTTCTGTGTAGCCCTGGCTGTCCTGGAACTCTCTCTGTAAACCAGCCTGGCCTTCAATTCACAGAGATCCACCTGCCTCTGCCTCCTAAGGGCTGGGATTAAAGGTGTGCAGCACCACCACCTGGCTTCTTTTTTCTATAGTTTTTTAAGACAGTGTCTTACTATGTAGCCCTGGCTGTCCTGGAACTCACTCTGTAGCCCAGGTTGGCCTCAAACTCACAGAGATCCAACTGCCTCTGCCTCCCAAGTGCTGGGATTAAATGCATGCACTCCCACACTTACCAAATTTATCTCGTACTTAAATCTATGTTAGGCATTTTGTTTATTTTATCTAACCATCTTTTAAAATTTCATTTTGTTTTAGGCAGGGTCTCACGTGTCCAACGCCAGCCTTGAGTTCACTATCCAGCCAAACTTGAGCTTTGATGCTCCTGACCCACCTGCCCTGCCCTGCCAACCCAGACTCGTGCAATGCTGGGAACTGAACCCAGAATTTCGTGTATGGTAGGCAAGCTTTCTACCAACCGAGTTCCATTCCAGCCCATGTTGTACCTTTTATATAAATTGCTTTCCCCACCTCAGGAAATGGTCTTCTATTCCTGTCACACTCGCTGTAATCTTTAGACCTTCTCACTAATATTCCATCACCACACATATATTTAAAATCTTAGTGTGTGTGTGTGTGTGTGTGTGTGCCTGCTTATCTGTATGTGCACCATGTGTGTGCAGTGCCCACAGAGGCCAGAAGAGGGCATCAGATACTCTCGAACTGCAGTTACAGGCTGCTGTAACCCACCTAATGCAGGTGCCGGTAACAGAACCTGGATCTCCTGCAAGAGCAGCAAGTGCTCCACACTGCTGACCCATATCCCCAGTCCTTTCTTTTATTTTAGACAGGTCATTTTTGTTTTGGCTTGGTTGAGTTTTTTTAGGCAGAGTCTCATTCTGTAGTCCAGGCTGACTTGGAGCCCTCTGTGTGGCCAGGATGGCCTGGAGCTAACTATGTAGCTCCAGTTGATCTTGAACTCATGGTCGGCTTCCTGCCTCAGCCTCTCAAGTGCTAGGATGACAGGTGAGAGGCCCCACAGTGGCTGGGCTATGTGGGTTTGTTGTTGTCTTTGTTTTTGAGACAGGGTCTCACTATACAGCCTCTAACTCATAACGCCTTCCAGATGCTGGGATTACATGTGTGTGCTACCCATCTTCCCTGTTCTTGCAACCATTTTATCAGAGAGGCCTTCCTTGACCATCTTTAAGCAAAACAACTCCTCCCCGCACGGACACTCTATCTGCCTTCCAGTGCCTTATCCACTCCATCGTACTTACCACCATCTGTTGTATTAAATATTTATGGGATTAGTGTCTGCCTTCCTCCATTAAACTCCACGGGGGCCGGGACTTGGTTTTGTTTACTGGTGGGGGACCCCAGCACTTGTCCCACGACAGGCACTCACTGATGATGTGAATCCCCACCTGGATCCCGTTAGGTAGATGCCGTCCTCACGATTTCAGATCGTGAAACCGAGAGTCTGAGATCTTCAGGGAAACCGCCCCCAGATGGCACAGTCTTAGGTAAGCCGTGGACCCGGGGAGGCTGGAGCTCCACCTGTTCTCTTAGCCTTAGAGCTACACAAGGTTTGCTTTGTGGAACAGAACAACGACTTCCGGGAGCTCTGTTGGCCAAGCTCTTGCTGAGCAGGTGCACACATCAGAACAGGAAGGGCTTAGCAAAGTCGGCCATGGTAGCGCAAGCCTATAGCCCCAGCACAGGGAGGCTGAGGCCGGAGGATGGACAGCATAAGGGAAATACCAGTTAGGAGAGACTGGGAAGGCTGTGGGCTTCCAGGGGAGGTGGAGGAGTAGAGAGATTGATAAGTGCACATGATATACTCGAGCAGACATATCACACTGAATCCCCTTTAGAGGCGCCGTTCACGTCCGCCAATCAAGAATAACCGTTTCAAAATGTTCTGACCTCTGCAGAAATATCTCAGGTCATCCTTGAGAATGGACCAGGCCATCGAATGTCTTCTAGGGACACTGAGGTGGTACTTCGGCACACGCTGTTTCTCACCATTTTCCACTACCTGGGGCCAGGCAGGCTTGGATCTGATGTCATCCTCTCTAGTGGCTGGTGATGGTCATGCTGGGGCCACTGAACCTGTCTCTGCCGTACTATTTTCTGGAACCAGGAGCTGGCAGGTAAAACGCTCCATAGTGGGGCAGCTCACGTCAGTGGAAGAAGATTTTGGGGTGACCCTGGCTAAGAACAGCACTTGCTGAGGCAGAAACCATATCTGGGGTATCCTACCTACTACTTCTGCTACAGTTTCCCCCAGCTGAGAGCACCTTTTAATCCCTGGACCAATAGATGCTTGTCTACCAGGAGACTGATTCTGGAAGGCGTTGAGGCATCTCTTCAGCAGATTTCCAGGGAAGCAAGGATGTTATGACCACCCCATTCATCCTTGTGTAGCTGAACTGGGCACCCTGATTCCTTAGGGTCTCCATGTCACCCTTCAGCTGGGGACCCAACAGTGGCCAGTCTAGAAAGAGGTACATGTCAATGTGTTATGACAGCTAGTGTGATGGAGACAGGACAACATAAGTCACTGATGTCAAGTTCAAGTCTCATGCCTGCCACTTAGCTATATAATCATCCCTAAGTCACCTGTGAGAGCCCCACTTGTGAGCTGGGGTTATACTGCAGACTTGGGATGATTGATTTAGCTGGCATTTATTAAACACTTACTGTGTAACAGGGCTCTTCCCTTGTACTGATTTCTTTGTTACAACATGTTGACACGGGTTTCGTGCTCATCCCCATTCTGTAGATGAGGCAACTGAGGTTCACTGTGGTTAAATCACTGGCTTGAGTGTCACTCTTTAAATGATAAAGCCAGTGTTCAAATCCAGAAGCTCGTACCAACATTTTCACGTTGGACCACTGTGAAATGCTGCAGCAAGGGGCAAGGAGAGATGCTGGCTCAACCATTAAGAGCACATGTACAATCCCAAGGACTGGAGTTCTTAAAAAAGAAGCCCGGTGTCCACAAAACCCTGCAACTGCACATCCGAGGGATCTGATGCCCTCTTCCGCCTCCCCAGCGAGCGAGCGAGCGCACGCACAAACACCAAAGCAGACACATGTACACCCAGATAAATGATGTTTTAAAATTTTAGGCTGGCAGATGGCTCATCGGGTAAGACACTTTCTGCCAAGCCTATGACCTGAGTTGGATTACTGGGACTCGCATGGCGGAAAGAAAGAAACGAATCCTGAAAATTGTCCTCTGTCCTCCACATGCGTGCTGTGGACGTGTGTGTGTGCACACAAATACATATGTGATTGAAAAAGCATCTTAAAGAAACACTATATATCCATAACTCAAGAGTGCCTGGCACAGAGTGAGAGCTCAGCTGGGCAGGATGGAACACTTGTGTGAGTTTGAGGTCAACCCAGACCATATAACAAGACTCTCAAAAGGAAAAACAAACAAACAAACAAACAAAAAGGTGAATAAATAAATAAAGTGATCAGGGTGATGGTGGCATATGCCTTTAATCTCAGTACTGGAGAGGCAGAGGCAGGCAGAGTTCTGTGAGTTCGAGGCCGGCCTGGGCTACATAGCAAGTTCTAGGTTAGACAATATAGTGAGACCCTGTCATGCTCAAATAGCTCTCCTTCCTCATTGCTGTTTAGATTCTTTTTTAGGGCGGGTAGGGGTTTGGAGACAGGGTTTCTCTGTGTAGCCCTGGCTGTCCTGGAACTCACTCTGTAAGACCAGGCTGGCCTTGAACTCCCAGAGATCCACCTGATTAAAGGCATATGCCGCCACTGCACGGTCGCTGTTTCGGTTCTTAGACTTGTCAATGCCTGACTTCCTTCAGGCTGCTCTGGAAGCGCACTGGATACTCCATCTCTCCCCTCTGCTCTTCCTGCCCAGGCCCCAGCTCCCCACCCTCCACAGGCAGCCCCCTCCTGATTACTTCCTGCCTTCCGGCTTCTGGCCCCCCCAGTGACCTTTACCACACTCTGCCTCTTGTAGGAAAAGGCTCTGTATCCTCATCTCCACCGTGAGTTTCAGGAGCGCCTGCCTTTTCCAGCCCTTGACCTCCAGGGGCTGGCACAAAGCAGGTCCAACACGCTGTTAGGCATGAAGGTTCAGGATGAAGCTGCATTTAGATCCTGGTTCGGCTGCCTTTGTTGAATAAATCTCTATTTTTCTGGGCCTCGGTTTCTTTTGCATAACAAAAGAAATTATAGCATCTGCTCTTAGTGTTATTCATAGGACTCAATGTGATCTATATAAATCATTTAGAATCTTGCTCAACAAATAACAGCAATTATTAATTTTCTTTTCTTTCTTTTTCCTCTCTTTCTTCTTTCTCTCTCTCTCTCTCTCTCTCTCTCTCTCTCTCTCTCTCTCTTTCTTTCTTTCTTTCTTCTTTTCTTCCCCCCTTGGACAGGATCTCACTGTGTAGCTCTGGCTGTCCTGGAACTCGATAAGTAGACCAGGCTGGCTTCGAATTCAGAGATGCACTTGCCTCAGCCTCCCAAGTGCTGGGATTAAATGCTTGTGCCATCACACCTCGATGGATACAGGCTCTCATTCTGTAGCCCAGGCTGACCTAGAATTATTATGAAATCCAGTGATCCCCCTGACTCAGCCTCCTGAGCAGCTGGAAATACAAACTCGCACTGTGAGTATCAATCACCCACAATGACATTCAGTTCAAAATGAACCAGGCCCAGGGATGTAGTTCAGTCGGTAGGGTGCTTGCCTAGCATGTAGGAAGCGCTGAGTTTGATGCCCCACCCCCACACCTAATAAAACTGGGCATCAGGGTACACATCATCACTCTACGAGTGGATTCAGGAGGATCAGAAACTCAACCTCATCCCGGGCTACATAGCCGGTTAGAGACCAGCCTAAAATACATGAGATCTTGTCTCAAACAAACAAACAAAACAACGAACAAAACCAAATATATGGCGTGTGAAGGTGTGGACTTTGGCACCGAAGAGATAGTTCACTGGTGTAGAGCACTTGCTGTTCTTGCAGAGAACGAGGGCCCAGCACCCACACGATGGCTCAGAACAGTCCATAATTCCAGTTCCAGGGGAGCCAATGCCCTCTTTTGGCCTCCATGGGCACCAGGCATGCACATGGTCCATAGACATACATGCAGGCAAAACACTCATACAGATAAAATTAATAATAATGAAAACATGGCATACTGAAACACATTGTGTGCATCCTTACCATATTGGATTTAAACATAATTAAAAAAATAAAGGCTACCTACAAAATATCATGAGTGGCTGCCTTCATTTTTGTAAAACGTATAGCGTAGCATCTCTGCACACCTGTAATGGAAGTTACGTTTGGGCTTTTCTCTTTAAATATTCTGCTATGAATGTATACATACTATTTGTGTTGTAAAAAAAAAATCCTTCCACCAAAAACAGGGCTGTTAAGTTGCTGCCAGTTGCTGTTCCTGTTATCAGCCCCATTAGACTGTAAGTCACATGAGGACAAGAACCCTTGGAGCTCAGTGGAAACCGGGAAAGAGCTGGGTAGGGGTGGGTCCTGCGCACCTGCGACTGCAGTACCGCTCTCTCCCAGTGGGTGGCAGGCTCCTCATATGCGGGCGCCGCCCAAAAGCCTGGCCCGGGGAAGCCCTGCCTTCGACCTTCAACGTGGCTGGTCTAGTCTCAGGTTCCTGGAAGGAGGGAGGAGGTGAAACCTGAGAAAGGAACAGAGAGAGGCCATCCAGGCCTCAACCTCGGGGGGACTCTTTCTTCGGGCCTTCCTCCAGAGGCGTCTCATCTTCCCC
The DNA here is from genome assembly GCF_049852395.1 of Peromyscus maniculatus bairdii. NCBI lineage: Eukaryota > Metazoa > Chordata > Mammalia > Rodentia > Cricetidae > Peromyscus > Peromyscus maniculatus. The sequence goes on from NC_134874.1 coordinate 5,661,066, forward strand.
ACACTGGAACAAGAAGAGAAATCTTCAAGGTACGGCCTGGTAGTGCGCCTGTTATCCCGGCCCCTGGGAAGCTAAGTCAGGAGAGAATCAAAAAATGGATGTGGCGGTGGCGCACGCCTTCAATCCCAGCACTGGGGAGGCAGAGACAGGAGGGTCTCTGTGAGTGTGAGGCCAGCCTGGGCTACAGAGTGCATCCCTGGGTGGGTGGGGGATGGGGAACCTTCAGTTAGTTGTTCTAGGCAGGCCTGTAATTTCAGCTTACCTTGGAGGATGGAGAAAGGAGATCACAAGTTCAAGGCCAGCCTAGGGTAGAGATCAAGTTCCTCCAGGCCAGTCTGGACAACTTGCTGGTATCTGTCTCAAATAAGAAGTAAAAGTCAGGCACGGTGTGGCCCCTGATTTTAGCTTAGCTCCCAAGATCGGCCAGGGCGGTGTAGCTACAGATTGCCGCGGGGCACCTGCCTTTAAGCCCAGCAACAGAAGACAGAGACAGGAGAAATACTGCAAATTCAGGGCCAGCGGGAGCTGCATATAAAAAAAGAAAGAAAGAAAGAAAGAAAGAAAGAAAGAAAGAAAGAAAGAAAGAAAGAAAGAAAGAAAGAAAGAAAGAAAGAAAGAAAGAAAGAAAGAAAGAGAAAAGTCAGAAGGCTGGGGCTACAGCTCAGGGGTACAGCAATTGCCTAGCATGTGTGAGGCCCTGGGTTCAATCCCCAGCCCAGCGACACCGTTATTAGGAGAGAACAGAGGAAAGGGCTTGGGATGAAGGTGGGCAGGTAAGGTGCTCGCCTAAGGTGCTTGCCTAACCGCACAAGGCCTGCGTTCAGTCCCCAACACTGCACAGCACCCGCCGTGGTGAGGAAAACTGGCCTGGTGATGAATGCCTGTAACCCCGGCATTCAGGAGCACCAGGGACTCAAGGTCATTTGCAGTTACAGAGCAAATCCAAGGTCATCCCAGGCTGCACAAGAGCCCGTGTGGGGGTGGGGGGATGAGAACTATTTTGAAAATCAGCATAACTCAGGACTCACTTGACAGTTTATTTATAGACCCTGCTCAGTGGTTCCTTGTGATGTTTCAGGTGGTTATGAGCGGTCTGATGGGGGTGGGGGCTGGGATTGAAATTGGGGTCCCCGGAAGAGCCGCAGGCACTGAGACATCTCTTCAGCTTCTGGTTTGTTGTTAAGTCAGGGTCTCACTGTGTAGTCCAGGCTAGCCTTGAACTTACACTCCCTCTGCTTCCTCCTCCTGAGTCCTCTCCCTCCTCCTCCTTCGAGTTTATCTTTTTACTTTTATTTACTGCCTCTGTGGTGTGAGTGTGTGTGTGAGTGTGTGTGTGTGTGTGTGTGTGTGTCTGTGTGTGTGTATGAGTGTGTGTGTGTGTATGAGTGTGTGTGTGTGTTTGTGTGTGGTGTGTGTTCAGTGGACAACTTTCAGGAGTTGGTACTCTCCTCCCACCACATGGGTCTTGGGGAATCGAACTAAGGTTTTTGGGCTTGATGGCAAGCACCATTAGTCAGTGAACCATGCTACCACCCCCCCTTCTCTCTTTTTAATACAGGTCAGGGACCTGGGCAAAAACGTGGTCAATAAAGTGCTTGCCTTATAAGCACTCAGACCTGAGTTCAATTCTTAGAACCCATGTGGGGAGAAAAGTATTTGGAGGAGACCAGAGGTCCCCTGGGGCTCACCAGCCAGTCTAGTCTACTTGATGAGATTCAGGCCTGTGAAAGACAGACAGCCCCAGGCCCTGAAGAAAGACACACACACACACACACACACACACACACACACACACACACACACACTCACACACACACACACACTTATAGATTAGATATCATATTGTTAAAACAAGAGAGAAAGAAAGAAAGAAAACCTCTCCTCATCCCTGTCCTGTTCCCCAGTCTCATCCTGAACTTGTTGCATAGTTGAGGATGATTTTCAATTTCTAATCCTCCTGCCTCCAACTCTAGTGCTGGGATCACAGGCGTGTGTCGTCACTGTGGTGCTGGTGCTCAAACCCAGGTCTTCCTGTGTGCCAGGCAAGCACTCTGCCCACTGGGCTACACCTCCCACCCTGATATCCTTTAAGAGATACCGTGAGTTGGATGCTGTGGTGTGCATCCCTGTAGTCCTGGCATTCAGAAGGAAGATCTGAACAGTACTACATGGTCATCTTTGGCTATATAAATAGTTTGAGGCTATCCTGAGCTACATGAGACCATGTCTCAAAACCAGACCAACCAAACAAAAACCATAGAAATAGGAGCGGGGGTGGGGGTGGGGGGAGATGGCTCAGCGGTTATTCCCAGCACCCACGTGGCTGCTCACAACCTGGAGCTGCTTCCGGTTCCAGGGGATCTGAGGTCCTCTTCTGACTTCCTCAGGTACCAGGTATGCAGGTGGCAGACATACATACGGGCAAAATATTTGTATACATAAAATAAATAACTCTAAAATTAATCCATAAAAATAAGACCAAACAGCAGCAACACACAGACACAGACACACACACACACACACACAGACACACAGACACACACACACACACACACACACACACACACACACACACACACAGAGTGCACCTATTTTACTGCCTCCCACTCTCGCGGCTGATCCTCCAACAAGAAGGACCACATTCACTTCTGTAGGAACTAAGTGTCGTTTCTCTTTGCTGGTTCCTTGGCTTGTCATCCAGGGACTCCCAGGGCCACTGTCACCCACTCTGTGTGTGTCACCCACATTGAATCATGCCCTCTTCCCAGCTCCTTTGTCTCCAGTGTCTCTGCAACTGCCTCATCAACTGAGATCTCCTCAGCCCTCGCTGCCTCTCAGCCAGAGCCTCTCCCTCCTTTGCCGCCCCCGAGAGCTGCTGCAGGCATCTTTCTTGCGCATCTCATGGTACCGTGTGAAACACACCTGCCCTTCTACTACATTGCTCACCTTCAGCATCTCTTGCCGTCGGTTAGATGGTCATGTAATGGTCCAGTGGCGTCCCGGTCCTCATTCCTGCAAACTGGGTATCAGTCTTTTTCATCATCTCTCTCGTCCACATCTAATTAACCAAGTCCTGTGCGTGTTTATCTCCACCACGTCTCTCAGGTCTTTCCAGCCCACCTCTGCTTTAGTCATGGCCCTTGTTGCCTCTGCCTGGACCATTACGGTGGTTTCCAGACTGGCCTCCCTCCTGCCAGCCTGTTCTCTCTACAGCAGCAGCAGGGATCCGTCTAAAGTGCAGACCTGATGGTGGCACCTGTGTGTCCTTCATTGAAAGCCTTCAGTGGCTGTCTGTTGCCCTTAGGGTAAACCCCAGACTGATGTCCAAGTCCTGAAGTATGCAATCTCTCCACTTCTCACCATCATCGATGGATACCGATGTATCTAGAACTAATTACTGTTGCCCATGTTTCTAAAACATGACAAGCCCCTTCCAACTTCAGAGCCTTTGTTCACGCCATTCTCTGCCAGGAGTGATCTTATGTCCTCTTCCTCCTCCCCCCTTCCTCCTCCTCCTCTTCTTCTCCCCCTGCAAGTCCATGCTGGAGATAAAACCTAGGGCCTATTGCAAACCAGGTGGGCACCATACCATTGAGCCACCCCCATGCAGCATTGACTCACGAGACACCCAGAAGCTCCATGAGAGCAGGGTTGTGGTTTGCTTATTCCTGTTACCCCACATCTAACTCAGCCCCTGACACAAACGAGTAATGTTGACTATATGAATCACATTTTGCTGTTTCTTTTCTTCTCCCGACAACAGAAAATATGTCTGCCCAGTATGGTGGCATGCATCTGTAATCTCAGCACTCAGGAGGCAGAGACTGGATTGAAATTTCTGTTTGCTTATTTTTGAGACCGGGTCTCACTATGTAGCCTTGGCTGGCCCTAAACTCACTATGTAGACCAGGTTGGCCTTGAACTCACCAGAGATCTACCTGCCTCTGTCTCCTGAGTGCTGAGATTAAAGATATGCACCCCCACCCCCACCCCCAGTTTGGGGATTGAGATTTTGAGGCCAGCCTGGCCTATATAACAAGATACTGTCTACAAAGCCAAAAAAACAAATAAACAGAAAATTAGAAAACAGTTGTGTCAGGACTTGAATCCAGGTGTCTAGGACCAAGGGGTCTTCAGTAGTGGCCATGAGGGAAATTCCGAGTGGGAGGCCCTCTTGAGCCCCCTCTGTAGGAAGCAGGTGCTCTTGGAGTCCCATGACAGACACTGCCTCATTGACTCTGCTGTCAATATTTCCTGCTGGGCACTAAGGGTCCAGATATATAGACTCAGTTCAAAGGCTTAACCTTGACAGTGGAGACAGCACCCGGACTATACCTTCAGACCTCCACAGACCTGCAGGCAGACCCCTTTAGTCAGTCGATAAACGCCTCTATAAGACTGGGCTGTATGAAAGCTTGTAGGACAATTTTTCCTTTTCCTTTCCTTTCCTTTCCTTTCCTTTCCTTTCCTTTCCTTTCCTTTCCTTTCCTTTCCTTTCCTTTCCTTTCCTTTCCTTTCCTTTCCTTTCCTTTCCTTTCCTTCTCTCTCTCTCTCTCTCTCTCTCTCTCTCTCTCTCCCTCCCTCCCTCCCTCCCTCCCTTCCTTCCTTTCTTTTTTTTTTTTTTTTTTTTTTTGAGGCAGGGTTTCTCTGTGTAGTATTGATGCCTTTCCTGGATCTCGCTCTGTAGACCAGGCTGGCCTAAAACTCACAGAGATCCGCCTGGCTCTGCCTCCCAAGTGCTGGGATTAAAGGCGTGTGCCTGGCAAGACACTTTTAGTGATTTATGAGGGTGGTGCCATCCCTGGGCTGGTGGTCCTGGGTCCTATAAGAAAGCAGGCTGAGCAAGCCAGTAAGCAGCACCCCTCCATGGCCTGTGCATCAGCTCCTGCCTCCAGGTTCCTGCCCTGCTTGAGTTCCTGTCCTGACTTCCTTTGATGATGAACTGTGATGTGGAAGTGTAAGCTGAATTAACCCTTTCCTCCCCAAGTTGCTTTGGCCATGGTGTTCATCACAGCAATAGTAACCCTGACTAAGACAAGTTGGTACCAGGATAGTGGGGTGTTGCTGTGAGACACCTGATCACGTGTTTGGGGGAGGATTGTGGAAGGAGTTTGGAATTTTTGGCTGGAAAAGCCACTGAGTGTTGAGAGCTCCGTGAGCTGTTCCGAGGAGCTTGGAAGATAAGAATGTTGAGAGCAGTGCGGATGATGGAGGCCTGGCTCGTGATGTTTCAGAGGGAAATTTAAAGACTCTATTGGGGCCATTTGTCATTTTGATTAAGGTTCTGTGGTTCTGGTTAGCTGGGGTTGAAGTATCAGCTGTAATTAACAAGATACTAGAACTGTTAAAATGAAACCTTTGCTTTTCTGAGATACTTGATGCTGGCCAGCTGGGGCTGAAGAATCAGCAGTGATTAAGAAGAGACCAGCATCACTGAGGTGAAGTCTTCTGGGAAGGGTTTCCTCAGGGTCAGCACACAGAAGCTGTGTTCAGAGGCAGCCAAGGTTGCACCTTGTGCTGGTAGCTGAACTTGGCCATGTAAGAGTCACCCAGGTAATCCTGGTTTTGGAAACATGAAGGGGCCATGGAGAGCAGCTGAGGCTTGGCACTGTGTGGCGGGGCTGGAGTCCCTGAAGAGAGCCCAGGAGAGGCTATTGGTGAAAGTGCAGCCCAGTTGCAGCAGAGACCCCAGCATTTTGGAGATGCCAGTACCGTGGACGACCACCAAGAACAGCAGCTGTGGAGTGGAGCCAGGGCCTAGAAGACAAGCTGTGTGTGCTGCAGAGGGCGGAGCCGGAGAAGTGACCCAGGCCCTTGGAGGAGCCCCAGAAGACTGTGAGTGAACCCCAGACAATGGCTACGGAGTTATTTATATAGTTGGAGTTCGGTTTTGCTTTGATGTGACTGTGAAGGCCCTGTTTCTTCCCTCTTGAAGTAAGAAAGTATTTATTTATTTTCTAGGAGCTCACAGTTGAGAGCCTGAATTTTTAGAGAGATTTTTAGGTTCTAAAAGAGGCTTTGGGTTCTTAAATAGACTGAATTTTAAATGCTTGCATTTGTAAAGACCGTGGGACTTTAAAGACTTGGAATATTTAACACTGTGATGTTCATGTTAATGTGTGCTCTTGGGGATGAACAAGAAAGGAAAGGTTGTGGCCTCACGGTGATGTGTGTGTGTGTCACGTTGACAAGGGGTCAGTTGTGCAGGCTGACTTTATGTCAATTTGACACAAGCTAGAGTCATCAGAGAGGAAGGAGCCTCGGTTGAGAAAATGCCTCCATAGGATCGGGCTGTCTGCAAACTTGTAGATCATTTTCTTAATTAATGGTTGACGTGGGAAGGCCTAGCCCATGATAGATGGTGCCAACCCTGGGCTGGTGGTCCTGGGTTCTATAAGAAAGCAGGCTGAGCAAGCCATGAGGAGGAAGCCAGTAAGCAGTACCTCTCCATGGCCTCTGCATCAGCTCCTGCCTCCAGGTTCCTGTCTGTGAGTTTCTGTCCTGACTTTCTTCAGTGATGGACTACAATGTGGAGATGTAATCCAGATAAACCCTTTCCTCCCCAGTATGCTTTTGGTCATGGTGTGCCATCACAACAGTGGGAACTCTAACTAGGACACAGCCCTGATTTCTGCAGGACGTCTTTCTTTCACTTTATTTTTTAGATAGGAATTCACTATATAGCCTTAGCTAGCTTGGAACTCACTGTGTAGACCAGACTTGGCCTTGAGCTCAGAGAGATCTATGTCCCAGGTGCTGGGACTAAAGGCATGTGCTGCCCTGGGCTATTTTTCTCCACATGAGATGTGATGAAATGGGACTGCAAGTGTGAGTCTGTGACTGAGTGCTTGACTAACTACACACACACACACACACACACACACACACACACACACACACACACACAGCAATAATCTCTGCTGCCTGGAGCCGTCCTGAGAATTAAGTGAAATGACTCGAAAATTCTTTATTAGCTGCAAAGTGCTTTATAACTCAAGTAATGAGCCAATATCTGATATTTTTGACCAGGAACAGATGAATAAAGAAAATCAACAAACAAATTCCACAATCCCCTTCTCTCTCTCTCTCTCTCTCTCTCTCTCTCTCTCTCTCTCTCTCTCTCTCTCTCTCTCTCACACACACACACACACACACACACACTCACAGTTTTACTGAACATGGTAGAGAACACCTATAATCTCCAACTCCTAAACCTGAAAGCCTGAGTTTTCCAGACTTTTAGCTCTCTGCCCCATCCCCACCCAAGACTTCTGTGTTCAGATCACACCCAATCACTCCTCCCTCAGTGACTCCTGAGAACCTTTCTTTGCTCATGCTGTGTCCATAATGGGTCATCTGGGGCTTGGCTCCCACCTTTGTGTCTTTTAATTTTATTTTTGTGTTTTATTTTATGTGTGTGACTGTAGTAATCAGGGCTCTCTAGAACAGTGATTCCCAACCTGAAGGTTACAGCCTCTTTCGGAGTTGAACCACCCTTTCACAGGGGTCCCCCTGAGACCGTCGGAAAACCCGGGTATTTACATTACAGTCCGTGACAGTGGTAAAATTATAGTTATGAAGTAGAAACAAAAAAATAAGGTTATGGTTGGGGGTCACCACAACATGAGGAACTGTATTCGAGGGTCGCAGTGTTAGGAAGGTTGAGAACCACCGCCCTAGAGGAACAGAACTGATAGAATGAATCCATATTAAAAGGGGAATTATTAGAGTGGCTCACAGCCTGTGGTCTCCATAGCCCAACAATGGCGTCTTCCAGTGGAGAGGCGGAGGATCTGTGAGCTCTTCAGTAGTTCCTGCCTAGTGCTGGAGCCCCAGGGAGTTCCTAGAGCTGCTGGTCTTCAGTCTACACCGGGATCCGAAGAAGTCGGCTCTAATGTGAGTGAAGGAAGGCCTCCGCAGCAGGGTAGATGAACTGGCCAGTGAGAGTGAGGGAAAGCAGGCAAAGAGCAACAGCTTCCTCCATGTCCTATCACGTGGGCTGCCCCCAAAAGACGTGGCCCAGTTCTAGGGTGGGGCTTCTCACCTCAAAACAATCCAGTCAAGAAAATCCTTCACAGGGGTGATTCACCAAGACCAGCCATCCCAGCCCAAACCTGGTATGTGTGTGCATACCTGGTATCCACACAGGTCGAAAGAAGGGTCAGATCCTCCAGAACTGGAGTTACAGACAGTTGTGAGCTGCCATGTGGGTGCTGGGAATTGAACCTGGATCCTCTGGAAGAGCAGCCAGGGCTCTTCACCACAGAGTCATCTCTCTAACCACTAATTTTTTCTTTTGAAGTATGTGTATGCATGTATTTATATGTGGTGTATGTGTATGTATGTGGTATGTATGTGTGTGTGTGTATGTGGTGTGTGTATGTGTTTGTATATGTGAGTGTGTATGTGTGTATGTGGTGTGCGTGTGTGTATTGTGTGTGTATGTATTTGTATATGTGAGTGTGTGTGTATGTATGTGTATGTGGTATGTACGTGTGTGTATGTGGTGTGTATGGTGTGTATGTGGTGTGTGTGTATGTGTTTGTATATGAGTGTGTATGTGTGTATATGTGGTGTGCGTGTGTGTATGTGTTTGTATATGTGAGTGTGTGTGTGTATGTGTGTATATGTGTATGTGGTGTGTGTGTGTGTATGTGGTGTGTGTATGTATTTGTATATGTGAGTGTGTGTGTGTATATGTGTATGTGGTGTGTGTGTATGTGGTGTGTGATGTGTGTGTGTATGTGGTGTGTGTGTGTGTGATGTGTATGTGGTGTGTGTGGTGTGTATGTGGTGTGTGTGTATGTGGTGTATGTGTGTGATGTGTATGTGGTGTGTGTGTGTATGTGGTGTGTGTGTGTATGTGTGTGTGTGTGTGTGTGTGTGTGTGTAAGCCAGAGGAGGATGTTGGGTTTCCAGTTTTGTTCCCCTCAGTTACCTTCCAGTGAACCTGGATCTGGACATTTTTCAGGCAGGTTGGCTGTCCAGCAAGCCCAGGTGATCCTCCTGTCTCAGCGTCCCTCTCCTTGGGGCTGCAGGCACATGTGGCCACCCCAGGTTTTACAGGGATACTGCGGATCTGAATGCAGGCCCGGCAGCCCTCTTACCCCTGGGGTCATCCTCTCATCTCCATGAAGCATCCGCTTCCATTTACAGAAATGTTTGTTTTCTTTTCCGATCATATCAATCTGTCACCTACAATTGCGTGATTAGTGACTGGTAACTACGTGGATTCAGCTGACGGGTAAACGAAAAGTCACATCTGAAACCAGCAGCTGGTCCTTCGGCTCCTGTGGGCATCACGCGTCACTCCGAAACTTACAGTAGACAAGAAGGGCCTCCCTTGATCTCATGATCCAGTGAGCTCTTTTGGTTGATGTTTGGTTTTTGATTTACGTGGATTCATTTGGGTATGCGTACGTGTGTGTGTGTGTGTGTGTGTGTGTGTGTGTGTGTGTGTGTGTAGGCACACATGCCGCAGTGTGTGTTTGGAGGTCAGTTCTCTTCCAGCGTGTGGGTCCCAGAGTCTAAGGTCTCCAGGATTTGCAGCAACTGTCTCACCAGCCCTTGGCTTGTGTTTTGGAGATAGGGTCTCCGGTAGCCTGAAGTACCATAAAAATCTCTATGTAACTGAGGCTAAGGTCCTCCTGCTTCCTGCCTCCCAGGTACTAGCGTTACACACACACACACACACATACACACACACACACACACACACACACACACACACACACACGGGCACGCACACCATCATGCCCAGCTTCTGCAGTGATTTCTTACTTGAATTGAGCTGGTCAGTCCAGCAAACTTCTGCTATACAAGCACAAACAAGCCTTTGCCATGGATAGTTGGGATGACCAGAACTGGCTAACTGTTTGCCCTCCCTGCCTCCCTCCCTCCCTCCCTCTCTCCTCTCCTCCCTCCCTCCCTCCCTCTTGTCCCTCCTTCCCTCCTTCTCTTCTTCTTTCCCTTTCAGTGTTAGGAATTGGACCCAGGCCCTCACACATAACATGCAAACACTCTCCCACTAAGCCATCCTCTCCGGCCCTCTTCTAATATTTTCTGTTGAGAGAGGGGGATCTCTAATTTGCCCAGGCTGGCCTTGAACTCTCCATCATCATGCTTCAGCCTTCCAAGTCGCTGAGCTCGCAGAACTGAGCCGCTGTGCCTGGCTGTCCTTCTCTTCCCTAGGTTTTCAGCCCCAAGACTCAAATGCTCCTCCTGTCTCGGGCTCCCTCCGGAGAACCTAGGACCGCACAACACATGCCGTCGCCCTGGCTTCTGCTGTTCCTTATCCTTCATTTACATCTTCCACGTTTCTTCTTTCTTTTTATTTTTGTGGTGTATGTTGTTTTTGTTTGTTTTGAGTCAGGGCCTCATGGAGCCCAGGCTAGCCTCAAACTCATTATGTCGCTGAGGTGGGCCTTGCTTTCTGGTCTTCCTGCCTCCACCTCCCAAGTGCTGGGATCCTATATCGGGAGTGCCAGCACACTCGGCTGGCTTACATACAGCTTCCGGATTTTGTTTTCACACCTTTAAAGTGGGTAGGAGTCTTTCTTTCTTCGTGCTAGGGGTGGGAGTGTGCTCTACTGACTGAGCTGGGCCCCAGCCCCTAGAAGTTCGCTGTTGCTTTTCTCCTTCTAACTTTTCTTTTTCAAGACGTTAAGACGACAGGATCCCGTAAGCTGAATGCTAAAAGAATTATAACAAACTTCAAGTTCCAGCAGTCCAGCCTTTTGTAACGGGCTGGGCATGACACAACGTGCCTAATTGGGATAATGACAGGGGGGGAAATCTTGGTGTCAGGAAGTTCTCAGTATGCCACGGACCAGCCACAGCAGCATGACCTGGGAATTGGTGAGCAATGTAAAGTCGGGGGCTCCACCCCAAGGCCGGCTTCCCCGGATACTGAGGGAGGAGGGGCGGGGGAGCCCAGCGGTGTGTGTTCTGACAAGCCCTCTGAGCCTGCATGCTGGAGCGCCCTCAAGTTAGCAGATGTTCACATCACAGGTCTGTGCACCACGCAGAGGCTGTGTGGTCTCAGACAGGTCATTGCATCCCTCTAAATACAAAGAGTGACGACAAACCTGTGCGACAGAGTCACTGTGGAGATTGAGAAGGATGGTCCATGTGGAGTGGGTGTACCCAGAGGGCACCCACTACATGCTAGGGACGTTTACTAACCCCGGGAGCTCTGTACCGGCAGCCAACGCTTGGGAGAAAAGCAGAAAGATATTAGAAGGTTAACATCTTCCTGAGTGAGCATGTTGACCTCCTAAATGTGCCCAGGTAGAAGTCCCTGCAGTAGAATCACTGGCCACTTCACAGATGTGGAAACTGAGGCTGAAAGACGGCTGTGAAGCCACATGGCTGGGACACATCCATACCTTGCGCCCCGCCCCACCCCAGCCTGAAGCAGAGGCAGGCTGACTGTCCGCTCCCCAGGACTCTCTCGGAACCATCTGCCCTTCAGAATCTGCCGGTCCCTGCTCCTCGGCTGGACTAAAGCAATCGCAGCAGGGTTGTGCTCAGGGCTCTACAGGTCATGGGTCAAAGGTGCCAGGCCTCTTCTGGGGCGGAGGCTCAGCCGGTAGAGGGCATGCCCAGCATGCACAGAGCCCTGGGTTTGATCCCTGGCATCATATAAACCAGGCACATTGGCTCACCCTGTAAGTCTAGCACAGGGAGACTGAATCAGGAGAATGAGGAGTCCAAGGTCAGCCTGGACTACATACCGAGTTCAAAGCCAGCCTGAGCCTCACTCTGTCTCTATTCTAGCAAGTTCTATTATTGGTTTCTGTATGTTTTAGGAAATGAGATTCCGGGGAAACGTTTGTTTTGTTCAAATGGGTTAAATAATTAGACAGGAGGGTGAAGAATTCTATGCCAAGACGGGTGTGGTGGCCCATGCATGTCTTTTAATCCCAGTGCTTGGGAGACAGAGGCAGGCAGGTCTCTGGGGCTTTGAGGCCAGCCTGTTGTGCCTAGTGAGTTCCAGGCTAGCCAGAGCTGTATAGTCAGGCCCTGCCTCAGAAAAAATAAATAAATAAATAAATAAATAAATAAATAAAAGTAACTGTGTGTGTGAAAAAGGGAAAGGTTTGGGCTGAGAAGTTGGCTCAGCAGGTAAAGGGACAGGCCACCAAGCCTGATGGCCTGAGTGTGAGCCTCAAGACCCACGTGGTGGAAGAGAACTGATCCCTGACCCCTGTCAGTTGTTTCTGGCCTTCATACTCAAACTAGAGCTTGTATGCATTCACACACATGCTCTTGTGTACACACACACACACACACACACACACACACACACACACCACATAAACAAACGAATGAACGAACGAACGAACGAACGAACGAAGGATGGATGGATGGATGGATGGATAGAAGAAGAAGTTTACATTTCTAGGGTTGGAGGTGTATGTGGCTCAGCTGGTTGAGCTAGTCAGGCTTTATCCTTTCCACGCTATAAACTGGGCATGGTGGCATATACCTGTAATTCCAGCACTCAGGAGGCAGAGCCAGAAGGATCAGAAATTCAAATCCTTGGTTATATGGGGGTGTTTAAGGCCAGTCTGGGCTATGTGAGCTGAGCATAGTAGTATACACACACACACACCACACACACACAATCAACACATACCACACACACACAACACACATACCACACACACAACCAACACACACACCACACACACAATCAACACACACAACACACACACAATCAACACACATACCACACACACACAACACACACACACACACACACACACACACACACACACACACACACACACAATCAGCACTTGGGGAGTGAAGGCAAAAAGATCAGGAATTCCAGGCCAGCCTGATTACAGGCTAACTAAGACACATTATACAAAAATTCTCAAAGAACAGGTCCGGTATGGCGATGCATGCCTTTTAATACCAGCACTCACGAGACAGAGGCAGGCAGATTTCTGTGGGTTCAAAACCAGCCAGGTCTAGTTCCAGGACAGCCAGGGTTACAGAGAAACCCCATTTTGGAAAAGCATACAAAAACAAACAAGTAAAATCTTCAAAGAACAAATAAGTAATCATAAAGGAAAAATAACCTAAATAAATAAATAAAGCCAGGGTTCTTGCGGAAGATAACTTTGGAAAGAGCGAACTTCTCCCAGCCTAGTGAACACACAATGTGTGCGGTCCTCGTCGCCTTGAACAAGGAGACTGAATACCTTTGCCCCTTCTGCTGCTGAGCCCTTAATTCCCTGGGTTGTCTTGGGAACAGACAGCCCTCCTTAAGTCTTAGTTTCTGCATCTATAAGTCGTGACTGTAATGTCCCCACTAAATATATATTAAGCACACATACACACAAACATTTTGTTTATGAGTTTGTGTGTGCCCCAGTGTTAGAACACAACTTTTGGGAGTCAGTTCTGGTCTCTGCTTCTGACTCGCGGGTTCTGGGACTTGAACTTCAGGCGTCAGGCTTGCCCGCAGACCTACCCTACCCACTGAACTATTCCACCACCTGCATGTGTATCTCACACGCTTTCTCCAATCTTCTGTAGAATTTGCTGAATCTTTTCCTAGTCAGTCTTTGTCTGTCTGTCTCTGTCTCTGTCTCTGTCTCTGTCTCTGTCTCTCTCTCTCTCTCACACACACACACACACACACACACACACACACACACACACACAAAGACATTTTTGAGGCCTCTTGTTTCTCAGAGGTTTTATTTATAGGCCGCTCCTCATTGTGAACGTGAAAAGGAGAAAGCGCAGCCTGGGGTAGACCTTTCATGTGTAAATCAGGCCGGCCTGGAGCTCGGGGTCACTGGGAGCGGGATTTCACTCTTAATTACTCCGAGAGAAAGCGACGGGGCGGGCGGGAGGCCCCTGCTCCGCTCCCCTGGCTGCTCCAGGCCCCCCGCTCCTGGTCCTTGCTCTCCGCAAAGCTGGGCTGGGCATGGTGCAGCTGCCCCTGAGCGAGCCCCAAGTGGCTTTCTTTAGGGGCAAGAAGTTTGCAAGAGAGGGAGGGTATCAAGGATGCTGCTGACGGGCCAGGGAAAGGGGAGGAGGTGTGTGTGTATCTGAATTACTGTTTAGTTTTTTTTTTTTTTTTTTTTTTTTTTTTTTTTTTAAGTCTCTGTTTCTTTTCCAAAGTACAAATACCATGTTCTAGGGGGGAAGAATAGGGAAAGATTCCCATATTGTAGTTAGCTTCCTTGACTCCAGGGTGAGTCTGGAGGAGCATTTTTTAAACCTGTTTTTCCCTTTACTTTTTTTTTTTTCCATTGCCGCAGTTGGAACCCAGGGCCTCAGCCCTCTGCCGCTGAGCAGCCCTGCTAGCCTTACAGTTCTTCTTTGTTTTCTTAGATTTATTTTTATCATTTTTAAGTTATATGTGTTTAGGGGAGTTGTGCGTGTGAGTCCAGAACAGGGTGCTGGAGCTGCTGGAGCTGGAGTCACAGGCAGTTGTGAACTGCCCTGTGCCGGAGCTGGCATAGGGCACTGAATCTAATCCAGTCCTCTTGGAGAGGGGTGCCCGCTGTTATTGGGGAGCCGTCGCTCCAGTCCATAATCCCGATTTTGAGAGCAAGGTGCTGTCTCTTTTCCTTCATGGAATGAAATGTTCAGAAACTTCACCGGCTGTAACACAGCCCCCTCCGCCCGCACTAACACCGCCCCCCCCCCCCCGCCCCACCCCAGAGTTCTCCACTTCTTTTCTCGTTCAGTTCTTTTCTGTGATGTTGCAGGCCCTACCACCCCAGGGCCTTCTACATGCTCTGTAAGAGCAGCTCCGTCCCCAGCATGGATCCTGTTTGGGGGACGATGCGTATTTCAAATGCTTCAAACTCTTTGCTACATGATCGTCTACGGAAGCCTGTTTGCGTTTTGTTTGTTCATTTGAGAGAGGGTCTCACCGTGTAGCCTCGGCTGACTTGGAACTTACAGAGATCCTGGCATCTGCTTCTGCTTCCAGAGTACTGGGATGACAGACATGGACCACCCTACCCAACTACTTACTCTTTTATTAAAAAGTAAGTAGCTGGTCTTGGTTGTTAGGTGGTAACTTTGGCATTCGCCACCACCGCCTGGCTTACGGATCTGTTTCTAGATTCTTCTAGTAATATGTCTCTTGCTGGGTGGTGACCTTTAATCCTTTAATCCCAGCACATGGGAGGCAAAGGCAGGCGGATCTCTAACGAGTTGAAGGCCAGCCTGGGCTACATAACACGTTCTAGACCAGCCAGTGTGATGCAACGAGACTCTGCCTAATAAAATAATAAAACAAAATAAAAATCTCTCTCTGTCCCCTCACGAATAATGAGTTTTTATTGCTAAAGGGTTTTTTCCACTTAAAAAAACTTTTTTAAAAAATGTTTTTGGATGATTTGTGTGCATGTGTGTTTGTGCAGGGTGTATGTGTGTGTGTGTGTGTGTGTGTGTGTGTGTGTGTGTGCAGTGCTCTCAGAGGTCAGAAGAGAGCGTCAGATCACCTGGAACTGGAGTTGCAGGTGATTGTGAGGGGCTGTGTGGGTGCTGCTGGAACCGAACCCAGGTCCTCTGCCAGTGCTCTCAACTGCTGAGCCGTCTCTCCAGCTCCACGTTTTTTACTGTAGAAGGGCATCATGAACTTGTAATGATTTTAGCAGCCCACTCCGCGGCTCCAGTTGTGACACCAAGAACTTCAGGTAATGCCTGGTGCTTGCTGAAGGAAAAAAAAAATCACCCCTGGTTGAAAACACCACATTAGAGGGTTTTAAATATTAATCATAGCTATTTTAAGTCCCTAGCTAGAGAGTTATGAAAGTGTGTTGTGCTCGAGCCGTAGACTATCTCCCCGTTCCATGTGCCTTGTTGAAAACCACACGTCTTGTTCAGAACAGCTGTTCACGGGCAGGTCTCTCTCCACTGTTCTCACAGGTAAGAGCAGCTCCCTATGTCTGAACTGCTTGCGCTAAGGATGTTTTGTTCCTTCCGGGAATCTGAAATGGTGGTCCACACCAGGTGAGGCTGCCTGTGTGACCCGGCCTCCGGTAAAAGCCCTCAGTAAAGACTGGCTGAAGAGGGAATGGTGGGCAGTGGTTCGTATCTCGCAGTGATGATGTCACAGTCACCGCTGTGAGGGTTGATGTCCCAAATGACGTCACTGGCGAGGGGCGTTGGAGCGATGAGTGTGTCTTGTTTGCCCTGGATTTTGCCCGATGTGCCTTCTCTCTTTGTAGGTTTTGCTGTGTGTCTTTTCACTGGGAGACTCCTGGTGACTTATCGAGGCTTGGAGGCAGAGGGATTGATAGAGCGGCAGCTGAAAAAAAAATGTTTATGCCTAGATAGGCATGTCCGCGGCAAAGCCTTTCATATGGGGCTTTAAGGTGATCCAGTTAGGGATTTAATGACTAAATGAGACAGGAGATTCTAGATTTAAAACATAAGTCTGGCCAAGTATGGTGGTGCACATCTTTAATCCCAGCACTTGGGGGTCAGAGGCAGGTGGATCTCTGTGAGTTCAAGGCCAGCTTGGCTTACAAAATGAGCCCTAGGACAGCCAGAGCTATATAATGAGACCCTATCTCAAACAAACAAACAAACAAACAAACAAACAAACAAACAAACAAACACAAAAGGTAGTTTGGGGGACGGCCTTGCTCAGTGAAAGAGCATATATTCAGTGTGGATAGACTTTGAATTCACTCCCTAGCACCCCCAAATCATGTGCCATAGGTAAGTAGAAGGAGATTCAGAAATCTATACCGTATTAAATAACAAGTCACATTCCAAAACAAATGATCTACATCTTTTACATAAAAACATTTTTATTACCTTTGTGTGTGAGTGTGTGTGTGTGTGAATGTGTGTGTGTGTGTGTGTGTGAGTGTGTGTGTGAGTGTGTGTGTGTGTGTGTGTGTGTGTGTGTGTGTGTGTGTACATGTACAGGCCAGAGGACCAACCCATGGGGACTGGTTCTTCCATCACATGGGTTCCAGGTATTGAGCTCAGGCCCTCAGCCTTAGAAGACGTCATCTTTACCCACCGGTCTCCAGCACCTTGCAAACATAATTTATCAGTTCATTAAAACAAAAACAAAAACAAACAAATAACAACAACAACAAAAACCCCAAAACTTGTTTGTCGAGGACTTGGTTTCAGTTCCCAGCACCCACATGGTGGCTCAGAGCCATCTGTAACTCCAGAACTAGGGGATATGGAACCTTCTTTTGACCTTAGAGCACCAGGCACACATGTGGTATACAGACATACATGCATGGAAAACACTCACACACAGAAAAATCAGTACATTTTTTTTCCTTGTTTTTGTTTTTGACAATGGTTCCTCTGTGTAGCCCTGGATGTCCTGGAACTTGCTCCATAGACCAGGCTGGCCTTGAACTCCTAGAGATCCATCTGCCTCTGCCTCCTGAGTACTCTGGCTCTACCCATCTCCGGCTCTCTCTCTCTCTCTCTCTCTCTCTCTCTCTCTCTCTCTCTCTCTCTCTCTCTCTCTCCATCCAGCCATGTAACTATCTGCATGTGTCTATATATATATATATGTGTGTGTGTGTGTGTGTGTGTGCATACATACATACACAGACAGACAGACAGACCTTTAACTCCAGTTCCAAAAACCCAGTGCCCTCTCCTGGCCTCCAAAGGCCCCCGCATGAATGTGGTGTACATAAACTCCCAGAAGCACACATATATGCACATAAATAAAAAGGAAATGGACTCCAGTTGAGGCATGCATGTTGCTTTTGTCTTTAAAATTGTCTTTTATGTGTGTGTATTTCACCTGCCTCTGTGTTTGTGCACCATGTGCGTACCCAATGGTTGCAGAAGCCAGAAGAGAACCTCAGATATCTGAAACTAGAGTCACAGGAGGTTGAGAGCCACCACGTGGGTGCCGGGGATCAAATCTAGGTCCTATGAAAAGCAATGAGAGCTCTTAACTGCTGAACCGTCTCTCCAGCCTCAAGACATGTGTAAGTCTGTTATATATTCATTAATGGAAATGCGATATTCATTAAATGAACACAGAGTGTATTAAATACAGTATCAAAGACAACCACTGTTAGTTTTTAGTTCACTCTCTTCTGAGGTTATACTGGGAATGGAACCCAGGGGCTCTCCCTACCAGTGAGCCCCCATATCTCCAGCCCCCCCTCTATGTGTATATATGTATGTATATATATGTGTGTATGTATGTATATATGTGTGTATATGTGTGTATGTATGTGTGTATGTATGTATATATGTATGCATGTGTGTATATATGTATATACGTGTATCTATTTAAATTTTAATTTATTTTATATGTATGGGTGTTTGTCTGTATATATGTCTGTCCCACGAAAGCCTGGGAAGGGGATCAGATCTCCTGGGCCTAGAGTTGTAGACTCCAGTTGTGAACTGCCATCCGGTCGCAGAGATTCAAACCCAAATTCTCTGTACGAGCATCCAGTGCTCTTCACCATCTCCACATGCTTCTTTGAGGAAGGGTCTCCTGTAGCCCAGGCTGCTTCTGAACCTGCTATGTAGCCAAGGAAGGCCTTGAACCCCTGATCTTGCTGCCTCCACCTCCCCGGCGATGGGATTATTGGTGTGTGGCACCACCATGCCCAACCTCTCTCTTTGTCACTATGAAGCCCAGAGTGACCTTGACCTCACATTTGTCCTGCTTCAACATTCTGAGGAGTTAGGATTACAGGTGTGTAGTACAATGCTACATTAATATACTTATTTAATATGTATTTTAATGATCTGTTTATTCATTCTGTGTTCATTTGCAAGTGCCCTGGGGCCATTGCGTGCATGTGGCGTTAGGGTGACAGTTTGAGATTCTCCCTTCTGATGTGGGCCTGGGGCATTGGACTCAGCTTGATGGCCTTTACACATTGAGCCATCTCTTCAGCACCCCCTTTTAATTTTTTAAAAATTACTTTTATTTTATGTTCATTGGCGTTTGTTTTGTCTGCATGTGTGTCTGGGTGAGGGTGTCAGAAGCCCTGGAACTGGAGCTACAGACAGGTGTGAGCTGCCATGTTGGGGCTGGGAATTGAACCTGGGTCCTCTGGAAGAGCACTGCTCTTAACTGCTGAGTCACCTCTCCAACATCTCCACTGTTGAAGCCTCTTGGCTAGGGTCTCAAGCCCAA
This sequence comes from Peromyscus maniculatus bairdii, assembly GCF_049852395.1. Lineage (NCBI taxonomy): Eukaryota > Metazoa > Chordata > Mammalia > Rodentia > Cricetidae > Peromyscus > Peromyscus maniculatus. The sequence goes on from NC_134874.1 coordinate 5,680,201, forward strand.
TAAACGTAGTCCTCTCCCCTCATCGAGGAAACTTCTCTTTGCACCAGACAGAAACCCACAACCCATCAAAATGCAGCGTTGTGGAGCCCAGTCCCAGTGCATAAATGTACAAAGCAACCCCTACGCCTGAGGCTCAGGGACTCGGGGACCTTCACTGAAGGGGCAGAGAAACTGTGAGAGCCAGAGGAACCCTGTGAGATTGTGTCTCCTAGGAAGCTGTACCCATGCAGCCTCACCAACATGACTGCATGAGCATGAGCTGAACAGGGTCAACAATAATAGACAGGATAACGTGGATGAGGCGGGAAAGCACAGAGACCATGGGGCCTCAACCCTACACAGAGAACTACAGGCAACTAAGGATGCTGAGGATGGGAGAAATCCTCTTCCCCAGGGAAGAGCACACCATTGGGGCACACCCAAATGCTCAGCCCTGGGAACACACGCAAGTAATATTATATAGACTGAAGAGGATGCATTTATATATGTAGGAATGTGTGTATGTATGTATGTGTGTGTGTGTATACATATATATATATATATATATATATATATATATATGAGCAATTAATGAAAAAAGACCATGAATTTGAAAAAGAGCAAGGGAGGTATATGGGAGGGTTTTTGAGGGAGGAAAGGAAAGGAGAAATTATGTAATTATAACCTCAAAAATAAAAAGAATTTTAAAAAGCAACTGGAAAAATGTACCTAAATAATACAAATACACAAAGTTAGAAACTAGAGGCCACTTAAGCCTTACTAGTCACCAGTAACTGCTGTTTAAAATTCTTGGGTATAAATGGAATCTTCTTCCGAGGTTTGGCTCTTAAGATTTTATTTTTATTTTTAATTATGCGTGTATGTGTCTGTGGGTTTGTGTGAGTGAGTGCGGTGCCATCAGATCCCATGGAGCTAGACTTATAGGCGGCTGTGAGTTGCCTGAGGTAGGGCAGGGAACTGAACCCCGGTCTCTCTAGAAGGGCAGCAAGCACGGAGCCATGTCTTCCTCTCTTCAGTGCCCCCCCCCTTTTGTGAGAATAATTTTTTGCTATTTATACCGTTCCTTTTGCAGATATAGATAGCTGTTTTGCTCTTACTACTGTATATTGTTTGATATTTTTGTATGTTTTTCAACTGTATATATATGTATATATATTATATATATATATATAAAAATAAAAGCAATTAGGAAGCAGTTTAATAACTCTAAATTAGCACTGGGCAGTGGTGCCACACACTTTTACTCCCAGAGCTTGGGAGGCAGAGGCAGGTGATCTCTGTTGAGTTTGAGGCCAGCCTGTGCTACGGAGTGAGTTCCAGGACAGCCAGGGCTGTACAGAGAAACCCTGTCATGAAACCCCCCCCACACACACAAAAAAATTACAATTAAAAACAAAATAATTCTAGGATAGTCCAGCAATAATAGGCATTTTACTCCACATGCTCTCGTTAATAAACTGCTAAGTTGCTTCTAGGTCTTTGTGATTGCAGACGACTCAGAGGAGCATTTCTACCCACAGCTCTTCTTCATGTCAAGTAATGTCCTTATGTAAGGACATTAGGATAAAGGAAATCGGGTTGTGGTTTTGTTTTGCTTTCCTTTTTTTTTTTTTTTTGAGGCAAGGTGTCTTAAGTCCCAGCCTAGCCTTGAACTCCCTACGTAGCTAAGAATGATTGTCTTGCTTCCACCTTCCATGCACTGGGATCACAGGCATGTACCATAATTACAGGCAATGCTTTTTTTTCCAGACTACTAAAAAACTTGGTGTGGTAGTGCATGCCTGTGATTCCAACACTTGGGAAGGTGAGCCTGGAGGATTGTAAGCTTGAGGCTGGAATATGCTGCCTTGCAACGCTTTCTGAGAGAGAGAGAGAGAGAGAGAGAGAGAGAGAGAGAGAGAGAGAGAGAGAGAGAGAGAGAGAGAGAGAGAGCCAGGCATGGTGCTAGATACCTGTAGTCATAAAACTCATGAGCTAGAAGCAGAAAGGTTGGGAGTTCAAAGTTGTCCTTGGCTAGGTATTAAATTCAAGACTAGCCTGGGGTACATGAGACTCTTTCCAAAATCATTTCTCAAGCATATTAGGCTTTATAGTTGAGAGGCAATAGACCAAAAAACTGTTGAAAATTTGAGGCCAGCCTGGTCTACATAGTGAGTTCCAAGCCCAAGAAGGCTATGTAATAAGACTCTGTTTAAAAAATAAAAGAAAAAGAAAGAAAGAAAGAAAGAAAGAAAGAAAGAAAGAAAGAAAGGAAGGAAGAAAGAAAGAAAGAAAGAAAGAAAAGAAGCTGGGTGGCGGTGGTGGCGGTGGTGGCACACACCTTTCTTTAATCCCAGCACTGGGGAAGCATAGGTAGGTGGATCTCTGAGTTGGAGTAGACTTTGAGTCTCGATCTCTAAGTAGACTTTGCCAGCCTGGTCTACAGAAGGAGTTCCAGGAGAGCCAGGGCTATACAGAGAAACCCTGTCTCAGGAAAAACAAAACAAAACAACAACAAAACACACACGCACAACACACACACACACACACACACACACACACACACACACACCAAAAAAAAAAAAAAAAGGAAAGAAAAAGAGTGTTGTTCTCTATGTCTCCATGTATAGGCTATGAGACACCATACCCATTTGCTGTGTGTTGGGGACACAGACCTTCTGAAGGGAGGAAAAGAAATCAGAAAGGAGGGGAGGTCAGGTTGGCATGCCGGAGGAAACACTTAGCATTCAAATAATCCACTCTGCTGCCGGCTCTGCCTCTTCTCTGACAGCGCAACAGCCACCGCCAGTCACTGGGCCTTCCTTGGTTGCTGGCGCGATGCCCTCTGCTTCTTCATATACCGTATCATGTGTTTCCCACAAGAACTCTGGGAAGTTGGTGATCTTATCCCCACTTGACAGATGCGGAAAGCGAGGCAGAGGGGGAACCGCCTTTCCCAAAGGCATGTGGCTGGCGAGTGGTACAGTGGAGATTAGAATCAGGTAGGTAATCCAGCTCTCTTTTCATGAATTTACAAGTTCAGACTCCTGTTTTACGGGTTGAAAAACTGAGGCCTGGAACAGGGCTCCCAGCCAGGGGGAAGAACACAGCCTAAGTAGACTTTGCCCCTCTTACCATCTAGTCTGCTCCCAAGGTATGGGTCTAGGAATCTAAGGCAGCAAAACACCTCCTTATAAAATTTCTCTGTGGGACCTGGGTTCCAGAGCCTTTCGGAGCCATAGCCTAGTTGCGCGCTCCCCCTCCGGGGCTGGGGACTTGCCTGTCCATCGTAAAAAAAGGAAATAGCAGTTTATGCCCCACATGCCCAGACACGGAGGAAACCACACAGACGGAGCCATCCTGCCACAGGGAATGGAGCTTAGACACCCAGCAGAGAGGCGAAGGGAAGGAGAAATACCCGAGAAACAGGATTTGGGGCAGAATCCTGAAAATAGGAGGAGGAGAGGTGTCTGGGAGCCGGCCGCTGGGAATAAGCTGGCCTCACACAGGGAGGAAGGCCAATGCCTGGCCAGAGTTCCTACTCCAGAGAATTGTGGAGTGAGCGGCTGACCTGGACGTTCCTGCTGCTGGTTGTTTGGAAATGTTGTTATTGATTTTTTTGGGACGGGGGTTTCGTGTAGCCCAGGATGGCTTCAAAGTCACTGTGGAGCAGGGTGTACCCTTGAACTTCTGATTCTCCTGCCTCCACCTCCCCTGGGCTGGGATTGTAGGTGTGTGTCACCACATCTGATTTACACTCCACCACGGGCACTACATGCCCAGCCTTTGCAGTGGGGAGGGGGGGCTTCCCCAGGCCGCTCAGCCGGCAAGTCTGGGGTTCGGCCCCTGCCTCCGAGCTCAGCTCCCTGTCTTGTCATCGTCTCCGGGCTGGAGGTCAGAGCTCTCAGAAGGTAAAATTCTAAATCTTTTTTTTCTTACAAGGGGGCCGAGTTGCTCTTGTGTCAAGGATGAACGGGCAGGTGGTAGGATGAAAAATTTCAGGAACGCCAGGCCAGGGTCCTAGGTATCCATTCATCATCCATCCACCCATCCATCCTTCTGACAGACCACTCATGGACTCACAGATACCCATCATCCGTGATCACATTCATCACGAAGACATGCTGGCTAATACTTCCTTCTATGCTGGAGAGAGATGGCTCACTGGGTAACGGTAGCTGCCACCAAGCCTGATGGCCTGAGTTCGATCCTCAGAACCCACGTGGTGGAAGGAGAGAACTGACTCCTGCAAGTTGTCCTCAGACCTCCACACATGAGCCATGGTATACTCCCCTCCCCTCCCTTCCCTCCCTCCCTCCCTCCCTCCCTCCCTCCCTCCCTCCCTCCCTCCTCTCCCTCCCTCCCTCCTCTCCCTCCCTCCCTCCCTCCCTCCCCCCCCTCCTCAATGTTAAAAAAAAAAAGGAATCCTCCTAGGTGGAAGAGATGGCTTTGTGGTTAAGTTTACTTACTGCTTTCACAGAGGACCTGAGTTGGTTCCAAGCACCCATGGCAGGTGGCTCACAACCACCTGTAACTCCAGTTCCAGGGATCTGAATCTCTTACCTGGCACCTGCCCCCACACACATACATATACACATAGTTAAAAATAAACATTTTTAAAAAAAAAGTTCTTAGCTGGGTGTGGTGACACACGCCTTTAGACCCAGCACTTGGGAGGCAGAGGCAGGCAGATCTCTGTGAGTTCATGGCCAGCCTGTCTACAGAGTGAGATCCAGGACAACCAGGGTTACAGAGAGAAATTCTGTCTTAAAAAACAAAAAAGAAAGAAAGAAAAAGGAAAAAACACTTAGAACTGGCTCTCATCTAGGGAATAAATGCTTGTTACCATTACCCTCACTTGTCAATCAACGGTGTGCTCAATCCTATCCTGTGGCTCGAATGAGTTGCCCCGGGAACAAACAGTTGTGTTGAGGATCAAGTCTGAGAACACTGAGCTTTCTGTTCCTTGACTCTGTTTTCAGGGGACACTAGAATCTGAGGACCTGCTAGACATGACCTGAGGTTTACACCGAGACATGCGTTTTCCCATTTCCTGGAGGCCCTGGTCGCTGACAGCTCACAGGTTAATCCCTGTCTGTCCTACCACTGAGAAAAGCCACACTGCCTCCTCTCTGTCACCCCTGTCCACGGACTGATCCACACAGGTCTCATTGCTCAGTCCCCTCACGTCAGCACAGGTCAACCCCGACAGACCCGTGAGAGCTTCAAAGCCTCTGCTGAGACCATATACATCCCCACTCTTCCCTCTACCACATCCTGACCCCTCCCCTCCCCTCCCCTCCCCCCCTTCCTCCCCTTCCCCCATTATGTCACCTCCTTAGGGCAGATGCACACTTTTGGAGCATCAGGCTCTCCCTTGACCAATGGTGACATGCAGATTGTGGATGTGAGTTGTTTTCCCAGCAGACAACCACCTTACTTAGCCTTTGGTCCCGTCTGGCCTTCCACAAGGGTGGCTGATGTCTCCTACCACGGTGGAGGCTGTGTAATTATGGTTAAGAGAAAGAAATTATGGTAGAATTCCTGCCTAGAAATGCATGAGGCCACAGGTTCAATTCCCAGAACAGCACTTAAGAAGGGGGTGGGGGGGAGAAAAGGTGCCAGGCATGATAGTGCATGCCTGTAATTGTTTTTAAATTTTTATTTTACTTAGTGTGTGTGTGTGTGTGTGTGTGTGTGTGTGTGTGTGTGTGTGTGCGGGTGTGAATCCCAGTGTACCATGTGCCATGCTTTGCATGGGAGGTTAGAAGATGACTTTGCTGGGCGGCAGTGGCGCACGCCTTTAATCCCAACACGGCAGAGGCAGAGGCAGGCAGATCTCTGAGTTCAAGGCCAGCCTGGTCTACAGAGAGAATTAGAAGACAGCCAGGGCCACACAGAGAAACCCTGTCTTGAAAAACAAAAACAAAAACAAGCAAACAAAAAAAGAAGACAGCTTTGAGAAGCCGTTTTTCTCCCCTGCTGTGGGTTCCAAGGGTCACACCCAGAGGCTGTCGGGCCTTGGTGGGAAGCCCATTGACCCACCGACCACGCCGCCGCCGCCGCCGCCGCTGCGGCCGCGTCCTGCCAGTCCAAATGCTTAGAATCCCAACTCAGGTCAGGTGGAGGGAAGAAGAGCAGTTTGAACTGAGCAGCAGAAGCCTTAGCAGCAAACAAGCTGTGGACCGAAACTATTGGCTTCAGATCTCACCTTTGGTTTTTAGCTGTGTGAGACGGCCATTGGTTGACGGCCCTGGCTGTCCTGGAACTCGCTCTGTAGAGACCAGGCTGGCCTCAAACTCAGATCTGCCTGCCTCTGTCTCCCAAGTGCTGGAATTAGAGGTGTGCTCTACAACCTCCGCCCGGCTTATATTTTAATGTTTTATTATATTTATTTATTTATGTGTGTGTGTGTGTGTGTGTGTGTGTGTGTGTGTGTGTGTGTGCACACCAAGGTGCCTGTGTGGAGGTCAGAAAACAACCTGCAGGAATGGCTTCTCTCCTTCTGCCACGTGGGCCCTGGGAAGCGAATTCAGGTCCTTAGCCTTGGCAGCAATCGCCTTTACCAGCTGAGTTATTTGCAGGCCTTGGAAAGTAGGATTTTAATAGCAATACCATTGAAGGTTTTGTTGTGAGCACCCGTTCCAGAGGAGCAAAGAGCAGAGACACCGGATTTTCTAGCCCAGTGGTTCTCAACCTTCCCAGTCCTGCAACCCTTCAATACAGTTCCTTATGCTGTGGTGACCCCTCCCCCCACCACAACCATAGAATTATTTTCGTTGCTACTTCATAACTATAATTTGCTGCTGTTATGAATCATAATGAAAATATCTGTGTTTTGTGATGGTCTTAGGTGACCCCTGTGAAAGGGGTCTTAACCCACAGGGCGAGAACCACTGTCCCAGAGGAAAGTGCTTCTGTCAAATGCTTGCTTTGAGAAGCAGGTGCCGTCGTGCCCATTTTATAGATGGGGAGACTGAGGCTCTGCAAGGTGAGTAACTTGCCTCCAATCACACAGTAAGTGAAATGACAAGATCAGATCTCGGATGCTGGCCTGATTCTGCTCCCCGACATCTCCCTTGTCTTCCTCACCACCCTCCGGTCACCGGGCTGGGCCAACAAGCTTCTGGATTGTCCTATCCTCTCCCTTATGCAGACTCACACTGCCTGCATCTGTGTCGCCCAAGCCGCCTAGAGAATCTGTCGGGGTGTGCAGGTGGCCAGACTTTACAGTGAGCATTTCCCTCTCTCTCTCTGTAGAAAGAACCACAGGTGAGGCAGCTACCTGGTTGAGCTGGGGTGGGGTGGGGGGTGGGGTGGATGATTCTCAGAGGAAGGTGGGAAGTTCAAAAGGCAATTCCTGCTTCTGTCTCAAACCCGTAAACAGATAGTTAGGGCCCTGACTGCAACAGCACACAGACAAAAGGCAGACAGAAACAGCTCACATAAGGAAGCAGGGCACAGCCTCCGCCCAGAGTGGGAATTAAATGTTTTCCTGAAAGCAGAAAGGAAAACCACGATTAAAGCCAAGCTGTGACTCGAAGTCTGCCTCCGTGACATCGTAAGTGTAGTGAGTAAAGGCCCTTAATTTGTACCTGTGTGTTGTGAATCTTGGTCTTACGGGACGTTCTTTCTTGACCTAAGTGTGTGAAACAAAAGTAATAATTAGGAGTGAGTCTTCGACGCACACTGTCATTTCAAAGATGTGTGTACGGTTTTTATATTTATATTGAACTGTTTCTGTATATGTGTGGAGAGACTGTGGGAGAGTGTGTGTTGGCTTGGGTCTATTAGTCAGAACTCTTGATTGAGAGAGAAAAATGATGAGAACGAAAGAAATCAATAGAGTAGCCCAGTGTGGTGGCGCACGCCTTTGATCCCAGCGCTCAGAAGGCAGAGGCAGGAGGATCTCTGTGAGTTTAAGGCCAGCCTGGTCTACATAGTAAATTTCAGCCCAGCTAGGGTAACATAGTGAAACCTTGTCTCAAAAATAAATAAATGGTCTGGCGAAGGTGGTACACGCCTTTAATTCCAGTACTAGAGAGGCAGAGAGACAATCCTTGAGTTCAAGGCCAGCCTGGTCTACAGAGAGAGTTCCAGGATAGCCAGGGCTACACAGAGAAACCCTGCCTTGAAAAACTCCAAAACAAACAAACAAACAAACAAATGCAGTAATAATAACTATTCTGCCAGGTGTGGTGACCTTAGATTGTAATTCTGGCACTTAAGAGGTTTGAAGCAAAAGAATTAGCTGTTCAAGATCATCCTCAGCTACATAGCAAGTCTTAGGCTAGCCTGGGCTGCCTGAGATCCTGTAATAATTATTATTCCTTACTGGCCCACACTTGGACCCAGGAGCTCATAGATATGAGTGCCTTACCTCATCTTGCCTGTTTTTCCCAGTGGGAAAATTGCGTCTCTCTCGGGTAAATTTCAGGCTCTCTCTAATTGGCTCTAATTTGGTCACATGCACATTCTTCAGCCAACTTTGTGTCTTGGTTGGATCATCCACCTGTGGCTCAACGCAGAGGTTGTGTGGAGGAAGCGCCATCAGCAGGGCAAGGATTGACACAGGAGAGAGAGGTTTCCTAGAGGAAACAGCAGGGCTGAATCCGGAAGTCACATACCCACCTTGTTCCTGTTAGTCCCCTAAGGAAAAGCTGTAATGAACGATGATGATGATGGTGGTACCTTGCTTGAGCACCCACTGTGTGCTGGGCACCATGCCAAATATCGTAGCATTCTCTTTGGCACTCCTCACAGCAGCCTTTGCTTGTTACTTATCTTCATTTTGACCGAGAGTTCAAGGAATTGGCCCAAGTTCATGTAGATAGTAAGACATGCAGTTAGGTAGTTATTTCCCAAATCCTAAGCTCCTGGCTTCCCTGGGAACTCCACAGAGTCTCTCTCTCTCTCTCTCTCTTTCTCTCTCTGTCCTTCTCTCTCTCTCTGTCTCTGTCTCTCTCTGTCTCTCTCTCTCTCTCTCTGTCTCTGTCTCTCTCTGTCTCTCTCTCTCTCTCTCTCTCTCTCTCTCTCTGTCTCTCTATCTCTCCTCATATATATAATCTCTTTCTGGGTAGCTTCATGTCAGAGGGCACACCCAGGGTCTGCTAAGGGAACACATTTCAAGACACAAGACTGTAAGGAATAATATGGGAATGGCGAACCACAGAGTCATTTATGACCCCTGGAGGGCTTGTCCTAGGGAGGCCCCTGCACACCAGAAGTTTGATATCAAGGGAAGAACAATCTAAGGACCACGAGGATGCAAGAGCCCTGCTTTCCTTGGTACCGTCTCTCCACCCACCAAGAATGAGGCAAAGGCTGTGCCATGCAGGGATGTGCTGGGACTGACTTCCTGTTCTACTAGCCTGTGATTTGCATTCTTGAATAAACTTGCTTAATGTCTGCCAGACTCAACATCCATGAAATGGGCACAATAGCATCTTCCTTAAGGGTTATGGGAATCTTTTTTTTTTCTCTCTCTTTCCCCCTCCCTCCCTCCTCCTTCCCTCTCTTCCTGGTGGTTCTGGGGATTGTATGCTGATTCTTTTCAAATGAGACCTACCGAGGTAGGTGTGGCCACTCACATCTGTAATCCCAACACGTGGGAGGCTGAAGCAGGAGGATCGCAGTAAGTTTGAGGCCAGCCTAGAAGCAGGTCCAGGCCAGCCAAAGGCTACACAGAGAGACCTGCTTGTCTCCCCGCGACTGCTGCTCCCAGATGCTTCCTTGCCTCACACACCACCCCTCTTCTCCTCGCTGGGGGAGACGATAGCAAAAGCAAGCAGAAATGGCTAGTCACCTTTGCCCGCTGGGGCCAAACCTGCTGGACCTTGCTCCCTTTCTCCAGCATCAGCCGCTCTCGAGACACAACAGGAGCGTATTGCCGCCATCCAGTCCCTGAGTTCTGGGTTCAAGTGCCAGCTTGGCCTCTCTCTTCCTACCCTTGTTTGCAAGTCCTTTCTGGCGAGAAGGCACCTTCCCCTTGAGATCTGACGCAAACCCTGGCTGCAGAGCTGCCTGCCCCGTGGGGACTTATTTATTCACTGGGTTCGGGGACAAGGCTGAGCGAGCCAGGCGGCTTTGGGGCAGGCCCAGGGAAGGGTCTGGTAAGCAGAGGGGCCCTCACTCCTCCACTTCCCATCTCCTGAATAATTCATGACAAATAAAATGGCCGGGGCCAGACCTGGGCCCTCCCTTCTCCTGACAGGGAATGGAGAAAAGTTTCTAATTACAGATCAGCCTGCCTGGCTCCTGGCTCCCCCGGGCCCCTGGGCGCTGCACACAGGGGGTATTTATGGGACGAGACTGGAGGGGAGGGGCTCTGTCACAGCCCCTTTCCTGAGGAACTCAACCCCACTTGAAATTGTAGCCTTGCCCAGACTAAGTGGGGGGAGGGGGGGAGGACAAGGGTGGGGTAGGTGAGGAAACTTAGAATCCATGGGCAGGAAGAGAAAAACCTTCGGAGAGGGCAGGGAAGAAGCATCCAGAAAAAAACCATCAGGTCAGGGAGGAGCTCTTAGGGAAGACTCGGCGGACAGGAATGATGGGGTCTGAAGGGAAAAGATCTGCAGAAGTCCCGTCTCCAGCAGTGACGTCTGGGTATCCCGGCTCCAAAGCCAGCTCCTTTAGATCTACCATAACATCTGTAAAATGGGAGCTTGCCCTACCTCCCATCACGCCTGGGGAGTTACGAGAGTGGATGTTTGCCCAGTGCTCAGAACGCCGCCACCGCCTGGTACTCAAACTAAAAATACACATGAGCGAGTCTGGGGAGGTGTCTTAATGGGTAAAATGCTTGCCACATAAGCGTGGTGGCCTGAGTTTGGATCCCCAGCAGCCACAGGAAGGCTGAGTGTGGTGGTGGTTGCCTCTAATCCCCGGGCTGGTGCGGTGGTGGTAGAGGGAGAGACAGGAGGATGAGGGGCATGGCCTGCTGGCCAGGAAGTCCAAGCGCCAAAATGGGTTGCTCCGGGTTGAGAGAAGCCATTTCCAAAACGAAAGCTATCTAAAGCGACCTCTGACCTCCACACCCATGTACACACACACAGGCGAGTGCGCCTCCCCAACACGCACATACATATGCATGCATATATATTAGCAATAGCATAGTTTTTAGTTGAGCGCATGCATGTATATATAATAGTACATGCACTATTATATGTACATTATATGTTATATTTACATCATACTACATCTCTGGAGAAGACAGGGAGAGTGAAGATGACCAGAAGGTAGGATGAAGGAAATTGCTGAAGGAAAAATAAGAGGCAGTTACCACGATTCACAGAGAGCCCGTTGGACTGAGTACAGCGTGTAGCAGAGAGCTTCCCTGGCACGTGCAAGGTCCTGGGTTCCACCCCCAGAAACCCTTTCAAGAAAAAGAAAGATTATTTTCCTTCAGGCATGGAGGTACACACCTTTAATCCCAACACTCAGGAGCCAGGGGCAGGGGGATCTTTGTGAGTTTGAGGCCAGCCTGGTCTCCAGATTGAGTTCTAGGACAGCCAAGATTACACAGTGAGATCCTGTCTCAATAAAATAAAATAGTTTAAAAAAATAAAAAGCAAGCATGATCTTCATATGTTATACCATTATATGTTTTTTTTTTTTTTTTTTTTTTTTTTTTTTTTTTTTAACACTTTCTCTGTTTGATCTATGCTGATCTCAACTTTGGAATCCTCCTGTCTCCACTTCCTGAATGTGCTGGGATTACAGGCATGTGCCACCACAGCTGGCCCGTGATAGTAATTATTTTAAAAGAATAAAAGCCGGGCTGTGGTGGCGCCTGCCTTTAATCCCCAGTACTCGGGAGGCAGAGGCAGGCAGATCTCTGTGAGCTCAAGGCCAGCCTGGGCTACAGAGTGAGTTCCAGGACAGCCAGGGATACACAGAGAAAACCAGTCTTGAAAAACAAAACAACAACATAAAGGAGTGGGCTGGGGCTGCTGCTTACTAGATAGAGTGCTTGTCCAGCATAAAGTCCTGGAATGGACCCCCAGAACCACGTAAATCAGGCATGGTACTGCACACCTGTGACCTCGGAACGTGGGAGATGGAGGCGGAGGATCGGGGTTCCAGGTCTTCTTCAGCTACATATCAAGTTCAAGGAGACCCTGTCTGGAGAAACTCCAGGACTAGGCTGCCTGGGTTCAACTCTGACTTTCTGGCTGTGTGTCGTCTTGGGAAAGTTACTGTATTCAAACGCAGGAGTCTGTGGAGGCCATGCCTATTCATACCACAACATTCCTTGACTTGAAAGGGAGAGGTCATAATAATCAAGAGCATTTATTGCATACCTACAGCATACAGGTTCAGTGCTCCTTGAGAACCTGCTCTCAACTAAATCAGGAAGCATCTACTTTCACTCTACAGAGGAAGAGGCTGAAATGGAAGGACCTTGGGAGCAGAGCAGGATGTAAGGGCAGGCATTCACCCACCAGCACAGGCCGACCATCGAACCTCGTTCACAAAACGAGCTAAACATGGAGTTCTTGTAGCCTTTCCCTGTCTACGAAATTCTAGAAAAACGCAAACTAATCTATAGCGACAGAAAACTGATGAAGGGTTGCCTTGGGAACAGGGGGAAGGACACTGACTGTCAGGGGCATGTGGGGTATTTTCTGGGAGATGGCAATGTTTTTCCTGTGACAGTGAACTACTCCGGTATGTGCAGTTGTCAATGTTCATTGAACTAGACACTCAAAATGGGTGTCTTTCTTTGCTTATAAATTATTCTTCCGTGAAGCTGATTGTTTTTTAAACAAGGAAATATAGCTGTGTACCAGATTCGAGGTCCCTGTAAGCCATCTTATGTTGAGTATCTGATTTCAACCTCATTTTCATGCAGAAACTGTATCAGATTCCCCTCAGTTCTCGGCAAAAAAAATTTTTTAAAAAATTTTTAATGACTTATTTTTGTTTTATGTACATTGGTGTTTTACTTGCATATATGTCTGTGTGAGGGTGTTGGATCCCTTGAAATTGGAGCTAGACAGTTGTGAGCTGCCATGTGGCTGCTGGGAATCGAACCCAGGTCCTCTGGAAGAGCAGTCAGTGCTCCCAACCTCTGAGCCGTCTCTCCAGCCCCCAGTAAAATTCTTTTAAAAAATATTTATTTTGTGTATATGTGAGACTGTATGTATGTATGTATGTATGTATGTATGTGCTTCACATGTCTGCAGGGCCCAAACAGCCTAGAAGGCGACAGATCCCTTGGCACCGAGGTTAAAGATGGTTGTCCACCTCCATGTGGGTGCTGAGACTTGAACCCTGGTCCTCTGCAAGAGCAGCCTGTGCTCTTAACCCTGAGCCATCTCTCTAGACCCTCAGCAAAATTATTTTTTTTTTTTTGTTTCAAGACAGGGTTTCTCTGTGTAGTCCTGGCTGTCCTGGAACTCACTCTGTAGCCCAGGCTGGCCTCGAACTCAGATCTGCCTGCCTCTGCCTCCCGAGTGCTGGGATTGAAGGCTCCAACTACTCCAAGTTTAGCAGATGTTTTTTTGCCTGTCAGTGCCGGGGATAGACCCAGAGCCCAGGCAAGTCTTTCACCGTGGAGCCATGCTCTCAGTCCCTGGCCCTCAGCTTGGTTCTTAAACCCAAGATTCAGATCAATAAATAATTCATAGCCACCCTGGTTTTGCTGGATGCCAAGGTCACTGTGTCTGGTGGGGAAACAAAGACGGACGCATGGACTCACTGCAGGTCGATAAATGGACCAACGGGGTGACTCGTTACTAGGCCACACTAGTATTAACAGATCTGCTCCTTGCTAGCGGTGTGCGTTTGGGGGTTACCGCCCTCAGCATACCAGACCTCCATTTCCATCTCTGAAAAATGGAGGTCACCACGCAAGCTCAAATCTGGAGGAATGCTGTGTGAGTTGGAGGAACCTGGGGTACGGCATGTGCTACACTTCTGCAGAGAGGGGGGATTACCAATTTGAAGCTAGCCTGGGCTATACAGAGTTCAAGCCCAGCCTGGGCTACATACACACTGAAGCCCTGTCTTAAAATCAAAAAACAAAACAAAACACGCACACACACACACACACACACACACACACACACACACACACACAAAAGAACAAAACAAAAGGAAAACAAATAAAAAAAGGAGCCAGGCCATGTCAAATGCTTGGGGGCCGTACTCATAGAAAGTGCTAGGTAATTGTTAGCTGTCCTTATTGTGATTGAAGAGCTGGGAGCTGCAGAAGGGCACCGAGGGAGGGGGGCTCCCTGCCCAACCTGAGATGGGAGATGGGCCAAAGATGCTTTCCCAGAGAGGTGATGATACTCGGAGAAAGGATCGGCGGGTTCAAGTGGTCTTGGGAGTAGGAGGGAACGGGAACAGCTTGGAGCAAACGCTCAATAAATATTTACTCAATAAATAAATTAAAAAAAAAAAAAAAAGGAAAGACTATTCGAGGAGGCCTGCCGGTAACCAGGGGGACAGATCAGACTCGCTAGGGCAGACTGGGGGGTCCTCAGGAGGCGGAGGGTGGGTGGTTGACACGTTCGACCCCACCCGGTCCCCAGATGGACTTGGGATCCCCCCCTCCACTCCCCGATCTGCGGCCTGGAGCCTACAGAAGGGATGCTACGGAGGAGGGTTGGGGGCCAAGGGTCCTCGAGGGCCTTCGCCCCTAATGAGAATCGGCCGAGTCCCCGCGAGGCGCCTCTCCCGTTGTCCGAGCCACAAAGGAGAGGGATCAATGCAAGGCGGGAGCGGCCGAGGGGCCTCCTCTTTGTGCGGCTGTCTCGGGCCTGTTTGCGCCGCCGTCTCCGCGCCCCCATTGATCAGGCATGTGGAAAGATTCCGCCTCCCGGGCTCCCTTTGTGGCCGCGTTGCCAGGCTGCGGCCGGCGTGACTGCGCGGCGCGCAGGGCGCTCCCCCTGCGGTGGGCACGGGCTTGCGAGCCGGGCGGGGTCCCGGGAGGGGGGCGACCGCCAGATTTAGTAAGCGAAAATAGAGGACGCCCTATTAAGTTCTTGCTTATGACAGATAACAAAAGGGGGGGAAAAATGAAGTATGTCCCAAATATTGTATAGGGCATGCTTATACCACGTGTTGTTTATCTGACATTCAAACTTCGCTAAGTATCCTGGATCTCATTTGGCATCCTAGGAGACAGGGATGCCAGCGTTTACGCCAGCGTTTACACGTCATCCTGTGGGATTTTTTTGTTTGTGAGCTTGCTTTTTGTTTTGGCCATGTCTGCGCATACTCTCTGAACTCCACCCTCATCCCCCACCCCACCCCACTTCCCGCCCCCCTACTCGCCAGGTCACTCTATGTAACACAGGCTGGCCTGGTACCTACAGCGTGGCCTGGACTGGCTTCAAACTCAACATCCTGCCTCAGCCTCCTGAGAGCTAGGAGCACTTTACCTAGCTAAGCTAAATTGATTTCAAAATTTTTATTGTGCTGGGGGTTGGACGCTCCAGTGTATTAGCGCTCGGCTGCTGAACCACACCTCCACACATGAACTGCTCTTTGCTTATTTCCATCCCTCCCTCTCCCTATAGCCGCCCTCTTTCCCATTATCCCCAACTCCCCACACACTGACACGGTCTGATGTAGCCCAGGCTGGCCTCAAACTCACTGTGGAGCGGCAGATAGAGGCCCTTGAATTCCTAGTCCTCATACGTCCGTCTCCTAAATCTGGGATTAGCCGTACCACAGCTAGCACTGTTTTCTTTTAAATGAAAAAGAAAACAAAAAAATTGTTGCTGCTTGAGACAGGATCTCACTATGTAGCCCAGGCTGGCCTAGAATCCTCCATCATCCTGTTTCAGCTTCTGGAGTGCTGGAATTACAGAACCGCTTAAGTAAGAACAACTATTATCATCATGGTCGGGCAGTGGTGGCGCAAGCCTTTAATCCCAGCACTGGGAAGGCAGAGGCAGGTGGATCTCTGTGAGTTTGAGGCCAGCCTGGTCTACAGAGTGAGATCCAGGACAGCCAGGACTGTTATATAGAGAAATGTTGTCTTAGAAAACAACAACAACAACAAAAAAGCAAAAAACAAAACCATCATTATTGTTGTTTTTATTGAGATAAGGTCTCACTGTGCACACCAGGCTGGCTCTTAACTCCCAGAGATCCACCTGCCTCTGTCTCCTGAGTGTGGGGACTAAAGGTGAATATTACCACATTTGGCTAGCATGAAATATTTTTAAAATTTTAACTTATTACAGTGATATAATAATACATATACATTAATGTGAATGGATTTTTAAAAAGAAATATCTTATTATTTATTTATGTGTATTTATGTGTGTGTGTGTGTGTGAGTGAGTGTGCTCGCGTGCACGTGCAAACTCTCTAAACCTAGTACAAGTGTCCATGGAGGTCGGAAGAGTACATCAGATAGCTGAAGTTACAGGCAGTTGAGTAGCCCAGTGTGGATGCTGGGAACTGAACTTGGGTCCTCTAGTAGAACAGCAAGCACTCTTAACCAAAAGCCCTCGTTCTAGCCCCAAACTTGGATAAATATTAAACCTACTTCCTGGCAAGTTGTTACCTTTGGGGACACTGATGCGAGAGAGGCTGCATCCACATCAGGACGTAGGGAATGTTCCCATTGGGTTGATTGGAACTCCCCTGGTGACAAACGGGTCGCTGGTTTGACATCTGTACCAAGGACTGACACCGGGCGTTCTGGAACGTCATCGGAATGGGACTTGTGTAGTCCGTATTCTGAGTCTGGCTGTCTCTTCTCAATGCTACGCCTGGGAGGTTCATCCATGCTGCGGGGTGGCTCCATCTTCTCTGGCTGAGGAGTGTTCCGTGGCATGATTATGTTACGTTACGTTCTCCCATTCTCCAGGCGAGGAATGCCTAGCCCCGGATCTTTCTGGGGTTGTGTTTTGTTTTTGAATCAGGGTCTCAATATATAGGCTAGGCTGGCTTCAAACTCAGAGCTCTGCCTCCCGGGTTAACGGTGTGCGCTCCCACGCCTCAGCTCTTTCCAGCGCTGCTAGGACCACATTCGTACCAGTCGTTTCAAGGGCTTCCACGTATTTCACCCAAGCCAGGCTGTGGTCCGAAGACTTCAAACGCTACTTTTATGGCTCCTCCTGCACATGCGCTGTGTCTTAAACTGTCCTGCGTTTATGGGAACTCTGCGAAGACTGCCCTCTTCTCTAGCAGCCACCGCCTCAAGCCTTACTGAAGAAATTGCTAGAACAGGCAAGACGAGAGATGTGGCTTTAGAGCAATTGGCCAGCACACGCCAGGGTCTCAGTCAGCACGTGTTGGGAGAAGGCAGAGCGGGGCTGACTTAGTGGACCCTGGGCAAGAGAGACCCTCCGCTCCCAGGCTTGTCCTTAGGTAAGGTGGGTGGGATGGTGTTAATTATCTCCCTAGGTGGTTGGGTAGCCTAGGTGGGTAATGCTTAGGAAAAATACAAAGCACGGCAGGGCGCAGTGGTACTGTAATCCTAGCACTCAGGAGGCCTAGAAGTTGAAGGGTATCCTAGACTACTTGAGGCAGTGCTGAATTCCAGGCTAGCCTGGGCTACATAAGAGCTGGTCTTAGCCGGTCGAGGTGGCACACGCCTTTAATCCCAGTACTTGGGAGGCAGAGGCAGGCGGATCTCTGTGAGTTCGAGGCCAGCCTGGTCTACAGAGTGAGTTCCAGAATAGCCAGGGCTACACTGAGAAACCTTGTCTCCAAAAACAAACAACAACAACAACAACAAAATCTGGTTCAACCAACCATTAAAACAGCACAAGGCTAGCCCATAGTGGCTGTTCCACATGGGAGTCGCTACCAAGTTTTTATTATGGTTTTTGTGTTTTATTTTCCATTCGCTTGTTTACTCATAGTGGGTGGCATGCAGGGACATGTGTGTGCCACGGGTGTGCATGTGGCAGTGAGAGGGAAATGTGGGGGAGTTGGTTCTCTCCTCTCACCACACAGGTCCGGGGGAACCCAGCTCAGGTTGTCACACCTGGCAGCAGGAAGTTTTCCCTGTAGAGAGCCATCTTGGAGACCCCCAAGTCCTTCATCCCAGACTGGTGAGCAGGCACATCCGAGGCCTGCTTTATTCCAGCAAGCCTTTGAATAGTAGATACTATTCTCACACACCTATTTCACAGATGGGGAGACAGGCTAAGAGGGGCCAAGTCGGGAGGCAGAGGCGGGCGGATCTCTGTGAGTTCGAGGCCAGCTTGGTCTACAGAGTGAGATCCAGGACCGGCACCAAAACTAAAAAAAAAAAAAAGAAAGAAGGAAAGCATGATAAATGGTAAAGGTGCCTCACAGTGTGGTTTCCTAAGACAGGCGTGGAGGGACAGATGTGGCTCCTGCTTGGAGAGTAGAGCAGGTTGTACAAAGGAGCTGTTTACCTCCTCCTTCCTGCCTCTGTCCCCTACTGGTCCCCACCTCAGAGGCAGGTGGGAGGGCAGGCTGGAGGAGAGGAGGCCCAGCCCTCCTCCAGTGGCAGCCCCTGGGCCGCTGGGCAGCACTCAGAATCACTACCTGCCACCTGAAGGGCACAGGAACTGATGATCTCAGCAGATTAGCGCAAGGATTCCGATCCGATCCCCAGCCCTGAAGCTGGGTCTGGGCAATCCCATTTCCAGCCAGCTTT
This sequence comes from Peromyscus maniculatus bairdii, assembly GCF_049852395.1. Classification (NCBI taxonomy): domain Eukaryota; kingdom Metazoa; phylum Chordata; class Mammalia; order Rodentia; family Cricetidae; genus Peromyscus; species Peromyscus maniculatus. The sequence continues at coordinate 5,698,781 of NC_134874.1, forward strand.
CTTTAGCTGGCTAATTAGGGAAGGAATATGGGGGCATGACCTTAAAGGGCCTCTGCGCCTAAGGCCCAGTCTGCAGCTCGGAGCTAAAAATGGACCTGACCATCCCTTCAGCCCAGATCAGTGTGCGTGGCCCCCTCCCCACAGAGTCTCCCCCAGGCTGAAGGCATGTGCCCCCACCACAGAGTTGACAGGATTTCCTCCTTCCACATCCTTCAGCTCTTCTCCAGGGCGGCCGTCAGGCCAATAGATGGAAACTCCCTTATGAGTTAGGACACCTTTCTTGTTATCCAGGCTGACCTTCAATTCCTGAGTTCAAACTAGCCCCCTCCCATGTCAGCTCCCTAAGCAGTGAGGACCACAGTCATAGGGGATGCTGTGAAATAACTTTTTTTTTTCTGACACAGCATCTCTAGCTTCAAGCTCGCCTCTAATTCCCAAGAAGGCCAAGAATGACTTTTAAGTTTCTGATCCTCCTGCCTCTGCCTCCCAAGCATGCACCCCCCAGGACCTCTGGGTTTCTGCAGTTGCCGCCAACTAATCTCAGGGCCTTGTATACACCATGCAAATAACCTGCATTCTTAGCCCTCAAAGATATATATTTTCAAAAATATTTTTCACTTAACTTTTTTTTAATAATTTATTTTTATTTTGTGTTCATTGGTGTTTTGGCTGCATGTATGTCTGTATGATAGTGTCATAAACCTTGGAATTGGAGTTACAGATAGGTGTGAGCTGCCATGGTGGGTGCTGGGAATTGAACCCGGGTCCTCCGGAAGCACAGCTTGTACTCTTAACCCCTGTGCCATCTTCCCAGCCCCCTAAATTCATTTTTTAATTTGTGTATGTGCATGTGGATGAAAAAAAATGGAGAAAGGGGTCTCACTATGTAGCTCTGGCTGTCCTGGAACTCACTTTGTAGACCAGGCTGTGCTGGAGCTCACAGAGATCTGCCTGCCTCTGCCCCCTAATGCCCCCACCCCCAAGTGCTGGGATTAAAGGTATGTGCCGGGAAATTCAGTCTCAGATATAAGTTAATTAAAGCACAGAGACAGTGGTCCAGAACTCAGCCCTCTACCTATAATACCGTAAGACCTCTAGCTGGACGCTAACAGGGGGACTGGGGTGGCCCCTTCCAATCCTGCTTGTCCAAACCGTGTGCTGGGGCTCTGGCTTCCAAGTTTCAGAAATAAAAGAGGACAACAGAGTTGAAGAAGGCAGAGCACAACCTTTGGGGTAAGGTAGAGCTGGTTTCGAATCCTGACTCGGCTCCTTCCTGTGTGTTCTCAGGCGAACTCTAAACCTCCCTGAGACTGATCATCTGTCAGTAGGACCGATCGATCGATCGATCGAGTCATGCTGGGGGCGGGGGTGGGGTGGGGTGGCTGGGGAGTGGGGGTGCAGTTTAGTTGGTAGAGTGCTTGCCTGGCATACTCAAGACCCTCCTTTTGGTCTCCAGACACATAGGCAAACAAACAAAAACCTGCTTCGGAAATGACCTATCAAGCCAGGCATGGTGTTCTGCACCTCTAATCCCAGCATTCAGGAGGCTGAGGCAGGAGGATCAGGAGTTTTTTTTTTTTTTTTTTTTTTTTTTTTTTTAATAGCTAGATGGTGTCTCAAAAACAAAAAAACAAGGGAAGGAAGAGAGGGAGGGAGAGAGGGAGACGAAAATGAAATTAGAGGTTTGCCTAAGGCATCCCCCCCCCCCTTACAAAGTTTCAAAGAGAGGCCGGAGTCCACCTGACCCTAAAATCAATGGCTTTTAGACAGAGGAGGGATGAGCGCCGTGGCAGCCACCATCCTTGCCCCACTTAGCCAGGCAGGCTCAGGTGTCTTAGTCACCCGCTCGCTCGGTGAAGCATTGTGCTGACCTCCGGGAGAGAGCCCAGAGCTGGGCACAAGATGGATGAGGCATGGCAGGTTTCTCGTTTCCCTCTGAGGGGGTGGCATCTGGGATTACCGGATCAACGTAATCCTGTAGGTGGGTGGGAAGCAGGTCAGGTGGAGGGACGGGCCGCGGCAGAAACCCAGAGGCGAGATCCAGCTGGGGACTTGGGGGAACCGCGAGGCGGGCGGGCAGCCAGTGTGGCTGAGAGCTGGGAAGAGCCTTCATCAGGCGGGACGGGGGACCACTGAGAACTTTCTAACCTCTCCTTTCCCTGGTTCTCGTCTCCCTCTCTGCCTTCAGTGCCTTCTCTTTCTCAGGCCCGGGGCCAGGGCTGCCTTCCATTCTCCCCACTTTGCCTCCTCCCTCCTCTGCCCCCCTCATCCTCTTCTGAACAGGAGCCCCACCCCCACAGGTCCAGTTCACACCCACCCCTGCCCCTCCCGCCCCTCTCCCCCTGACAATGAGGACCCGAACCCTGGGACCAGTTAGCCCACAGCATTGTCCCTTTAAGGAATACCGAAATCCGGACACCCCTCTCCTCCCCCACCTGAGAACCAATTTGGGTTCCCGAATTCAAGTAGAGGCTTTTGTGTGTCACGTGTTTGGGGAACAAAGCCCTCAGCGGCAGGAATAAAAGCTCCCATTCAGGGGCCCGTTTGTTCTCATTCTAAACGTTTCCACTCCAGCCTCGCCTCTTTCCCGGGTTCCCAGGGCCGCCCAGCTCGGCCTCACCTTCTTGCCTCAGCACCAGGCATTAATGCCCTACCCAAAGCAGGTGGCCACAGACCCAGGGCTCTGCCCACCTCCCCCTCCCACCCCTAAGAGATCAAATGACACCAGCTGGCCCTGAGCTGTGCCCTGTGTTCTCTCTCTCTCTCTCTCTCTCTCTCTCTCTCTCTCTCTCTCTCTCTCTCTCTCTCTCTCTCTGTATGTTAATGTCCCCAAGGCATCTGAGACCCCCAGAGTTTAGTTGTCTGAAGTCATGCTGATGACCAAGAGAGGGAGTCTGGACACTTAGCTGGAAGACAGGACAAACTAGAAGACACAAATGACTTTGGCAAAGCAGGCAGCCTGTGGGGTCAGTCACCTGCTGGGAGTTAGAGCCCCCACTCACAGTGCCTGTGAAGGAGGTCACAGTCACAGGCAAGCCTGAGGCAGGCAAGTTGGAGCTTAATCTTTGAGAGAAATAGTGGGTTGGTCAAGTCCAGGGTGGAAGAAGAGCCAGCGCCAGGGAGAGCCACATGCTGGAGCCATGAAAGAGAATGTTCTGATATTTTCCTGGTGTGGTGGTGCACATCTTTAATCTCAGCACGCAGGAAGCAGAAGCAGGTGGGTCTCTGAGTTCAGGGCCCGACTGGTCCCCATAGCAAGGTCCAGGCCAGCAGTAGCTACAGTGAGACCTTGTCTCCAAAAGAAAAAGGGAAGGGGGAGAATATGTTGATCTGGAATGGTAATTGATACGTTGCCAGGAGACTTGGTGAATACTGTGTAATCTGGTCTGTGTAAGAAAACTGGAGAGATGACTCATGGGTTAAGAGCACATACTTCTCTTGCAGAGGGCTTGAGTTCTGTTCCAGAACCCACACCAGACAGTTGACAATGGCCTGTAACTCCAACTCTAAAGGATCCAGTGCCTCTGGCACCTGTGGGCATCTGCGCTCACATAGACATGTTTTATTCATTGTAATTTATTTTTTTCTTCCTGCTACCCTCAGCCTCCATTGCTGGGGTTGGTTGCAAATTATACCCGACACACAGGACATTTTTTTTTTTTTCTTTTTCTGGTACCGGGCATTGAACCAGGGTCTTCCACATGCTAGGCACACATTCTACCGTGGAGTTACACGCCCAGCTCCCAGTTAGCCACCTCAAAGTGTGCATCGAGGGACCACCCCTGTGTTGTGCGTCTTTGTTTCTACCATTTCCTCCTTGTCCTCGCCTCACCAGCAAGCCTGTGGCTCACTTAACCATCACTCCACTTTAAAAAAAATTTTTTTTAAAAAAAATTCATTTTACATACCAACCACAGATCCCCTTCTCATTCCTCCTCCCTCCTCTTCCCCCACCCCCCACCCCTCATCTCCTCCTCCAGAAGATTAAGTCCTTAGTTGAGGCAGGACCGAGTCCCTCCCCGCTGCATCAAGGGTGAGCAAGGTGTCCCACCATAGGTAATGGGACATCAGTCCACCTTTCTCTACCCCATGGAGGTAGCCCCTGACCTGCCTGCTGCATCTCTAGCCTTGGCCTCATTTTGATAGGTCAAGTAAATGAAAATACATGACATTGTCTAGCTAAAAATATCTATGTTTACTTAGCATGGGTTTTTTTAATGCATATATATACACGTGTGTGCAGGTGTGCATGAACTTGTGTGTGTAGGTTATCTGTATACTGGTGTGTGATACTGCTGGCATGGGGTGGGTGGTGGTGGTGGCGTGTGGCAACCAAATCCTGTGTGCCTGTGGGTCCAGCAATGGAAGCTCCATGCCATTCAGGTCCCTTTTACTTCATTTTGTATTTTATTTGAAAAGAAAAGGAGCCAGGCAGTGTTGGCACACGCCTTTAATCCCAGCACTTGGGAGGCAGAGGCAGGTAGATCTCTGTGTGTTCCAGGCCAACCTTGTCTACAGAGTGAGTTCCAGAATAACCAAGACTACACAGAGAAACCCTGTCTTGAAAAGGAAAGAAAAGGAGAGAAAGTGAGAAAGAAAGAAAGGAAGGAAGAAAGAAAGAAAGAAAGGGAGAAATAAATAAATAATAAATACATACATACATACATACATACATACATACATACATACCGAAAGAAAGAAAGAAAGAGAGAGAGAGAAAGAAAGCATCCAGGCTTCTCGTACTACCCCAAGTCTCAACACCTCCAGAACTTGCTCTCTTCTGTATACTGTGATGAATCCCAGTGTACACACACACACACTGCTGAGATCAGAACCCTAGACTAGCTCAGGTTCCCACACCAACATCTGTAGCTTCATCTCATCCCCAGGCTAGATTCCCTTTGCTTTTATTCATTTTTGTCTTTATTAATGCCAGGTTAGTTAATTATTTTAATTTTAATTTTTTTAATTGTGTAGGGAGGCCAGAGGCTTTGGATTCTCTGGAGTGGGAAGACATAATAGAGGAATAAAAAAGAAAGAAAAAGAAAGAAGAATATCTTCTTCCATCACTCTATTTTCATTTAGTTTTTTTGTTTTTTTTATGTGTATATTGTATATCCATATGTGTATGCATGTTCACAAATGTGTGAGCACACATCTGTGTTTGGGTGCATATGCGTGTGTGTGTGTGTGTGTGTGTGTGTGTGTGTGTATGTGTGTGTGTGTGTGTGTGTGTGTGTGTGTGTGTGTGTATGCCTGTCCTACTTGACTGCTCTCCAGAAGAACCAGGAACTCACTAATTCTGGCTAGTCTAGCCAGCAGCTTGTCCGGGCCTGCCACGTTTTATGTGGGCTCTGGGGACCTTACTCAAGTCTTCACACTTGCATGGCAAGTGTTTTATCCACTGAGTTGTCTCCTCAGTCCCTCCATTTCATTGAGAAGGCTCTCTCACTGAACTCCTCAGTCCCTCCACCTCATGGAGAAGGCTCTCTCACTGAACTCCTCAGTCCCTCCACCTCATGGAGAAGGCTCTCTCACTGAACAAGGAACTTGCTGACTCAACCAGGTGTGCTGGCCAGCAAGTCCCAGGAATCCTCCTGTCTCTGCCTCTGCAGTGCTGCGATCACAGGCATGTGCCTCCGTGCCCAGCTTTACACGCATGTTACCGCTCTAACTCAGGTCCTCCTCTGGCTTGGGAGGCAATCTCTTCATGAGCTGAGCCATCTTCCTAGGCCCTGCTTGTGGGTAGCATTTATCAGCTCATCGTTCCCCCGCCCACCACCACCCTTTTTTCCCCTTGCTGTTGGGACATAGAACTCAAATTGGCAAAACTTTCTGTGAGGCTGAGAGTTCAATCCCCAGCACCACAATAGCTAAGTTCATTTAAAAAAAAAAGTTAAATAAAGAGGGGCTGGAGAGATGGCTCAGCAATAGGAGCATTGACTGTTTTTTCAGAGGATCCGGGTTCAATTCCCAGCACCCACATGGTAGCTCACAACTGTCTGTAACTCCAAGATCTGGCACTCTCACACAGACAGACATGCAGTATGAACCAATGAACATAAAAAATAAAATACTAAAAGTAAATAAAACAATCATTGAATGGAAAAAGAAACTTTATAAAGTGATGGGGATCAAATCCAAGTTCTTGCGTAAGCCCCCTGCCACTGAACTACATTCCAAGGCTGTATCTTGTGTGTGTGTGTATATGTGTGTGTTTGTGTAAATACAATGTGCATGTATGTGTTCACACTCACGTGTGTAAGTGTGGGTGCACAAGCGCCACACCTTGTGTACGGAGGTCTAACTTAGATGTCAGTCCTCACCTCCCACTTGGTTTGTGACCATGTCCATTTGTTTTGTTGCCACTGTGCGTGCCAGGCTGGCTGGCTCTCTGGCTTCCGAGGAGACTCCTGTCTCTACGTCTCATCTCTTCATGGGCAGCTATGGATGACCTTGAAACCCCTAGGCTGTAATTACAGATGTGCCCGACCACACCCCAGTCAAAAGTATCTGGGTGTGTTTTGTCATCAAATATGAAACGTGCAAAAAGTATGACTGTACAAGCTTAAGCCCAATAAATACAAAGAATACATATCGACGAACTAGGCTTCTCTCTCTGGATCATTCTGAGGGGCTCCCAGGGACTCCGGCTTCTCTGGAGCCTGCTAATGGTGATGACGCAGCAAGCACAGCATCGCTACAGGGACAGCTGGGTCAGTTGCAGTAAAGCAAAATCGGGAAGTCCTCGCTTTTCAGGTTCAGCATCTCACTTCTAGGTCACGGTCGGAAGGACAGGCAGGCGTTGAACCCTGCTGCCTGCTCTTTCTAGGTGCTCTAATACTACACTAAGGAACCACTCTCACAGACTTGCTGATCTCCCGATGGTAGCTTCAGAGTTCAAGGCAGAAGCCCGTTGGTGGAGGATCTGAAGGGACAGGAGCGGGCAACATGGACAGTCCCGGAAGCACCTCAGTGAGGTGACACCAAGTGACTGGCGTAGTGTACCGGGGCCAGGAGAAGAAGAGGCCTGGGCAGGAGGAACCCTGCTCTTCTTCTTACACCTGATGCCACTTTAGCCAAGGAGTGGCGTGTCTCTGGACCTCATCTCTCATATGGATATACTAGTAATTAAAACAGCATCATAGAGTTATCTGATGAGCCAATGAAATAGCATGAGAAAGTGCTTAGGCTGCTGAAAGAGCTCAATAAACCATCGTGGTCATTATTATTATGTCCAAAGGCTTAAGGAGGGCAATGGGTCCACCACATCGTGCATTCAAGATGGAGTGCCTACTGTGCGCTAGTCCACACCACGGGGAACAAGAGAAAACAATCCTTACTTTTGGGAAGGATTTAATGAGGCTGGGATGTAACTCAGTTGGCAGAGTGCTTGCCTAACATGCACCCTGGGTTCTGCCCCCAGTGATCCATAAACTGGGATGGTGATGCAGTGGGGAGGTGGAGGCAGGAGGATTCCAAATTCAAGTTCATCCTCAGCTACATATTGAGTTTTAAGCCAGTCTGGGTTACATGAGACTCTGTGCAAAGAAAAAAAAAGAAAGAGGATTAAGAGGGGGAGGGGGAGAGGGAGATTCAGGGGCATTAATCAGGAGACACATGCACACAGTCACATGGGCACAAAAACACACAGTTGTAGCAAAGGCTGTAGGGAAATACAAGGGACAAGGGAAAGTGAAGCAGAAGGTCTCCGTGGGGAAGTGACACTCATTCTGGACAGACAAGGAGGAGGGAATTTATGAGGCACAGGAAGAAGAGGAGGGCGTATTTAGGGGATAGAAAGCTCAGGCTGAGGAAGGGTGCCCGGGCTAAGATGGGTTTGCCCATAGCAGGAAGATGCTGCAGAATGGGGAAGGACACTCTCGGCAGACAGAAGAAAGCTCCGGGAGAGAAACATAAGGGATGGGTATTCTAGCCAGGGAGAAGGTTGTTGCCAAGGCTGAGTCTGGCGATTTCCAGATTCTTCAAGGTCAGTTAGTAAAAAAAAGAGGGGCAACAGTTGTGGGGCAGATGAGGCAGGGGCCAGGCCACCCTGAGCTTTGTCATCTTCTGGGCATGTTTGGGATTTGCTCTATAGGTTCGAGGGAGCTGCTGAGTCTCAGCTAGAGCAGAGGGCAGTATGACACCAGGTCACGTGTTGTCCCATGTCACTGAGCTACTCTTTTTACTTTTCTATGCCTGTATGGGCCAGTGGACTATGCACATGTACCTGTTCATGTGTGCATGCATGTGCACGTAGAGCCCGGAGGACAGTTTCAAGCATCTCTCTCTCTATTGTTCTCCGTATTAATTTTTGACACAGTCTCTTCACCAAACGCCGAGTTCCCCGATCCAGCGAGATTATCTGGCCAGCGAGCTCCAGGAGTCCTCCTGTCCCGGCCTCCCCAGTGCTAAGATTACAGGCATGTGTCACCAACCTTGGCTTTTATTTAGTGCTAGGGAACAGAAGTAAGGTTCCCACTGTCGTGCAGTAAGCCCTTTTATGGACCGCACCATCGTCCCAGCCATACGAGGTCAATATCGCTCAAGGAAGGCAGCTCCTTGATTCACTTGATAGACAGAGAGGTAAGACAGAAGTAGTTGGATTTGGGCTGGAGAGATGGCTCAGAGGTTAAGAGCACTGACTGCTCTCCCAGAGGTCCTGAGTTCAAGTCCCAGCAACCACATGGTGGCTCACAACCATCTGTAATGAGATCTGGCTAAGCAATACACCTATTTCTTGGCTATGTGGCCTTGGGATTCTATGCACAGTCTTCGGGCTTGGCTTTTCTCTACTGTGTAAAGTTAATAGGAGCTGAGGGTGTCAGTCTCTAGTGGAAGAAGACATGCTTGGCGTACTGGAATCTGAGTCTCACAGACTCCACCCTCCCAAAAGCCTCACGTTTTGAGGAATGACTAAATGAATCAGTTGGTGTGTATTGCTTAGCAAGCCCGTGGGATATTTTGTAAATGGCTGCTACTGCTGCTATCTTTGTTTATCAGGAAGAGAGGGAGGGAAAGACGGGCTTGGCGATGGCCGACCCTAGTGGAGTCAAGTCCCAAGGAAGAGCACTTAGCACTGTACTTGGAACATAGCAGACATTTATTAAATATTTGCTGGATGGATAAATTTCATGCACTTGATTTTTTGCGATGGAGTCTGTTGTGGCCTGGCCTCCGAGAGGAGGCTGACCTTGAACTCCCAAGCCTTCTGCCTTTCCCTCCCTAGCGCCATGAGCACAGCCTGACTTCCTCTCTCCATTTTTGCTAGAGTAAGTTCTAGCCTGTGTAAGTCAGTGACCCTGGTTGAGCTTTACTGTAGACCGAGCGCCCTGGCTGATACTGGAGACAATAGCTGGGTGAGGGGAGAAACACCAGCTCAGCCAGAGGGCTCTCTCCCCCATGCCTGCCTCTGCCTCTGCTCGAATGCCAGACTTCTTTCCTCTCCATCCACTGTCTCCTTCCTTTGAGCCTCCGAGGTTCCCTAAAGATCTCATTCTGTGTTATAACTTCTTACAATGTGTCCTTGAGTTGGAGGCTAGACCTCCCTGAGAACTGGCGGAAGGTCTTGCTCAGGTGGGATACTGACTGCTGAAGTAACTGGCGTGCTGGCCAAGGTAAGTTTGATTCACTGAATGAAAAGTCAAGATTCTTTTTTTGTTTGTTTTTTTGTTTTTCGAGACAGGGTTTCCCTGTGTAGCTGTGGCTGTCCTGGAACTCACTTTGTAGACTAGGTTGGCCTTGAACTCAAGAGATCTGCCTGGGCCTCCTGAGTGTTGGGATCAAAGGCGTGCGCCACCACCGCTGGCAGGAAGTCAAGATGCAAAGACGGGGCCACCAAGCTAGTTGTATGGTCTTGGACTAAACACTTCCTTGTCCGGATCTATAGCTAGAGTTTTTCTCTCCAGGTCCCGCCAAGCCCCGGCAGTCCCATAGCCCACTTATAAAATAAACATACAGATGCTTATATTATTTAAACTGCTTGGCCATCAGCTCAGGTCTACCACTGTCTAGCTCTTACTCTTATACTCAGCCCATTTCTGTTCATCTATATGTTGCTACGTGTTCTGTGGCTTTACCTGCTGCCTTTACATCATGCTCCCTGGACGGCAGGCTGGCGTCTCCTCCTCTCTGCCTTCCTGTTCTCTCAATTCTCCTCTCTGCTAGTCCCGCCTATACTTCCTGCCTGGCTACTGGCCAATCAGTGTTTTGTTTATCAATCAATCACCCACAGCACGGATCCCTGAGTGTCTGTCTGTGAGAGGGTGGCAGAGCCTCTCCATGGTAACATGCGCTCAACCATTTTGAAACTGGTATATGGATGACGAACAGCTTTCCCATGTGACACACTTCCGTGGGTATTCAAATAACGCAACCTGAAGTTCTAAGTCACCCCAGGTCGATCTCCCCACCAGGAGAGCTTATCTAAAGGGCCGAGAGCAGGAATGACATTGTTAGTGGATGTAACCTTGACGACACTCTCTCTCATTTGTCTCGTTGCTCTGCTCGTCTTTTCCTTCACACCTTTCCAAGACTCCACGGCTCACAAAATGAGGCCAGGGCTTTAGAGAGATGATTGAGCGGTTAAGAGCACGGGCTGCTCTTGGAGAGACCAGAGTTCAGTTCCCAACACCCCTGTGCCGGTACACAACCACCCGTAACTCCAGTCCCAGGGGATCCAACATAGTCGCCTGGCCTCCAAGGGCACAAGGCACGTGTGGTACACAGAGAGCACTCGGAGAGTTCCAGGACAGTCTGGGGTACATAGCAAGTTCAAGGCCAGCCCAGGCTACAGAATGAGACCCTTTCTCAAAAAGAGGGGGTGGGGCATTGAGGATGTATGTGGCTCAGAACAGTGCTTGCTTTGCATGCCTGAGGCCCTGGGTCTAATTCCCCAGCAACAAAACACACACACACAGGAACACATACACCGCCCCCCCCCCCACAGGAACACACACACAAACACATACACACATGGTTTTTTTTTTATTATTTTTTATTTTTATTCCATGGTTGGTTAAATTCATGGATGTGAAACCTTTAGACACCAAAGCCTTACTGTATTAGGCACATCTTGCCCTATTCCCCAATTACCTGTATCCATGGCAGACATTGATAATCAATCACAGATTTCCATCCTCACCCAGCCACAGCTACTGCCCGTCAGTAGAAAAACTGAGTTCAATTTCCCGTCTCTAGTATAATTTGGCCACTTTCCATTTTGCACATGAATAAACTAGGGCTCTGGGAGGGGAAGAGCGTGCTTCAAGGTCAGAGACAGAGCCCCAGGCTCCTGCCTCCCTGTCAAATGCTTTTTCCTCTTTATTCGCTGACTCCAAAAGCTATTTTCTCTGGGACTGCTGAAAACCTGATCTCTAGGGAGAGGGCACAGGGCGGGGGACCCTGCCCTCTAACCAGCCCTTCATCTCTGTGCCCTGCCCGAAGTACAGGGGAAGCCCCTGCCAACAGCCTGCAATCCCCTCCCCCACGGGCACCAGCAACAGACCTGTGGTTTCTGTTCAGTTTCCCAAAATAAATACTTATACAAAAAATGTTTTTTTTTTTTTTTTTTTTAAATAAAGGAAGCATGCTTTTAGCATCTCCGTGTTCGGCCCCTGAATTGTGGGATTATTAATTGACCAGACTAAATCAAATAGTTAATTACAGGCAGGAGGAGGCAACTCCGGAGGCCGAAAACACAGAACTCTGAAAGCAGCTCTCACCCCCTCCTTCCACCAGCACATCAAACTCGCTCTGGTTGTCATTGGAAGCGACAGTGAGAGGGTGAAGAAGAGGGAGAGTCAGCAGATCTGGACACACTGGGTGTTCTCAGCCGGGCAAGCCGAATCGTTCAGTGAATTCCCTCATGCCAGGGCCGGGGCACAAAGCAAAGGGAGCCAACTCCTGCTGGAGGTGGCTGGCTGTTTGATCTTACCTGGCTTGTCACTCTAGGCACCTCAGCCTCGGTTTCTCACCTGCAGGACAGGCATAAGACCATAACCTATATGTATTGAAAGGCTGCCCTAGTTCCCATAGGGATGCATAATTACAGGCCGGTGAGACAGCTCAGTGGATAGAGGTGCTGGCCGATCGCTAAGCCGGCCAACCTGAGTTTGATCCACGAGCCCAACCTAGTAGAAGGACATAAAAGGCTCTTGAGAACTGTCCTGACCTCCACATGCACACGGTGGCACACATGGGTGGGCATACACACATAAACATTAAAGAGGCGTGCAATTATTACGTATTGATTAAGACTGAAGTTAGGGAGCTGGGAGTGGTCATCCCTGGGATGACGGTATAGGGTGCTAGTCCCAGCTACTGATGAAGGTAGGGCGGGGGGGGGGGGGGGGGGGGGGAGGCTAGTTTGAGCCGAGGGTTTTAAAGCCTGCCGAGCAATACGGTGAAACCCTCCCCATCTCCAGCGGACTTACCTGAATGCAGCACCTGGGTCTGTGGGTATATACCTCATCGGGACAAAGCATGGCTTGTATGTGTTACATGCGTAGGTCTGTGGGTTTGATACCCAGGACCAATACAATAAGATAAACATAGAAGGTATTTTGAGAGAGAAAGAGAGAGAGAGAGAGGGAGGGAGAAAGAGAGGGGGAGAGAGAAGGAGGGAGAGAGAGAGATAGACAGATGGACAGTCAGGCGGAGAGACTGTATCTACTACATTGCAGCGATTTTTAAATGATTTGGTTAAAAAGTACAGTTGTAGCTGTGTAGATGACACACCCTTAACTCCAAGCCTACAGGAGGCTGAGGCAGCAGGACCAGGATATTAAGGCTAGCCTGAGCTACACAGAGAGACCCTGTATCTCAAACAAGAACAGTCTAACTCTGCATAACAGTGCTTTATGCTTTATTATTTACTTATTTATTCGAGACTGGTTTTTCTCTGTGTATCTCCAGCTGTCCTGGAGCTTGCTCTGTAGACCAGGCTGGCCTTGAACTGGAAGATCTGTCTGCGTCTGCCTCTGCCTCTGGAGTGCTGGGATTAAAGGCGTGCACCACCACTGTCTGGTTTTATTTTGTTTTTGTTTTCGAGGCAGGGTCTCCTGAAACTCAGGTAGGCTTTCTATTTTTTTTTAATTTATTTATTTTTATTTTATTTACATTGGTGGTTTGCCTGCATGTATGTGTGTGAGGGTACCAGATCCTGGCGTTATAGACAGTTGTGAACTGTCATGTGGGTGCTGGGAATTGAACCCAGTTCCTTTGGAAGAGCAGTCAGTGCTCTTAACCACTGAGCCATCTCTCCAGCACCCCCAGGTAGGCTTTCAACTCAGCAGGTAGCCTAGCTGGCCTTGGTCTCCTGACCCTCCTGCCTCCACCTCCCCAGCACTGGGATTATATGGTGTGCCAGTGTGCCCAGCATTCATCATGATGTTTCGGTGTGCACAGTGATGGTTCCACAAGCTGATGAAGGAACGGAACTGTCCCTACAGCCTGATGATATCGCAGACCTCGTCACCCAGCAGCACAGTGAGTCACTCACCTGCTTATGGCCAGGCTGCTGTGAATGTACCCACAGCCCTGCCGATCGTTAAAGGAGCAGGGCAGACGTGGTTATGTGTAGCATCTCTCTCCTAAGTGAGATCTCGACAGGCTCGCTATTTCCCATGATGCACTGTACCCCCTCGCTATCTTTGTTTATTTATTTACTTATTTTTTTGGCATTGGAGATTGAACTCAGGGTCTTACCACCCATTAGCACTTGGCAGCTCCATTGCTAATTAATCAAATTTATTTATTTACTTTACGTTGGCATGGAGTCATCTAATAGATCGTGGGCAACTTATCAGTGGCTACAGCTCCCCTCTCCCCACCAGGACCAGCAGCCGTCCACTGCCTGTAGCTCCTTAGCTTGGGGGTGGGATCTCATGAGCCATTCCTATCCATGCTAGAATCTTGCCCGTCTGCTTAACCTAATGCAGGGAACCACATTTAGGAACGATCACTCCCTGAATGATCACGTTGACCAGTTATGAATCTCCGTCTTTACGGCTGACTGATGAAAAAAGAAACTTCTCTAAGAACAGCACGAGTCTGTGAGTGTTCACGTACGTATCTAGAAGGAAGTTTGACCACATGCATTTAGTGAGGCAACAGTAGTAGTTTCCCTCTACGGTTTGTGATCTCCTCAGCTATGGACTTTGGATCAGGATTACAGTACCAGGCATGAATTCCCCACTGGAAATCATGGGCCAGGCCTCAAAGCCAATCAAAAAGGGATTGGTTACCCCCATGACAGCTACACACCACTATTGCATTAGTGTGTACATTTCCCCTGGCAGTGTCCACCACGGGGTAAGACCATGAGTTACTTTTCTTCCCCAGTTGCCTGCATATCACCTGGCCAACAGGGAGGAGGTGTCTAGGTCTCCGGCTTGATTTCTCTAGGTTCTGTGACCAAATGTATTATCTTTAGCAATAGGGTCTTACTATTCTAGTTCTGGTAGATAATCTAGAGTCATGGCAGTAGCCTGTGTTTTCTGGAGGGCTTTTGTTGTTCCCCTGGCTGACAATTCATAGAAAGATATCCAGGCCTGGTACTGAAATTTTTGTTTAATGACTCATGTCTTATGAGTGTAGCATTATCTACCCATGCAGGGAATTCTGTTCAAACAACTTCTCCTTCTTCTTCTTCTTTTGGTTTTTGAGACAGAGTTTCTCTGTGTAATCCTGGCTATCCTGGAATTTGCTCTGTAGACCAGGCTGGCCTCGAACTCACAGAGATCCGCCTGCCTCTGCCTCCCAAGTTCTGGGATTAAAGGCGTGCGCCACTGACACCACCACTCAGCCTGTTCAAACTTATTTGTAAATATATATATATATATGTATATACACATATGCATATATATTTAAATTAGCTTATAATATTCATGTATCTTTTTCATACATCCTTAGTTTTGTTTACACCTATTTACTCCCATTCCATCTTGCATAAACATTCCATCTCCAGTTTTTTCCCCATCTCCCCTTCCCTGTATCCCCTATCCACCCAATTGGTATTTTAGAATGTACTCCTTCTACATATGAATAAATATACATATAATTAAGGGGACTAGAAACACAGCTCAGTGGTAGCTTGCTCCCCCAGCATACCTGAGGCCCTGGGTTCAAAACTACAAGAAGGAAAAGAAAGAAAGAAATTTAAAAACTAAAGCTAGGCGGTGGTGGCACACACCTTTAATCCCAGCACTTGGGAGGTAGACCAGGCGGATCTCTGTGAGTTCGAGGCAAGTCTGGTCTACAGAGCAAGATCCAGGACAGGCACTAAAACTACACAGAGAAACCCTTGAAAACAAAACATGGGTAGCCTCTCAGGGCCCACATCCCTGAAGAAAACTCTCCCCGTCACACACACACACACACACACACACACACACACACACACACACACACACACCCCAGCAGCCATCAATTGGCAGAGATCCTCAGATCTCTTGAAAAACAAAACAACAAAACAAAACAAAAAACCCTAAAGCTGGCCAGGTGGTGGTGGCAGCGGCGGTGGCGGCAGCAGCAGCAGCAGCAGCAGCAGCGGCGGCGCTCGCCTTTAATCCCAGCACTCAGGAGGCAGAGGTAGGCAGATCTCTGAGTTTGAGGCCAGCCTGGTCTACATTGGGAATTCTAGGACAGGCAGAGCTACACAGACAGACTGTGTCTCAAAACAACAACAACCAACCAAACAAAACCCTAATTAACTCTGATCATGGTGGTGCATATATCTCAGATCAGAAGTTTAAGGTTGCTGGGTGTGGTGGTACATGTCTTCAATCCCAGCACTCTAGAGACAAGAGTTCAAAACCAGTCCAATGTCCTTAGTGAGCCCCAGGACAGCCAGGGCTACATAGATAGACCCTGTTTCAAACATCAACAGTAACAAAACAACAACAACAAAAGCTTATGGTTATCCTCAATTCGAGTCTAGCCTGGGGTATGTGAAACATTTAAAATAATATCTTTCTCTTTTTAAAAATAATGGTTTTAGTGGAAGCTGCGCGGGGTCTGTGGACCAGTCCTTAGCCCTCACCGGAGAAGCTGCTTTTTGCAGAGACCTACAGCTAGTCCATGTGCAGACAACGAGAATGTGGAGTGCTCAGCTCTAAATGGGACACCTGTATCACACCTCCATCCCCCAAGGCTCTGGGGTCATCTCCGAAGAAGGGGCAGGAAGACTGTAAGAACCAGAGGGAGTGGACATCGGCAGAGAAACTACTTCCTGGACAGGACAGAGCAGCTGCAAACACGAACTCACTGCGGCTGGGCTGCACGCACGCACAAGACTTGCACCAGATCAGGCTGGCCCCAACCCTGGCAGGAGCCCCCAGCACAGTGGGGGCAGGGCTGGTGACATTGGAGCTCTATCTGAGGATCTCTGCCAATTGATGGCTGCTGGGGTGTGTGTGTGTGTGTGTGTGTGTGTGTGTGTGTGTGTGTGTGTGTGTGTGTGTGGTGTGACAGGGAGAGTTTTTTTTCAGGGATGTGGGCCCTGAGAGGCTACCCATGTTCCAGCGGATGGTCGCAGATCCATGCACTAAGGCAGTGGTTCTCGACCTTCCTAACACTGCGACCCTTTAATACAATTCCTCATGTTGTGGTGATCCCCCCCAACCACAAAATTATTTTCATTACTACTTCTTAATTGTAATTTGCTACTGTAATAAAATAATAATAATAATGTAAATATTTTTGGAGTTAGAAGTTTGGCAAAGGGGTCATGACCCACAGGTTGAGAACCACTGCACTCAGTGGCCTCAGGTAGTTAGAGTACTCGAAATTGGGAGAGGGGAGTGGTGGGCTAGAGAGTTAGAAGTTTGGCAAAGGGGTCATGACCCACAGGTTGAGAACCACTGCACTCAGTGGCCTCAGGTAGTTAGAGTACTCGAAATTGGGAGAGGGGAGTGGTGGGCTAGGAGAGGGATTGAAGGAGGAGAAATGGGAGGGGGGTTTGATTAAAATGCACTGCATACATGTATTAACTGCTGTTTTAAACTTGACTGTGTAACAGTTGGCTGTGGTAAGCCGTCAGGGGCCTCACTTACTTGGCGCTTGACTGTCTTGATCACATCAAGAGGACACGTCAAATGACCGACTGTACTGGTTAGGTTGACGTTCACACAACAAAATCCCTCAGCTTACTTCTCAACACTGCTTCGCTGTGGGGAAGGGACACGCAGACGTATATAAATCTGTGCTCCGGTCTGTGAGCGTGGGAATCGCTGTCTTACTCACCATCCCTTGCTCCCTAACTGAGATGACCCTGAACTTCTGATGCTCCTGTCTCCGCCTCCTGAGGGATGAGATGGCAGGCATGTACTACCATGTCCAGTTTATGTGGTTCTGGGGATTAAACCCAAGGCAATAAATACTCTACCAATTGAGCCACACCCCCAGCTTCTGACCTTGAACTTGTGGTCCTCCTGCCTCCCCCTCCAAAGCGTGGGGATTACAGGCAAGCATCACCACACCTGGCCTCTGGGTTAACGCTTAAGTACTCAGTATCTGTAATACATGGGTCCAAAGGTGGAGAGGGGGATGGAAACTTCAAAGAGGCTTAGAACAGGGTGCCTGCCCTTAGTAGCCCTCATCCTAGCACAATAGATAATCCAGAACCATCTATGATTACCAGGTGTATTGTGTACACTTTAAAGAGGTGGGTAACATGGTACAGTGGTTTATGATGGGAACAATGACATCATAAACATCTCTGACGTCCCCAGCTCACCCACCTGCTAACAATCTGACATTTGTTTATTTATTTGTTGTTGTTATTTTGAGATAAGATCTCACTATGGAGCCGAGGCTGGCCTCAAATGAATGGTCCTCTTGTGTCTGCCTCCAGAGTGCTGATACGACAGATGTGCACCATCACAACTGGCCAGTCAGAGCTAATAGGAATATATTTGCTTCTCCGTGATCCTGTTTCCTGGTCTATGAAATAAGAGTCCAGCCCCAGAGTGGTTGTAAGCATTGAATGAATGTACCGGTGCCCAGTGTTCAGTACAGGGCCTGGTACATCCTGATTGCTCAATACACCATTGCATTGAGATGTTATTTTATCATTTATTGTACGACTTTGGACAGATTGCTTAACTTGGTGCCACTTGTTTCCTTGGTCAGGAAAACAAAAATAGAATAAAATTGCCAGGAGGACAAAATTGGAAAATCCTGGGAAGTGCTTAGGACCGTGTCTGGCAGATGAAAAGTGCTTCATAATGTTTCGACGATGATAATGAAGGAGAAAGCATGTCATGACGAGGTGGGGGGGGGGGGCTGGGGCAGTACATTCATTTTGTTGATAGGCACTAGGTTAGGGACAGGGTCACACTAGGTAAAATTATACTTTTTTTTGGCAACATCTTTACTGCAATATAATTCACATACCATCCAATTTACCTACTTCAATCCTTAAAATAGACTCATAGAATTTTGAAACATCACTATAATCAATTTTAGAACATTTTCATTATTCCAGAAAGGAAGCTGAAGCCAGGTGTAGTGGCACATCCCTGGAACCCCAGCACTCTGGCGTAAGGAAGAGGATCATTTCAAGGTCATCCTCAGGTACAGAATGAATTCAAGAGGCCAGCCTGAGGGCCAGTGGCACAACTCAGTGGATAATGATGCCTCTCGCCAAGGCCAAAGTTGTACTGTGATCGATTGCTGGACCCACAGAGTAGGAGAGAAGTGACTTTTGAAAGTTGTCCTCTGACCTTCTCACACATGCACATGAAATGTAATACATTTTAAACAAGAAGCTAGCCTGAGCTACATGAGACCATGTCTCAAAAACAACGACAAGAAACAAAACGGAGCTGGAGAGATAGCTCAGGAGTTAAGAGCACTGACTGCTCTTCCAGAGGACGCGGGTTCAATTCCTAGCAACCAGATGGCAGCTCACAATTGTCTGTGACTCCGGTTCCAGGGGATCTGATGCCCTCACACAGACACACACACAAACAAAACACCAATCAATCTTCAGAAAATAAAAATTAAAAGTTATTAAAACAAACAATCAAACAAACAAACAAACAGCCCTTAGGAGGTAGAGGAAGGAAGATCTCTGTGAGTTCCAGGCCAGCTGAAGCTACATAGTGAGACCCTGTCTCAAAACAACAATAACAACAAACCAAAAAAAAAACTCCCCCAAACCATAAATGAGTCAGGTAGTGGTGGTACACACCTTCAATCCCAGTACTTGGGAGGCAGAGGCAGGCGGATCTCTAAGTTTACAAGACCAGCCTGGTCTACAGAGTGAGTTTCAGGTTCGCCAGAGCTATATAGTGGGCCCTATCTCTAAATAAAGTAGAGCAACATCAAGCCGTGACCTAAGTTTTGCTAATTACGTGTGTGTGCACGTGTACACGCGCATGGTTGCTCGTGACATAGTGCATTAGAGGGTAGCTTGCCAAGTCCATTCTCTTCCCACCAATAGGCCACGAGGTTTGGCGGCAAGCACCTTTACCTGCTGACCCACCTTGCAGCCCCAGGGAGTTTTTGAGGTTTTGTTTATTTATTTATTTTTTTGGTTTTTCTCTGTGTAGCCCTAGCTGTCTTGGAACTCACTCTGTAGACCAGGCTGGCCTCGAACTCACAGAGATCCGCCTGCCTCTGTCCCAAGTGCTGGGATTAAAGGCATGTGTTACCACCGCCCGGTGGTGCTCTTACTGGCTGAGCCCTCTCTAGCCCACAGGGGCTGATTGCTAAACTGCCAGTTCTTCCCGTTGATCTGTATGTCTCTGGGAAGGCTAACACGACACACACTTCATTTTTCTTTTCTTTTTCCAGTGCTGGGAGTTGAACCCAGAGAGCTACTTGTATATGTGAGGACCACTGAGAGCTGTCCGCCAGGCCCCAGTCTGGATAGTAACTGAATCTGAATTGGACCAGAGAAATGCACAGAGAGCTCTCTTATCTCTCTGTCCACTTTAAAGTTTTGGGACGCTTCCAAGTGCAGGATCTCAGTGCTGAAACATCTGTGAGAGGACACAGGGCTCGGAAGGCTTCATGGTAAAGCCCGAGACCCATATAGAGCACCAGAGATCCCTGGACCAGTCTATGGGTTGACTCCCAGTCAGCCGCTCTCATCTCGGCTTATTAACTCCTGGTGGAGTCCAGAAATTTGAGAAAACAAAAGAGGAGAGAAAAATTAGAACCTCCCCCCCAAATTGCACATGGCCATCTCAGCAGCTTTGTTTATAAATTGCCTAAACTTGAAAGCATTCATGTTCCTCAACAAATGAATGAATGGGTACATACAGAGAACGGAGTATTATTCAGCACCGAAAAGGAGGGTATGACATCACACACCTTTAATCTCAGCACTCAGGTGGCAGAGGCACAGAGGTCTCTGAGTTCAAGACCAGCCTAGCCTACGGAGAATTTCATGTCAGCCATTGCTACACGATGAGACCCTGTCTAAAACTAAATAAATGATGAATGAATGAAGAAATGAGTCTCAAGGCAAGAGAAGATATGAAGGGACCTCACGTGCACATTACTATTCAAGGTTGGCAATCTGCAAGGCTATGTACAGTGCATGTCCCCGAGAGCTCTGAGGCATTCTGGAGGAGAACCTGCTATGGCAATGGTAAGATAAATGGTATCTAGCACCAGAGGAAGGGGGTGTGTGAAGAGGTAGAACCTGGACAACTCTGAGGACAGCAAAAGGGCCCCATTTGCTCCCATGATGGTGGAGACACAGCATGTGTTTTCTATACCCCACAGCGTCCACCCACAGTAGCCTCTGCGGTAGACTATGGAGTCCCAGGGATACCGGATCTGCAACATTTGCCTATTCCTACAAGTGAAGCAGTTGGTGGGGGACCTTGTTGACATGGTTGGTGCTGGTCATGCGTGGTGGCCAGGCATCCATGCAAATCTCCCTACCTTCGGACCAGTGCTGCTGCGAACCAAAAACCACTCTCAAAAGCATGATCTTACTTTACTTTTTAAGCGAAGGGAGGTTGTAAACTGGACCGGTTCTCCGGGCAGGTAGGCCAGCATGTACCTGTGAGACCAGCACTTGGGAGGCAGAGTGAGGATGACCAGGAGTGTTTAAGACCAGCCTGGGCTCCATGAGATCCTGTCTCAAAACCAAACAAAGCAAAACAAAGCAGAATTCCAGAAGAATGAAAGGAAGACCTGGGGAGATGGCTCAGCCTGTACAGAGCTTGCTGCACAAGCGTGATGAAGATGCCAGGCGTGGGGGGTGCTAGCTCCCGGGCTGCCGCTCTCGTCTAGTTGGTGAGTGAGCATCGGGCCATGAGAGACCCTGTTACAAAGAGGGGACTGTGTTCCTGAAGATACCTGAAGCTGTCCTCTGGCCTTCACACACACACACACACACACACACACACACACACACCATCCACACGTCATCCACACAACCTCACACTCCCTCACACACACCAGAAAATGGAGGGAAAAAGAAAGGAAACGAGAGGGAGAGAGGGGTGGGGGAGACGATGAATGGAGACTTCCTCATCAGGTTAGAGTCAGATTTCCCTTCCGTGGGAAGAACCGGGATGCGCTGGCTCATCCGGGCGCTTCGCCTGGGTACTGCATTTTCAGAGTGAAAACACGGTGCCGCCGTGCTTTTAAAATCACACTGACTGATGGTGCGTGCACGAGCATCTATGTGAGCACGCAGGCGCCGAAGTCAGGGGGCAACTTTTGGGAGTCAGTTCGAGCCTCGGCAGCGGCAGCGAGAGCCTTTGTCCTCTGCGACACAGTGCAAGCATTTTAACACAACATCGAACCGGGACCAGCAAGATGGCTGAGGTAAAAGGGCCTGCCACACAGGCCTGGCGATCTGGGTTCGATTGCAAGAACCCACAGTGGAGAGAGAACGCACCCCCTCAAATTGTCCTTCGACTTCCACGGGCATGGTACAGTGTGCCTACACACTCTCACAGCACACAATAATAAATCAAAACATTTTGAGCTAAGTCCTACAAAACCAAAGGCAAACATATTATAATTTAATCCTCAGTTTGGCAGTTGCTCCCAAAAGCTCCTTAAAGTAGTGTTTCCCCAAAACTTGCCTAAAGTGAAACCTCAGCTATCAGCATCGTCTGAGAGGGGCTTATTTCGGAAAAATGCTGATGTCAGAGTTCTGCTGCCAGGCTCGGTGGTACATGCCTTTTATACCAGCATTTGAAAGACGAGGCAGGAGGATTGCCTTGAGTTTGAAGTTAGCCTGGCCCAACCTCACACAGTGAATTCCAGACCAGCCTGGGCTACAGAGTGAGACTCTGTCTCAGACAATGAAGTTGGAGGAAGCCCAAGGCAAGACACTCAACAGAGTTCTTGCTTGGCATGTGTGAAGCCCTGGATATAATCCCACCACTTGGGAAGTAGGCGGAGAAGGATCAGAAATTCAAGGTCATCCTTGCTACACAAGCCAACCTGGACTACATGAGACCCTGCCTTAAAACAAAACAAAACAAAAAACAGTGAGATGGTGGTGCACACCTTTAATCCCAGCACTCCAGAGGCAGAGGCAGGTGGGTTTTTGAGTATGAGGTCAGCCTGGTCTACAGAGCGAGTTCCAGGACAGCCAGGGCTACACAGAGAAAATCTGTCTCAAAAACAAAACACAACAACAAACGAGTTCTGGATGTAGATTCATGTACGTTCTCTCCAAGTCTTTGCCAACTTACCACCTTCCCTAGGAGGGCTTTCCTGATTTAAAATTAAATATTAAGGGGCCAGCAAGATGGTAAAGGCATTTGCTGCCAAGCCTGACTTTCTGAGTTTGGTCCTTAGGAAGCACATGACAGAAGAGAGAACTTTTGAGAATTGTCCTCTGACTTCCTTCTGTGGACCATGGTGTGCACGCACGTGTGTGTACACACACACACACACTAAAATATAATAGTAATCCAAATTGGACATCAAACCAGGTGTGGTCTCATGCATGTAATCCTGGCACTTAGGAGGCTGAGGCAGGAGGATCATGAGTTCCAGGGCAGGCTGGGCTACCTAAATGAACAAATCTGAGTATCACTTCCTCCCCGATACCATCCAATCTCCCCATCCCTTCTCCATAACACTTAACAGTGCTCCTAATTATTCATCAGATTCTCGTTGGCACAAACCAACCATCATAATGGTGGCTGTGAATACTGTACTGGGGACAGTGTCTAGAAGGGAGGTGTTCTGTAAACATTTGAGACGGGCTACATCACCTCCATGGCTGGCGCGCCACGTCCCTTGTCTGAGATGTCTTTCTCAAGAGTATTGAAAAGCATTATAAAGCAAACGATTCTTTTATGCTTGGAGTGAGCGTGGGTACGTAGTACTGGAGAGGAAGAGCCGGGGGCTACCTCCTCTAATCTCCCAGTTCTAGAGTCTGGGTCCCAGTGATCTGAGGATCAGTTTTCCTTAATACCATCCAGATCCTCCATTTACTGTGAGGATCATGCATCTTGCAGCTGCATTGTCCTGGGAGGGCCACCCTGAGAAGGATTCCTTGTCCCTTGTGTGAGCCAAGTGAACGGAACCAGCCAGGTAGCGAAGAACCTGCAGAGGCAGGGGACGCGAGTCCACTCCATGCCACTGTGCTCCACACTAGTTATTGACACAAGGAAGCAGAGGCTTTCTGCTCCAGGGGCCTGAATGAGGGTGCCAATAAGGGATGCTATCTTAAGCTACTACCTACAGTCTTGGCTGGCTTTGAACAAACAATGCTTACTATGTCCTGGCCTCTGAGCCACCTGCCAAAGGCATGAGCACAGAGACCAGCGTTCACACGCCCTTCCCTGCATGTCTCCGAGCACATTTTCATACACAAGGAACCCGAGGTTCAGATCCAGAAGGAATCAGGTCACCAACACCGGGCACAGGGTGTGGTTTACCGGCTGACCCTCATCTAGGTCTCTGCTAATGGCACACCTGAAGTTCCAGCTTAGGTTGAGATGGTAAAAACCGTCCTGTATAGGATGCTGCCCCACCCCACCTCCCAATCCAGGGGATGCTGAGAAACTGGGGGAGAGTAGGAAGAGACAATTAGGAAAAAAGCAAGTTTGTTTGTACTCCGTGGCAGGATATACCTGCTGAGCGTTCCCACAAGGTCCCTAAGGAAATCCTTAAAGGCGTCTCAGTCTCTCCCGGGGTGATGGATGGGGGAGGAAGGTGCTAAGAGGACCCGGGTAGCACCTCCAGGTTGGGATGCCAAGGCTGGGGGGGGGCGCACATCAATACAAAGGTACATAAGTGCAAGATGGGTACAAAGGCTACTGGGTGACACTGGTGGGTTTAAGGAAGGAAGGGTGAGGGAGGAGAGGGAAGGTAGCAGGGAGGAGCTTGTGGAGATCCACAGCAGGTACAGGGATGGAGCTGGGCCCCCTGACCCTCCTGTCTTGACCATTTCTAATTTGGTTTCAACCAGGGAAGTCAAGAGATCCCTTAGGCTTGAGGAAGGAGGGTGGACTGTACCTCCCGTCAGCTATAAGAGACTCTCTTGGTCTTCCCAGGCTGGAGAGAAATTTCAGGAGTGAGTGAAGAGACATGGGGTGTAGTAGGAGGGAGGAGATCCTAAAGACAAACGAGTCAGACCCGAGGAAGGGAAGGAGTTCGGCTTCATAGAGGCGAATGAGTTACGGAGGGAAGTTAACTCCAAACTCGGTGGGCAGGCAGGCAGCTCAGGTCCTTCCAAAGCAGACTGGAGGGAGACTAGGACTCTGTAAAAAGAGGGGGGTCATTCGAGGGGAAAAGTGCACAGAGATTCCCTCCCTGGAATCCCTGAGACACTGATTCTCTTCCAGCTTCCTCGGGATCCAGCGGCGTCTGGAACCAGGTCCCCCCCACTCCAGACAGAGTCGGGAAGGGGCTGGAAGAGTGAGCCGGGAGGAGCTGGCTGTACACACAAGGGCGGGGAGGCAGCACACTGAGAACCCAGGCTCCAGGCAGGGCATCCTCTCAACAGACCACGGGGGTCCCAGGTGTGGAGAGAAAGGATTTGGGGGGAGTCGCGCGAGGCACTCAATTTGGACCCCGAGGGCCCGGGAGGGACGAGGAAAACTGGGGAGAGATTGTACTGGTGTGCTGGTAGAGGTTCCCCACTCGGGACGCGAGGGACTGCGAGGGCTCCCCAAATTGGACGTGGGAAGCTAGGAGTGGACTGGAGACCATAGTCAGGGTAGTCTAAATTAGGTTCAGGAGAAACTGGGGGGCTCCAAGGGCGGCTTCTCGCTCGGACTGGGAGGAGAGATTCTTACCCGTTGGAAGGTGTGGGGACTGGGGCGGGGGGCCACTGGGCTATCTCCAACCCGACCCAGGAAGATTAGGGGCGTCTTCTAAATTCTGAATAGCGGGGACCTGGGAGGTAGGACTGGGGAGGGTTCCCGATCCGGAGCCGAGCTACCTTGAACGCACCGGGAAGCGCTTCATCCCGGGAGGGCGTTCCCGCGGCCGGGCCCCCGCGCCGCTGTGGGTGAGGGGTGCGGCCGCGCCCCAGGCCCCGGGCCCGCACCGGGAATCAGGGGGAGCTCGCTCGCTCGCTCGCCCCCCAGGACGCCCAGGAGCCCCGCGGGAGGGGGGTCCCAGCGCCGCCGCCTCCGCGGGCGCCCGGGCGCGCGCCGGGCTTTATGCGCGCAGGGCGGCGGGGGGAGGAGCCGGCAGGTCGGCCCCCGGCGGGCCCTCCCCTTGGCCGTCCCCGCCCGCCCGCCCGAGCGGGGTCGGGGGAGGGGGCAGCATGGCCTGTCCGTCCGGCCCCCTTCGCCGCGCTCCTCATCTGCCCCGCGCCGAGCGCCGCCGCCGCCGCCGCCGCCGCCGCTCCGCTGCCCGCGCCGCCCGCGGCTCCCGATGGAGACTGACGCGCCCCAGCCCGGCCTCGCCTCCCCGGACTCGCCGCACGACCCCTGGTACGGTCCGGCCCGGCCCGGCCCGGCCTGCCCAGCCCGCGTCCGCCCCGGCCCCGCCAACATGGCCGATCCGGGTCGGGCCGGGGCCTCCCCGGGGCCCGAGCCCGCGCCCCCTGCTCCCTGGCGCCCGGCGCTCACGCGGGCCCTTTGTGTCTCTGCTCCTCCCGCAGCAAGATGTTCATCGGAGGACTCAGTTGGCAGACCACGCAGGGTGAGCCAGCCCGGGGAGCACCCGCCGGCCCCGCACCGCCACCCTGCACCCCTTGCGGCGCCCCAGCCCCGGACGCCCCTGCCCGGCCCTGCGCCCTGCTGACCCCGGGCGCCCTCGTGCCCTCTTCCGCGCCCCGCCCCGGGGACCCCGAGAGCGCAGCACGCTTGGCGAGCGCGCACGGCCCGGCGCGGGTTGGGGAGCAGTTGACGGGGGGGGTGGGTGGGGTGGGGTTCAGGGGGCATCGGGGGGGGGGCGGGCTGGGCCCCCGGGACCCGCCAGCGGCAGCTCCAACTCCGCTCGCACCTGCGGCTCAAACTTTTGTGAGGCGGCTCCCGGAGCGGCGGGAACCCAACCGGAGCGGTCCCCCACTCCAGCCCGGCCCGGCCCTTGCCTCCCCGAGGCCCCGGTGGGCGCCAGGAAGGCTCCACGGGAACCCCCCGGCGAGTGCAGGGGTGGCGGGGGGGGGGGCCGGCAGTGGAGAGCGCGCGCGGGCAGCTTGGCGCGGGGGCGGCAGGGCCGCGCTGGGGTCACCGGGGGCAAAGGACGGGGGAGGAGGGGGAAGGGCTCCGGGCCTGGGCTGGTCCGAAGGCGGGTGTGTGGTTACAGAAGGGCTGCGCGAATACTTCGGCCAGTTCGGGGAGGTGAAGGAGTGTCTGGTGATGCGGGACCCCCTGACCAAAAGATCCAGGTGAGTCGCCGAAACCTCCCCTGCCGCCGGGGCTCGCCCCTTCCACCCGCGGCCACTCACTGCCCTTGTAAACCATCTGCCTGCTTCTCCCTCCTCACTACGCGGCGCAGGGGTTTCGGCTTCGTCACTTTCATGGACCAGGCGGGGGTGGATAAAGTGCTGGCGCAATCTCGGCACGAACTGGACTCCAAAACCGTGAGTGGCCCTCGGGGTTTCGGGGGTGGTGGTGGTGGTCCTTTGGGAGTGGGAGGCTGCCGGAGGGGAGAGAATCAGGACGCTCTCCAGGGGACAGTTGGATGGGGTTCTGGAGGAGAGGGGGAGAGTTTTCTGAGACTTGAGAGCTGTCATGCATTGAAACTTTCTCAGTAGAGTTGGGGGCAGAGGGAGGAAGAAAAAAAAAAAAAATCCCAGGCCAGGCCTGGGAGAAGATGCCACACACACACACCCACTCAGGTATTGACGAGGGCAGCAGCAACAACTACCCTCTCTCTCTGTGAGTACTGATCTTGATACTTCAGGGTTTGGGGTCGAGCTAGGTCCCTCTCCTACCCCAGATTGAGTGAGTCAGGGCCGCAGTGACCCACGGTGGCTTCTCTGAAATCTAACTGCTGTGTGACCCTGTGACACCCCCTTTTGCATTCCAGACCAATGGCAAAGCATCCCAGAGCCCCCCTCCCCTTCTCCCGCCCTCCTTCCCGGACTTTGGTCACTGAGCTCTCCTTGCTTTGTGTAGAAGACAGGCTTGCACCTTCTTTGCCCTTACAGGGGATTTATGAACACGGAGCTAGCAAAAAAAAAAAAGTCCTTCTGAAGACTAGATCTTAGGAGAAGCCGCTTGCTTGGCATTCAAACTCCTGGAACATTTTGCTTGTTTCCCACTGCTCCCCAATGTCTAGAACCCTGCAGGGGGCGCTGGCGGAGGCCATCTCAGGGGTTCCACAAGGAAAAGG
This sequence comes from Peromyscus maniculatus bairdii, assembly GCF_049852395.1. NCBI lineage: Eukaryota > Metazoa > Chordata > Mammalia > Rodentia > Cricetidae > Peromyscus > Peromyscus maniculatus. The sequence continues at coordinate 5,726,510 of NC_134874.1, forward strand.
AGGAAAAATCATAGGAAGGCTTACTTGGTGATGGGGGGTGACTGTCTGCCGGGGGGCGGGGGGGGGGGGAGGGGGCTGGGACAGTGTGACCTCTCTCCACACTCCCTCGTTCTTCCCCAACCCTGGGCCTCCCTGCTTTGGGCCCAGTCACTGGCTCCTGTTTACCTGCAACAATGGCTGGTTGTGCCCAAGAATTTGTTAAATTACCGTCTGTCCCCAGCTCCTCTTATCTCTGCCCAGTGGCTCCCACTCCTGTTCACAGTAATGAGCGAATGAGGCCAGGCCTCGACTTTGCCTGCTCTTCTGAAAGGATCTTCTTGGCTCAGCCTGAGTGACCCAGGCTGGGAAAAGCGGAGACAGTGGCCTATTGTTTTTTTTGGCGATTATCTGCCATCAAGCAGCTTGTTTCTCCTACCATCCCCTGTCCTCAGAATGTCCTGATGGCTTCTGCTGCTTTTAGGAAGCTTGAATTTTGGGGCTGGGGCTGGGGCTGGGGTGGGGGTGCCTGGCTGAAGGAGTGCAAGATTGATAAGGGAAGGGGGGTGGTGGATGGTGAGATGGGTATCCTCAGGAGATGGAGGCTGCCAACCGCAAGGGCTTTGTCTGTGTTTAGCATCTCTTGGGCTGGGGAAGGGGGCGGGCAGGAGTCTATTTTGGATGCCGACTTTCACCTTTTATTTACTTGTTGGGTTTTATTTATGTTGCCAGCTGTGAGTCAGAGTGGAGGTGGTGTGTGTGTGTGTGTGTGTGTGTGTGTGTGTGTGTGTGTGTGTGATGAGGATTTGGTGCATGTGGGTCTGGGGGAGTATGGCTTGGGTGCTGTCCGTCCGTCGGGGGTCTGTGCATTGAGGTATGTAGGTAGGTGGCTGGGGAGCCACATCTGGGAGAAATGAAAAGATGTGAGTGTCCATAGAGGTATGGAACCAACACTTCAGGCGGGCAGTGCGTGGTTTTGATTGTCCCGAGAGATCACAGAACCCTCGCTGGCGGAGGGACATTGTCCTAGGGGTAGGTTTTGGAGTTCCGTCTCTGGGCAGATTCCAGTAGGAGAGCTGGCGAAATTCTACTTCCTGGTTCATGCCATGCAGGCCGAGGGAGGCTGGGGCCAGTTGTCTAGAACGAGGCCGAGTTTTGAATGGAAGGAACTTTGGGAAAAGATAGATCTTGCCTGTGATTGGCTGGTAACTTCTAAATGATGTCCGTCCGTGCGAGCGGCAAGAAATTGGCATGACCAAGCCTCGTAGGCCCGGTCTGGGTCACAGAGTGTCGCATTCTGTTTCTTACGGTCTGCTGGGGCGGCTTGGGCACCCAGGAGTCGTACCCAGGTGCGTCCTGATTTGGTTCCCTCTGGTTGTTCACCGGCAAGGGCAAAGGTAGCCTTCTGGTAATAACACCTTTGTTTGTGCGGCGAAGGGATGTTCACAAAGGGCCGCTTTCACCCTTTATCTCGTTTGGTCCCCCCCCCCCCCCCCCCCGCAGCTGCCCTCAGCAGAAGTGGGTGTGATTTGTCCCCACTTTGCAGATGAGGGAACTGAGGCAGGTGAAGCTTCTGAGATCACAGGCTTGGCCTCCAGCCCAGAGTTTCTAAGTCCAAAGCCCCCCATGCCTTTTCACACCACGGAAGGCTGCGGCCTGCCTCACCTGGAGCCTGGCTGCAACTATCAGGAGCTGTTTTGTGTACAGCAGCCTCTAGGAGGGCTGGTCAGGGGTCAGGGGTCGCGAGGAAAGAGAACTGAGTCTGTTCCTGGAGGGTCTGGACTCTCCTCCTGGCCCTCTCCAGGCAGAGAGTCTCCGTTGGCAAAGTTAGAATTCCGTGCCTCACCGAGGCAGTAGGGTCACGACGCTGACGCCCGTGTGGCGTCTGTTCGGCAAGGCCTGTCCGTGTCTCATACTTGGTGAAATAAGACTTGTTTTTTTCTTTTTACTGTGAGCTAGACACCGCGTCACATGCTTGGTTTGCATTATCTGCAGTAGTAACCTGCAGGCGGCCCTTTGGAATAGGTATGAGTTGTCCGTTTAGCAGGTGAACTTGACCTTGGAGCTCTTCGAAGTTTAAATAACTTGCCAGGGGTCTCTCATAGCTAGAAAGTGGCATACACGGGATTCGAACCCAGTGTGTCTTCCTGCCCCAAAGCTACTGCGCTTATCCTCACTCCTGTGTTCTGGGGTGAAGGAGACTGGAGGCTGTGCAGCCACCCCAGGCTGTATGGGGTACCCAAGACCACCCCTTACCTGTCCTCTTACATGTCTCTTGCAGATTGATCCCAAGGTGGCCTTTCCCCGGAGAGTACAGCCTAAGGTAGGTGTGCAGATTGTGCGTGCGCGTGCGTGCTGGGGAAGCGCCTTTATCCTGGGCGGTTCCGGGTAATGGTCTCCCAGGCATTCTCTTCTGTGGCAGATGTGTCTGGAACCTCGGTCTGGAGTGTCTCTGGGGTGTGCTGGGGGTGAGGAGAGGGGATACCTGTGTTGTACGGAATGAAGACCCTGTGCATCATTCCACCTGTGTGCTGGGGTGGGCAGCAGATGGCCTGGCGTGTTTCGGAAAAGAGAGGAAGTCATTTTGTTGTCCTGTATTTGAAGCCAATACAGTTTGGACCCTGAGTGTGATTTTAGCCTCATAGGTCACAGTCTCTGGACCCTGAGTCTTGGAGGGACAAGCTTGTCTTAGCTTGGGATGAGAGAGTGTGCCTCTGACTTCAAGTCACTCTCCTGTCTCTGGGTGTGAGGTGTGTTGTGCTTTTGGAGGGGAACCCTTCAAGTCTGTCACCTGTTGTGTTTTTTGTTTTGGGTTTTTTGTTTGTTTGTTTGTTTTTTGGTTTTTCAAGACAGGGTTTCTCTGTGTAGCCCTGGCTGTCCTGGATCTCGCTCTGTAGACACGCCTGCCTCTGCCTCCTGAGTGCTGGCATTAAAGGACCGCCGCATGGCTACCTGTTGTGTTTTAACTTGACCATCCCGGGCTCTCAAGGGTTTTCTTCTAGAGCAGAGGGTGGGCAGAAGGAATTCTGAGCAGTTGAGCAAAAGAGCGCTCAAAACTTTCGATGCAAGGTGAGGACCTTAGATTCAATTCCAGACATCATGGCGACTGACCAGATCTTAGCTTTTAAGCCACTGACTTACGGGGATGGGAAGAAAGGCCAAGTCTGGTACCAGGAGTCTGGGCTTTGCTGAGATCGCCCCAGGACTGGATGATCCTTCTCAAGGAGGTCTCATTTCCCCCCTTGGTGGCAAGTAAGGTGCTCTGAGATTCTGCACCATGAATTCCATCAAGGCTGCCAGCTCCTGCCGGGGTGGAGGGAAAGAAACACGTTTTAGGGGACAGAAAGGGGCATCTCTGGAAAGGGTCCAGCAGAGGGTCTGAAAGCAATTACGGGAGCAGGTATTCGAAGGGAGCCACACCAGGAAGCACATGGTCGGAATTGGGTTAATTCCATTAAGCAGTTTGGTGACAGAAGGTCCCTTAGTGTTAGGATGGGGCTGGGAATTGCCTGGGATTAGCCATGCGCTCCTGGGGTAATTAGGACCATGTGTTCTTCCTAAAACAGGGCTGGGGCCAGGGGGCTGCCAGAGGTTGGGTTGGGAGGAAGGTTGATGAGGAAAATGTCGGTGTTAAGTTTGGTGACACCCTGTGGTGGCTTTGGTGTCTCCCAGGAGGACTGGTGGAGTCTTCGTGCTAGGCAGTGGGTCTGGGCTCTGGGCGTACCCCCCCCCTTCCTTGTATAGGTCCTTAGGGAAGGCATTCTCCATACACAGACCCCAGGGTGGGTGGGAGGCACACTCAACGCCAGCCAGTGTGGGGTGCACAGATGCTTGTGACGGACCTAGAAGCAGGAGACCGAGGGGGAACTTGGAAGGGGAGCCTTAGAGAAGCCGGGGCCCTGGAGAAGCCGGGGCCCTGGAGAAGCCGGGGCCCTGGAGAAGCTGGGCCCTGGAGAAGCCGGGGCCCTGGAGAAGCCGGGCCCTGGAGAAGCCGGGGCCCTGGAGAAGCTGCGGCCACCACTGTGAGCTTGTCAGCTGGCATCCTGGCAGGGGGGACCCCCCCTCCCCCAGCCCCTGCTGGTGGCGGTAGGCCACAGGACTCAGATGCCCACTTTCTCATTCCTTCTCCCCCGACAGATGGTCACCCGAACGAAGAAGATCTTTGTGGGGGGGCTGTCGGTGAACACCACCGTCGAGGATGTGAAGCAATATTTTGAGCAGTTTGGAAAGGTAGGTCTTTTGGAAAGGGGGGTGCTTAGCTGGGGCCGGGGAAGCCCCGGAGAATAGATCAGGCCAGGTTGGGGGGTGGCAGTCAGATCATCCTGGTTCCAGCGCAAGGGCAGAGTAGGGTCTGGCCCTCCCCTCAGGTGAGGTCAGAGCAAGTCAGTTTGGGTTCCCCACCCATCGATGGGCCTCAGACTCTGGACCTCTCCAGGGAGAGGAAGCCGCATGCATAGTCTCTCTGTTACCCTCCTCTGTATTTTTCTCCTGCTTCTCTTCCCAAGGGAGGAGGTGCTCCTGTAGCCAGTTCAATCCAGTCCGTCCTCCCCCCCCCCCTTTGCCTCCTGGGAGCTTGCACCTGTCTAGGCCACAGGCAGCTGCACCTTCCTGGGGAGGATGATAAGACGCCAATAAATAAGAATCCTTATTGCGTTGGGTACCCTGCTTACCCAGGTGGGGAGCTGGGGATGGTGCTGATCCCTCAGGTATTGGGACTGAAGAAAAACATCCCGAAGTCTGCTCTGGCCCAGATAGATGACCAGCCCCTCAGCTCTTGGGTGTGTTGAGATTTCATTTCTGGGCCTTGGAAGAGGTAGGCCATGAATAGGAGGTGTGGGGCCACTAAGACAATAAAGGTATCCCTAGCAAAACCGAGCAGTGTAAACTTCAAGGTTCCATGGGGAAATGTCAAAGGGGGTCGGTCTGTCTGAAGAGCAGGGGATGAAGGAGGGCCGCCTGCTTGCGTGTTTCAGGTGAGATAGGCCAGGGCTTGGGTCCCTTGCCCTCTCCATCATGACATGTGAATTCCCCAGAAGGCCAAGCTGGCCCTCGGCTTGGGAGAGAGACAGTGAGCTGTGGCCGGGTGGGGGGTCTGCAGGCCAGAGGATGCTGACGTGTTGGGGCCAGAGGCCTTGGCTCAGGCGCCTCCTTGGGGACCTGGGTCCAAGATGCAGGGCAGGCAGAGCCTGGGCCCCAGAGGGAAGGGCGCTCCTGGGAAGCTGCAGGCCCCGGCTCGGCTCCGGCGGGGTGTCTTTGTGTCTGAGCACCGAGCATTAGAGCCCGCACTAATCTGATCCAGCAGCTGTGATTGGAGGCCGCCTGCCCCCGGGGCCGGCGTTGCCATGGCAACCGGGCCCCAGGAGAAGCCGTCAGCGGCCGCGTCTTTTGTTCGGGCCTAAATCGGCGTTGGCATGTGAAACCGGCCCGGGGAGGCCAGGGGGAGCTGGAGAATAGGCTGCCAGGGAGCGAGGGGGACAGCCGGGGATGCCAAGGGCCCCGCGGCTGGGGGGCCACCCCCCCCTCCCGCCTGGATCGAGGGGCCGCCACCGAGGGGGGAACAATGGTCAGCCGCCATGGCTGCCACTCAGGCTTAGCCGCCGCCGAACTTGGCGGCTCCCACTGGTCAGCAGGCCTCGGTCGCCTCCCCTCCCCCCTCCAGAGCCCCCCTGCCCCCAGGTTCCCATGGAGACCAAAGCCTATTAAGGACACTGGGCTGGTAGCCTCCCTCCCCTCAGCCGGCCCCAGGATGAGGGGGGGGGGAAACACCACCGGTGTGGGGGTACCCTAGACCCCAGCCACTTTCCTCAGGGGGCCCTACCCGGGCTTCCACCCCACCGCCTCCACGGGGTTCTGTCCAGCCAACCGAGCCCGGCTTGGAGGACGTTGGGGACCCAAGGATGTTGAGTTTGGAAGCCTGGGGTGGAAGAGGCCCGGAAGGACTGGATTTGACCTGAATCAGTTTGTGGGTCAGGCCAGAAACTCAAAGCTGCAGGATTAAGGAGGAAGGGTGTGGCTGTTTTTTTTTTTTTCCTTCTTTCTTTCTGTTCATTCACTCATCCATTCAAAAAATAATTAATTGAGCACAAGTCAAGATGCCGGGTAGAATAGTGATGTCGATTATAAACTGACGCAGCTGCCCTGGTGGGACCTGGGAGTCATTCTCTCCGGTTGGGACCTGTGGGCAGGTCCCTCCATAATAAAGATAATCACAGCTGCTGTTTATCGAGTGCATCCTGAACCCCAGCTCCTGGAAGTTGAGTATTCTGTGTACTCCTTACATTTAACTTCTCTAAGAAATAGTCTCTATGAATACCCATTTTACAGACCGAGGGATCAAAGTCGTAGAAACCCAGAGCCATTTACCCTGAGGACACCCAGCCAGCAAACACAGTATCCAAGACGCCAGCTCACGCCTGCTCTCCTCAAAGCTTCCCCTTTTGATCAGACCCTCCTGGGTGTCCGTTTTCCAGTGCTTAAGCGAGGGGTGAGATGTGCTGAGCCTGACGAAGTGTGCTGAGCCGGCCGAGCTGGGGTTAGAGGTCTGAGTGTGGCCATTGGCTCAGGAGTGAGGGATGGCATTCTGCTGCGGGAAGCTGTCATTTTCTGCTGAGATTCTCCAGGAACCCCACGGTCTCGGGTTTCAGTGGGGTCTTGGTTCCCTCTGGGGAAACCGGAGGCCTGGTCTAGCTTGACCCCTAAGGAGAGAGCTTCCGGGTTCTCTAAGGAGGCCCACCCTATTTCTGGGTCTGCACTTCCTGCTTTAATGAGGCTTGAGAGGCATCTTTTTAAGGCTGATGAAGGGCCTGGAGTAGGGTGGGGAGAGGCTGTGCCTTCTCGTCTGAGGACATATCCCTGCCATGAGGAGTCAGGTCAGTGGTTGGAGCAGACGGAGGCCCAGGAGAAGGCGGGCAGGTTGTCTGTGTGTCTGGAGCTGTGGCTGGGGTTCAGGAGAGAGTAGCTGATGTTGACCCTCCCCCTCCCCCTCTCTCACCTCCTCCCCTCCCCCAGCCAGTGCCAGGCTAGCAGCTCAGGCAGTGAACTCTACTTGCTTTAATTACAGCCTCTAGCTAAAGGAAACCTCAATTAGAGAACAGATCTGTAGCAGAAGGGAGTCTGGCTGCTGGCCTTTTCCAAAAAGGGAAGAGGCTTTGGTTTTCCCACCTCATAATCTTGTTCCCCCATATTTCTTCCTCCAGTACCTACTTTGTGCCTTTTCCTCCCTGGCTTGGTGCGGGACTTGCTGTGTGACCTTGGGCAGGCAACTTCACCTCTCTGAGCCCATTTCCCGTAGCTATACAGTGGGGGATGAGCCTGTGCAGGGAGCATTGAGATGACAGAAGCCAAAATGTCAGGCATACGTTTGGAGTCTAATAAATGCATGGCTGATCCGTTGAGACTCTGACCCGTGGACTCTGATGTGCTGTGATGTCTAGGGTGCTGTCCCCCTGGAGAGAGCAGGTTTAAGATAAAAAGACTGGGGTAGTCAGGAGGGGTGTAGGTTTGGGGGGCCCCGGGTTGGTGTCTGTGGGTCCTAACACAGCAGGCTGTGTTTCAGGTGGATGATGCCATGCTGATGTTTGACAAAACCACCAACCGACACAGAGGTGAGTGCCGCCCCTCCCCCCTCCCTGGCCGGGCCCGGGGCCTGTGATCCATCCGCCAGGGGGCTGCAGGTCACAGCTGCCCTTTCATGGTGCCTCCTGACATCCTATCCCTGCTGCCGATCCAAGTCCTCTCCAGGGCCGGGCCTCACAGAAGGCTTTTGTCCTCTTTCCTGCACTCGAAACTTTGCCAGTTGCAGACACACACACACACACACACACACACACACACACGAGGAGCTGAGGACACCCCCCAACGGGATCCTGTACCCCTTCCTTGGTCAGTGTCTGTCCCCCTACCCCAGCTACCTTGTCCCTGGTCACCAGAACTGAGGCCAGGCTGCCCCAGGGTCAGATAGACTCTACCCCTTCAGGGAGTCTGCCCCCCCCAAGCTAAACCCAGGTCCTCCCCCCCCCAGTCCTCCTGGCCCAGAACCTGGTCACATCTGGGCCTCGCTGCTGTGTCCTGCCTGGTGATTTTCTCCCAAGGGTTTTGCCTTCTGAGAAATCCCAGCCCAGCCCTTGGGGGACTCCCTGAGGGAGGGGGCAGGGGCTGTTTCTCCAGTGGCTTCAGGGCTTTTAGCTTCTTTGGGCAGAGTGGCGTGGGCTGTGAGTGTGTAATGGGTGTGGTGAGGGGGTCTTAAGTGTGCCTGGTATGTCAGGGCAAACACACCTGTAGAGTCCCGTCCCCCCCCAGTGTCTGTGAGATAGGGTTTGCATGTATACCTACATGTTCTCTGTAGGAAGGTTTGTTTGGGCATTTTAGGCGTGAGGTCATCCCCACCTTTCTGTGGAGTTGTGTACTTTTGGGCTCAAGCAACTTCAATTTAAAAAGACCCCCCCCAAAAAAAATGATATCTAGAGAGCTGAGAACGCAGCCCAGTGGGCTAGTAGATGCACTGAAAAAAAAGAAAGAAAGCCGGGCGGTGGTGGCGCACGCCTTTAATCCCAGCACTCGGGAGGCAGAGCCAGGCGGATCTCTGTGAGTTCGAGGCCAGCCTGGGCTACCGAGTGAGTTCCAGGAGAGGCGCAAAGCTACACAGAGAAACCCTGTCTCGAAAAACCAAAAAAAAAAAAAAAAAAAAAAAAAGAAAAGAAAGAAAAATAAATAAGAGAAAAAGCCCCTAAGCCCCGTTAACATCTGTACTGAATACAGATGTTTCCCTTGCCATTAATCTTTGAGCTGTAGAGTGTAATGGGATTTGTGGACCACTTACACTGTGCTGGGCAATAGACCCGAGGTAGGACTGGAGTTTACTGAAGGGCATGTGTGGGTTCTATGCAAATGTGCCATTCTGTATAAGGGACTTGAGCATGGCCTAGATTTGGGGCTCAGGGCAGGCACCTAGAACCCTTAGCCCTCTGATTCCAAAGGATGACTGTATTTTCATGGTGGCTCTGCCACATTAAAAAAAAAAAAGGTTTATTTTGTGTGTGTGTGTGTGTGTGTGTGTGTGTGTGTGTGTATGTGTGTGTGGAGGGGGTGTCTTTGGAGGCCAGCTGGAGTTACAGGCAGTTCTGAGCAGCCCAATGGGAGTGTGGGGGAACTGAACTCACATCCTCTGGAAGAGCAGCAAGTGCTTTTAGCAACTGAGCCGTCCCTCCAGCCCCAGGGCTACCACTTTCTAACTTGGCTGTGTGACCTTGGACAAGTGAGCTCACCTCTCTGAGCCTTGGCTTGTTCATCTGTAATTTGGGACTTGAAACCTTGACTCAGCCAGTAGTTGAGGTGCTCTTAGGCTGTGGGCAGAGCCTTTCATTAACTCTCAGACACTCGCCCGCAAGAGATGAGCTGTGGTATACGTGTGGCATGGGGCTGGGTGTTGACTGTGAGCCCTGGTTCTGACCCTGCCTGCCCCTTGTCTAACCTCTAGGGTTTGGGTTTGTCACGTTCGAGAGTGAGGACATCGTAGAGAAAGTGTGTGAGATCCACTTCCACGAAATCAACAACAAAATGGTGAGCTGGGACTAGATGGAGGTCGGGGATCGGAGGCTGGGACTCCAGGATGAGGCAGTCAGGGAAGCGCTGGGGTTCTGAAAATGGGCAGGGGTGGGGCTCTCCCCGAAATCAGCAGAGCCTGTTCTCCTACACCCTTGAGGACGCAGTGTCACAGGGTGGTCCTTCTCAGAGCCCAAGTTTTTTTTTTTTTTTTTTTTTTTTTTTTTTTTGTGACAGGGTTTTTCTGTGTAACTTGAGAGCCTTTTCCTGGCCTCGAACTCACAGAGATCCGCCTGGCTCTGCCTCCCTAGTGCTGGGATTAAAGGCGTGTGCGGCCACCACCGCCTGGCCGAGCCCAAGTTTTCATAAGATAGGAACCCCAGCTTCATGGGATGGCACACATCTGTAATCGCAACTTTCTGGAGAAGGGCGAAAAGATGGTCACGAGTTCAAGGCCAGCCTGGTCTACATAGCAAGTTGCAAGCTAGCCAGAGCTCCACAATTAGACCCTGCCTCAAAATCAATCAATCAATCAATCAATCAATCAATCAATCAATTTAATCGAAACTGAAAGTAAATCGAATCACAGTACGCGTTCACCGTACGTTTGGTGTGAACATTCAGTGAGTGAACTAGCGGGTGTAAAGCCCTTCAGATGCTGTGAGCGCTTCTTCGTAAGCAATCATTGAAATGGTGACAATGAGACCTGCCGTAGCACGGGAAACTCTGACCCTCCGGTTTCATCGCAGGTGGAGTGCAAGAAAGCCCAGCCAAAGGAGGTGATGTCCCCGACGGGCTCGGCCCGGGGCCGGTCTCGAGTCATGCCCTACGGAATGGACGCCTTCATGCTGGGCATCGGCATGCTGGGTACGTGCCTGGCCCTATGCCTGTGGCTTCTTCCTGCCTAGAACCCCTCCTGGGGCTGGGGGGGGTGCGGGGGGAGCTGTGTGGGTGGGACTTCTCTTCTGTGGTCTGCCCTCCTGCCTGAAGTCCAAGCTGTGCTTCAGATCCGGTGTGCCGGCCCAAGGTGGGCAGTTTGGTGTGGAGCACTGCCCTCTTGTGGTGGCTCCAGTGTAGTCCAGCCGCTCCGTATTCTTTGGTCCCCTGCCGGTTCACCCCTGCTCTAACCCATCAGGGTTTCCGTTTCCATCCCGCATTGAGCGCCTATCCGTGCCATGCCCTCTGCCGGGAAGCCCGGCAGTGACCTCCCTGAGATTTGTGGTCTGTCAGGGAAAACAAGAAAAGACGGACAAATTTAGGGCGAAGTGTAGGATACCAGGAGAGTGTGGTCATAGGGAACTGGACCAAGGCTCTGGAGAACCAGGAGCTGTGTTCGAGTTATGCTGAGTCTGCAGGGTGAGTGGGTGCCAGCTGTGGGAGGTCAGGAAGAGGAAGGGAAGGGTGAGCCGGACACAGGGAGCAGCATCATAGAGGCCCCAAGGCGAGAAGTCTGCTCTTCCTACTCAGCTGATGTTTATAGTGCTTTTTGAGAGGCAGGAACAGCTCTCAGGGCTGTGATTCAAGTGAGAAATAGGAGTCTCTCCATAGAGTGACCGGAGGCCTTGGGAGGCTCAAGAAGGCACCCACAGAGCCCTGGGTGTCAGGGAGGCTCCCCGGAGCAGGTGACGGAAGTGGCCGTGAGCCCTGACAATCAGACAGGACTCAGCTGCACCTTGAAGAGCACCCAAGAAGCCGGGTAGTAGTGGCTCACACTTTTAATCCCAGCACTCAGAAGGCAGAGGCAGGCGGATCTCTGAGTCCGAGGCCAGCCTGGTCTGCAAAGTGAGTTCTAGGACAGCCAGGGCTACACAGAGAAACTCTGTCTCAAAAAACCAAAAAGAGAAAAGAAAAGCACCCAAGCGACTAGGGGAGATGGCTCAGTGGTTAGAGCACTGGCTGCTCTTCTGGAGGACCCAGGTTCAATTCCCAGCATCCACATGGCAGCTCACACCTGTCTGTAACTCCAGTTCTAGAGGATCTGACGCCCTCTTCTGGCGTCCACAGCATTGCATACATGTGATGCAGGACACATATGCAATCAAAACACTCATACACGTAAGAGAAAAACAACATTTGCAAAATACATACATATACATATATATTGGTTTTTGCGAGTCAGGGTTTCTCTGTTGTTTTGGTTCCTGTCCTGGATCTCGCTCTGTAGACCAGGCTGGCCTCGAACTCACAGAGATCCGCCTGCCTCTGCCTCCCAAGTGCTGGGATTAAAGGCGTGTGCCACCACTGCCCGGCACAAAAATATTTTTTAATTAAAAAGAAAAGGTGAATCTCAAAAAAGAAAGAGAAGGGCCCAGCTCTTAAGTTGTTATAGGTGCTCAGCCCTTAGGAAACACGTATGAGGGGACACAGGTACACACATGCACGCGCGTGTACACACACACACACACACATACACACACACATACACATGCACACACACATGCACGCGCGTACACACACACACACATGCACGCACGCGCACACACACACACGCACGCGCGTACACACACACGTACACACACACACACACACACACACACACACACACACACACACACACACACACGTATATAGGGGCCAGGGAGCTAGCTCAGCAGGTAAGAGCATTTCCTGCTTGTGTAGAGATCCTGGGTTTCGTTCCCGGCACCCAGAACTGCCTGCACCCCCAGTTCCAAGGGATACTGCCGTTCTTCACCCTGGCATGCAGGCGGCTCACATGTGGCAGACATACACAGAAACACATGGAATAATAATAATAGTAACTCTTACAGAGGACTTGAGTCTGGTTTCCAGTTCCCATGTCTAGCAGCTCCTGAGTCTGGCTCCAGGAGACCTGGCCCGTCTTGTAGCCTCTGTGAAGACTTGAGGGCTCCCACACAGTCACATAGTGTACACATAATTAAAAACTAAAAATAAATCTTTAAGGAACTGGGCTTGGTGGTGCATGCCTTTAATCCTAGCACTTGGGAGGCAGAGGTAGGTAGGTCTCTGAGCTTCAGGCCAGCCTGATCTACATAGAAAGTTTAAGGTCAGCCTGGTCTATATAGTGAGTTCCAGGACAGCCAGAGTTACATAATGAGACCCTGTCTCAAAAATAAAAAAACAACAAACAAACAAAAATAAATAATAATAATAGTAATAAAATAAATCTTGTAAAGAAGTACAACTCTGTCAATTCTGGAACTTGCTCTGTAGACCAGGCTAGCCTTAAACTATGTAGATCAGGCTGACTTTAAACTCACAGAGATCCGCTTGCTTCTGCTTCTGAGGGCTTTAGAGTAATTTTTATTTTTTTTTTTATCTTTTTATTTTTTATTTTTATTTTGGTTTTTTGAGACAGGGTTTCTCCGTGTAGTTTTGGTGCAAGACACGATTTCTCCGTGTAGTTTTGGTGCCTGTCCTAGATCTTGCTCTGTAGACTAGGCTGGCCTCAAACTCACAGAGATCTGCCTGGCTCTGCCTCCTGAGTGCTGGGATTAAAGGTGTGTGCTTAGAGTACTTTTTAATTTTTAAAGTGTTATTATTTGTGCGTGTGTGTGTGTGTGTGTGTGTGTGTGTGTGTGTGTGTGTGTGTGTCGGGGGGGGCACACGCGTGTGTGTGCATCCTGTGGAGGCTGGAGGACAGTTTCAATCAGTTCTCGTCTTCCTTCTTCACGTGGGTTCTGGAAACTTACACTCGGGGATCATCAGGCGTGCTTAACATGTGCTTTGCCCTCTAAGCCATCTTGCAGGCCCCCCAACTTTTTATTTTTATTTATTGTGACTGTGTGTAGATGAGAGCAGGTGTACACAGGCAACAGGGTACACGTAGGGGTCAGAGGACAACTTTCAGGAGTCGATTCCTCCTTTCCACAGTGGGCTCCGCTGGGCACGAACCCAGATCGTCAGGGGTAGGGGTGGATGCTCTTACCCACTGAACTGACCCTCCCACCTCACCTCACCTCACGACGTGGTCGTCAGCGTTGGGATTTTATATTGATGAAATACTGTCATCTAATGTACTATTTTCTCCTGTTACTAGTTGAGCAGATTATTTTGCTGTTGCCAGATTATTTGTTTGTTTGAGGCAGGGTCTCACTTTGTAGCCCTGGCTGTCCTGAACCAGGCTGGATTCACAGAAATCCACCTGCCTCTGCCTCTCAAGGGCTGGAACTAAAAGTATGTGTCACCATGCCCGGCTCTACTTTATTTTATTATCTATCTATCTATCTATCTATCTATCTATCTATCTATCTATCTATCTATCTATCTATCTATCTATCTATCTATCATCTATCTATCTATCTATTTAGAGACAGGATTTCTCTGTGTATCCCTGACTATCCTGAACTCACTATTTATAGACCAGGCTGGCCTTGAACTCAGAGATCATCTGCCTGCCTCTGCCTCTCAAGTGCTGGGATTAAAACACACATGCCACCACTGCCAGGCTTTATTTTATTTGATTTTATTATTATTATTTTATTATTATTATTATTATTATTATTATTATTGAGATGGACCCTGTAGCCCAGGAGAGTCTAGAACTCACAGTGCAGCTAAGGATAACCTCGAACTCCCAAGAGGACCGGCAGGCACGCGCTGTCATGAGTTTACGTCATGCTGGAGGTTGAGCTCGGGCTTTATTTATGTGCCGCAGCGAGCGTTCTGCTGAGTGGGATGCATCCCAGCCCCAGAGTTGTTCTTTCTCGCAGATCTTGGCCCCCCCAGACAGGATGGGGCTGGAATGAGGCGTTCCACTGTCCCGTCTCGTGTCCTCACGTCCACCCTGCACTTTGAGAAATGCCTCTGTCTTTTGTTTGTTGCTTTTGGCTTCTGTGATCTGTGAGCTGCCTTACCCTCATTTCCAACACTGAAGTGCAGGAAAAGCCTGTCTGCAATCAACAGTTTGCCGGGTACTGGCTCCGTGGGCGGAGGGTCGCTGCGCAGCCGTGGTGACTTGAGTTCGTAGCCCCAGAGAGCCCCTTGAGAGCCGGTCACAGCTTACGGCTGTCACCTCTGTACCGGGGGCTCGCAGGTCACCCGGTCTAGCCGATCGGTGAGCTCTAGGCTCAGTGAGAGACTCTGCCTCAAAATAAGGCGGAGAGTGACAGAAAAGAACACCCAGCATCAGTCCCTGAGAGCAGGCTTGTGCGCGTGCACCAGTACAACACACACACACACACACACACACACACACGCACACGCACGCGCACGCGCACATGCACACACACGAAACTTAAAAAAATAAAAGGAGCGAGGTTGGTGGTGCAGAACCTGGAGCTAATCAGGTCTGAACTTGAATTCCAGCGCTCCGTTATTACTGACTGAGGCGTTTTCTTTGAGAGGTGGACTATCCGCCCTCACAGAAACCGCGAGCGGATGACATGGTGGAAACTGTAGCCTCAGGCCGAAAGCTTCGAGTCGGGATGCCCGGCTGACGCTACCATCGTAAGGCCTCAGTGATATCTCGGGGAATGGCACAGGCAGAGATGACTGTGCGTGCGGAGACCCCGGGCTGCGCTCTGCACACTTGAAAAGCAGCAAATCAGTGTGGCTGAGGAGGCAGGAAATGGGGACCGGAGGAAGGGTGGGCACAGTGGGAGGGAGTTGGGTATCAAGGTTGCATTGTTCTCGGTCAGTGCCGTCTCTCTGTGCCTCAGTTTCCACACCTGTACCTTGAGACTCCTTGCAGTGTTTTCCCATTACAGTAGTTGCAAGGTTTAATGAGATAATAAAATGGACGCTGTGCTTAGCATGAGACTTGTGTGCACAGAAGGCCTCTGGGAAACTGAGGATTATCTGTGGCAAGGTGTGGGAAGAAGATGAACAGCTCAGGTCCGAGCCGGCCGCCCCCCAGCTGTGGGCCAGGCGTCTCATACTGCCCCCTTGTCCCATCAGGTTACCCAGGTTTCCAAGCCACGACCTACGCCAGCCGGAGTTACACAGGCCTTGCCCCTGGCTACACCTACCAGTTCCCTGGTAAGTCCTGCTGGGGTGACCCTCTGCCGCCAGCATGCCCCCAGTCCCCAGGCAGTGTTGACTCCTCGGGGTGGTGGTGTCTGGGGTGCATGGCTGGGGGGTCCACCTAACTGGAGACTTGGAAGGAAGGGCATGTCTGAGGAAGGAAGTCCTCCCCCTCCTCCTTCAACCCCCTCCACAGAAGCTGAGAGTCGGGGCGCCTCCTGTGGCACTGCATGGTACAGTTCTCGCCCAGCCGTTCATTCTCTGTCTGTCTCCTCCCTTCCCCGAACCCCTACCCGACTCCAGGATTGCCACTTCTACCAGAGACAGCACTGGACTTGTAGTGGGGGCTTCCCCAAGGGCCAATGTCAGTCAGGCTGTTACAAACCTACTTAGAGGTGCTGTACTGAGCCCTTACGGGTCACGCAGACTGAGAGCCTACGTGCTGATTTTTTTTTTTTTTTTTGGAGACAGGGTTTCTCTGTGTAGTTTTGGTGCCTGTCCTGGATCTCGCTCTCTAGACCAGGCTGTCCTCGAACTCACAAGAGATTCACTTGTCTCTGCCTCCCGAGTGCTGGGATTAAAGGCGTATGCCACCGCTGCCCGGCCATGCTGACTCTTAAAGCTGAAATACTCAGCATAAAGAGAACACTAGACCTGCCATTTAAACAGAAATTTCAACAAAATTCTGAGCTGGCCTGTTATTATCATTTTCCTTGAAGTCTCAAATCATTCCCCGGCCCTTATTCATTCATGTAGTGCTGGGAATGGACTTGGGACCTCACACACACCAGTACTCTAGCACAACCTCATCTCTTAATATTGGTCATTTGTCTTTGAAACAGAGGCTCCTGTAGCCTAGGCTAGCCTCAAACTCACCATGTAGCCACACGGCACCTCTTCAGTGCCGTGATCACAGGTCAGGCACCCAACCAGCTAAGCTACAACCTCAGTCCCCTGCCATTATTATTATTATTATTATTATTATTATTATTATTATTATTATTATTATTATTATTATCTTTTCCCCCCCAGTACTGGGAATTGAATCCATGGCTTTAAGAGTGTCAGGCAAGTGCTCCACCACTGAGCCACATCCCAGTTCATCTGAGTCTTAGTTACTGGAGGGTCCCTAAGCATTTGTATCCTGTGCCCTTGGGCTGTTTAACTTGGAGTCCTTAGTACGCATGTTGTCCGACCCTCTCAGGAATCCCATTTTATAGACTAAGAAACCAACTGCTCCCGAAAGACGGGGGAGCTGCTGCAAAGATCCCCGGGGAAGGCGTGCTGCGAGGCGCTGACCCCACCCAGGGACACTGGCTGTCCTAGAGGACTGAGGTTCAGCACCCATATGGTGGCTTGCAGCTGTCAGTAACTCCGGTTGCAGGGGACCTGAAATCCTCCTGAGCTCCAAGGGCACCAGGTATGCATGTGGTATGCATATATACTTGTAGGCAGAACACTCATACACACAAAATACATCCTTTTGGTGTTTTTGAGGCATGATCTCTCTGTGTAGCCCTGGCTCTCCTGGAACTCATTCTGTAGACCAGGCTGGCCTCAACCACCTGCCTCTGCCTCCCGAGTGCCGGAATTAAAGGTGTGCACCACCACTGCAGGGCTAAAATAAATAAATCTTAAAACCAAAAAAACCCCCCCCAAAAAACGGGGCTTGGAGTACCGCTGAGTGGTAGAGTGCTCGTCTGGCTTGTGTAAAGACCTGGGTTCGACTGTCAGCAGCAAAAGTCAAGAATCTAGTGCCGGTGTTGCCTGTGCCCAGGTTTAGCTGGTGCCTCTGGCTTCCTTCCTTCTTTCCTCTTCCTCTCTGGGCTGTGCCACCCCTCTGCCCCCGCCTCACCCACTGAGACTGTGCACTCTCCATCCCGGGGTCCTCGAGTCCCATGCATGGCCTGTCCCCCGACCCATGGTCCCCGTGGGTGCATCTCTCCCCCCTCGGCCACGCCGGAGGGGCCCCCTTACTTCTTCCTAAGCTGTTTTACGTTTCATTTTAGAATTCCGTGTAGAGCGGACCCCTCTCCCGAGCGCCCCAGTCCTCCCTGAGCTTACAGGTCAGTGGCTCGGATTCCGTGTATCTCATAGGCCACGTGGGGAGACAGAGAGAGGGAGAGGGACCATCCCCGGGGAGAGCTGGCAGGACCCCATCCTCCCGCCCGCCCGCCCGCCCGCCAGCCCCATGGCTGTGAGGACACGGCAGACCGTACCTGGGCACTGGCCAGTTGGTTCAGCTACCTGGCCCTCGAGGGTGGGGCGTGAGGCCAAGCAGAGCAGATGGAGGTAAAGTCACTCATTCATCCGTTCAGCAAATATTGATCCAGCGCCTCCCGTGCGCCAGGCACCACGGAAGCTCTGGTCCCCAGTGGTGAACAGACCAGGGTCACAGACTTGGAGCACAGTGGGCTCTGGGGACTCGGTACACGGACCCGGGCATGCCTGCACTGAGTGCCAGCCCATCCTTGAGGGGCTCCAGGTGCGGCACTCACGTCTCATTTCTCCCGAGAAGCCAGGACTCCCAGCTTTGACTCTCTCATACGGATGTTCAATCTTTATTCTGTCATAGTAACGCCCCCCCCACACAACTCAAGAGACTGTGGGCCAAGTGACACGTATCTGTTGGCTCCATCTGACCCCAGGGATGTCCGTGGGCTCCCACTGGGAAAATGAGGTCAAAGTCCCTGTCCGTGAGGGCCCCAACCAACTCAGTTGTGAGGCTGGGGCGAGGCTGAGCGGGGAGTACTGTGCACATGAGGGTGGGCCCCAGGGGTTTCTCTGTCCATCCCGCTTCTCCTCCACCCGACCTGCGGACTCCGCCCCCGACCTGGCTCTGTGTGTGTGGGGGACTGCTTCAGATCTTCCTTCCAAGGGATGCCCCAGCGGTCTGTCAGAACAGGGGTGGGAGAAGAGAGACCCAGGGCAAAGGACAGGGAGCAGGAAGCAGAGTCCCCGTGGTGGAGGAGATGATGGCCGTCTAAACGAACAGAGTGCTCTGGCACTTGGAGCAGAGGGCTTTCCTGTCTCCTCACGTAAGACCTCTGTGTGAGGACCTACTGTGTGCAACGTGTGCCACCAGGCCACGGGGGGGGGGGGGGCAGAAGGAGCAAGGCCCTGCTGTTACTGAATATGTTCAGGATAGCGGGGATAACACATGTGTATTATGCCAAGAATAATTCTTTACACTTTGATAAATGCTCAGTGAGGTCGGCTACTTAAGAGTTTGCTTTGTGAAAGGTTAGACCTTAGTGCCCAGGGTCTTCTACCCGGTAGGCCTGAGTCAGGAAATGTCAATGCTGATGGTATCTTGGCAGGGGGAGGGCCTGGGTTCCAGTCTCCGTAGCTCTTGGGAATGCGGTGTCTGAACTTTTCTCTTGGCTTGGGACAAAGAGATTTGGGTATGTCTTTTATGTGTTCAGTACATATTTATTGTGCCGACTCTGGGCCAGGCACTGGGGGGACGTATAAAAATAAGCAGATAAGGCCCCTGCCGTCCAGAAGCTGGTGTGCTAGTAGAGACGGATGGATTAATTAAGTAAATGAAGTTTCTTGGAAAGATAAAGCACAAAGCTGTGCAGAGCGCGTAGGGTTTCATGCTGGCGGAAGTGCCAGGAGAAGGCGAGGGGGTGAAGTCTCAGCGAGAAGCCGCCAGCCAGATGACGGTTTGCAGAAAGGGGGATCCAGAGCTCAGGAGCCGCAGGCGCTGGGTCTGAATCCCCTGCACAGCGACTTTGCTAAAGATTTCCGGGGGTTGGACTGCTTGCCTCGTATGCCCGAAGCCCTGGTGTCAGTCCCCAGCACTGTGTGGAACCAGTTACAATGGCACACACCTGCAACCCCAGCGCTTGGGAGTCTGAGACCAGCCTGGGCCATGACTCAGAAAGCCAAAAGAAAATGGAGGGGAAAAAAAAAAAGAGCAGAAGTCTCTTTTACCTTTTTAGTGCAGGCATTTATTAAGCACCTGTTGTATACAGAACTGAGGAGGGAAACAGACGTAGAGGACAAGAGAGGGGCATGGATCACTTAGCCTGGTAGTCAGGGCGGCCCTGGGGAGCGCAAGGGGGGTTGCAGGACCCACAGCAGCAAGACATAGCAGAGCTGGGGTGTTACCAGCCTGACCCCGTGGGGAGCCCTGCAGCTCACAGTACTCAGCCAGTCCTGCCTTGAGGTCATGGGCCTGGCTTCTGTGCCCTGGGCCAGTCGGTGACAAGGAGCATCATGTCCCCTGCCAAGGGCCCTGTGGACAAGGAGCTACTGCCTCTGCCACAGCACATCAGCGGTGTCCTAGAGTCCAGAGTGGAAACTGAGGCTGGGCTGCTCCCTGGGACCCGTCAGTCAGGTCAGGGCACGGAATGGCTAGCCACAGCGGCTATCTGTGCTTTGACCCGGGGCGGGGGGGACACACAGTGACCTCCTTCTCCAAGCTGGGGCCAGGTAGGAGAAGCCTGCCAGGTGGTAGGGTCCCCTCCTCCTCGCGCTCAGTGCCCACACCTTGTCTTCCAGCTATTCCTCTCACCGCATATGGTCCGATGGCGGCGGCGGCGGCGGCAGCGGCTGTAGTCCGAGGGACAGGTGAGGCCTTCTGGGAAGGGAGCTCCCGAGGGGGTGGAGGAGTCCGGGAGGAAGAGGCTCCTGCTCCACCCACTGACAAAGGGGTTCGTTTATCCACTCACCCACACGTGGGCTGAGCTGAGTACGTGAGCCAGCCGAGGGCGACGCTGGCAGCGTCCCCCCAGAGCATGCACAAGCTGTTGGGGGGTCGGTGTGCCGAGGGGCAGCGTAACCCGGAAGATCGCTGCTGCGGCTCTAGAGGCATCGGGTCCTAAGGAGCTGCCGGCGGGTGCTTTGGGGGAGGCCGAGGAAAGGCTTATGGAAGAAGGGGCAAGGATTGTTCCGGCTGAGAGATCAGTTAGTCTGCATGGGTCAAGTACAGGAGCAGGGAGGGGGGGGGTGAGGGGGTGAGGGGTGGGGGTGGGAATGGCTTCTAGCAACAGGGTGACCTAGGCCAGCCTTAGACAAGGTGCTGGGCCGCAAGAGAGGAGGACTTGGAGGGGCTCACAGGGAGAGGAGGCTGTCCGGTGGTCAGACAGAACGTGGTGGGGGCTGGGGAGGAGGCCTTCGTGATCCCCAGGGAGGGGCATCTACAGGTCCGGGGCAGGGATGGAGTAGCTGTGGTGGGGTGGCCGTGGGCATCCGGGCTATCACCGTCTTCTTTCTGGGTTACCAGGCTCTCACCCCTGGACGATGGCTCCTCCTCCAGGTTCTACTCCCAGCCGCACAGGGGGCTTCCTGGGGACTACGAGCCCCGGCCCCATGGCTGAGCTCTACGGGGCGGCCAACCAGGACTCGGGGGTCAGCAGTTACATCAGCGCCGCCAGCCCCGCCCCCAGCACTGGTTTCGGTCACAGTCTTGGGGTGAGTGGCGAGGCCTCACGGCCTCCACCTCACCCCCTCATCCTGGGAGGTCTCTGAAATTGGGGGAGGGAGAGGCCTTGTCCATCTTCTCGGGCAGAGTGAGACTGAGGGATGATGGCAGAGAAGAAAGTGTCTGTGAGAAGGACGAGAGGGTGTCTCTCTCCTTCCCGTGTGGTCAGAGTCCAGCTCAGGGTTGCCCTCGTTTTATCCCTGGTTCTGTGCAGGTTCCCAGGCCCTGCCTTGTACACGAGTAGATCTGTATCGGGGTAACACGTGCCAGCTAGAAGAATCTGCGTCTCCCCCTAGGGTTCCCACGGGGGGGACAGGAGGAGCCCCCCAGTTTGTCTGAACTTGGCCCAGGATCCTAGGAGTCTAATTCTTTTCTTTTCAGGGTCCCTTGATTGCCACAGCCTTCACCAATGGGTACCACTGAAGCAGGGGAGAGGTGGCAGGAGGTGAGGAACTGGAGGTGGGTGGGGCCGCCGCGGAGCCGGTATTGTGAATGCCAGCCCCATTAACCACTAAATAGCGTGCACAGCCTACGGGGGGGGGGGGGGGGGGGGGGGGGAGACAGGCCTGGATGCCCTCAGTGGCCAACAAACCCAAGAAGTTGCTTAGCTTGCTACAGTCTGATGTAAATTAAGCCAGGCACGGTGGCAGAGGCCTACAATCCCTGCACTTGGGAAGCTGAGGCAGGAGGATTCCTTTACGCTCTAGCTCAGCTAGGGCTACCTAGTGAGATTGTCTCAAAAAGAGAGCGGGAGGGCTGGCCGAGTTGGTCAAGGGCCTGCTGGGCAAGCAGGAAGACCGGAGTTGAGATCCCACATCAAAGGGTGAGCACAGTGGCCCACGCCTGGGAGCCCCGAGCCCCGAGGGGCGGGTCCCTGAAGCTTGTTAGCCAGCCATTCTAGCCAAATGGTAGAAGACGATTGCCACCAGCCACTGGCCTCCACATGCACATGCACACGAGCGCACTTACGTCCTCACCTGAATGTGCATACACCCACACCAACAAGTAAATACACCATACAAACACACACAGCTGCACAAAGAACATATAACTTAGCTCAGCACTGGTGAGACAGAGATCGGTAGATTATAAGTGCAAAGCCAGCCTGATATGTGTGGCAAGACCCTGTCTCAAGAAGCCAAATATTAATTAATTAATAGAACAAATATGTAAATGAATTATAAGTTAATTGTGCTTCACTGGACTGACAGCGTTTTTTGCAATTGATAACACCCCACATTGCTTTCTGTCTAAATTGACTCCAAGTTCCCAAAGGAAAGCCTTACACATCAAGGGGTTTTTTTGTTTTTGGTTTTTCGAGACAGGGTTTCTCTGTGTAGCTTTGCACCTTTCCTGGAACTCACTTGGTAGCCCAGGCTGGCTCACAGAGATCAGCCTGGCTCTGCCTCCCCAGTGCTGGGATTAAAGGTGTGCACCACCACCGCCTGGCACACATCGAGGGTTTTAATTTGTGCTGGGGATTGAACGCAGGGCTTGTGCATTCCTAGCATCATCTACACTGTGTGCGGCCCCAGCCCTGTCCAGGTTTGGTTTGGTTTTAAATTTATTTTATGTGTCGGCATATTTTGCCTGCATGTATGTATGCTCACTAGGAATGTATATGGTGCCTGCCGAGGCCAAACAGGGCATCAGGACTTCTGCAGCTGGAGTTGGAGGTGCCTGTGAGCTACCATGTGGGTTCTGGGAGCCAAATCCAGGTTCTACATAACAAGTGCCCTTAACCACAATACACACAGTAAATCTTTAAAAAGGTGTAAAAATAACGGGGTGCGGTAGAGATGGTTCAGTGGTTACGAACACACACTACCCTTTGCAGAGAACCTGAATTCACACCTGGGTGGCCCACAACCACCCGTGACTCCAGTTCCGGGAGTTCAGATTTAGTGCTCTCTTCTCCCCACAGGATCCTGCACTCACGTGCACGTATACACACAAGTGAACATTTTCATTTTTGAGACAGTCGTACCGTGTAGTTGCGGCTGGCCTGGCACTTGCTGTCGGAGACCAGGCTGACCTCAGATCAGAGATCTGCCTACCTCTGCTTACAGGGCATGCACCACCATGCCCAGCAGTGAACATAGTTAAAAACATAATAACAAGATAAATCTTTAAAAATGTAAGAATACAGCAAACACACGAGATACTTCCAAATAGCTTACAAGGTGCTGTTTTCAGTGGGGTTCAGATCAGCTTCCCAGGGAACAGGACATAAACCTAGCCGCTCAAGATCTGGGGTAAGCACCCAGCGCCAGCCCCCCCAGGGGACAGGAAGTGTAAAGTCTGAACTCGGAAAGGGGGCACGCCTATCCTGTGGGCCCCAGAGAGAGAGGCCAGGGGGGCTACAGCGCCCTCTGTCTGTCTTGCCGTTCCCTTTCAGCGCCCCAGCCTGCAGCTGACTGAGGACCAGAGTGAGCCAGCCAGGGGATGGGGACACCTCAGCCGCAGCAGCCCAGCCCCTCCGCTGCCGCTCCGCCTCGGACCGCTACTGCCTGTCCCCCAGCCCCTGGGCCCTGCTCTGCTGTCCCCACACATCTGGTTCCCTTACTAACCTCCCTTTTCCGACCTTGCGCCCCCCCCCTTTCCCTGTTCGCTTTTATTTATTTTGGATTAGCCGGTTGCCCCCCCCCCCACCCGCACCCCTACCAGATTTCCCCTCTCGGGTCTGCCCCGTCCTCCCCTGCTGCCCCGTTTAGAACACCCCAGAAGGCTTTTGTATCTGCGCATAGCTAGCGTGGGGACAGAGGGAGGCGGCTGCGGGCCGCAGCCCCAACCCTGTTTTTTTTTATTCTGGCTTTTCCCTCTTTTGCTCTTTACATTTTTTTTTTTTTTTTTTTTAAAGGAACTGTTTTTAAACTGTTTCTAGGTTTGTGAATGTGAAGCCCCAGGCCGCAGGGGGCAAGGGGCCAGGTGCCCCCCCACCAGCTGAGAACAAAGTGTCTATCTATGGGTGTGGTCTCCTGGCCACCTCCCTCCAGTCCTGGAGAGGGGGGCGGAGGGAGGGCAGGGCGGCGGGGAGGCCAGGCCGAGCCCCTGGAACCATCCCGTCCTGTATCATATGTAAATACTGTGAGGTGAAGTCCTATCCCCACCCACCCTCTCTGAGGCCCCCTGGGGTGTGGGCATTGCCTGACCCCCACTGGGCCAAGGTCTCCCCTTTCCCCCCTCCCCGTCCGTCCCCTCCTCCTCAGACTTACTGTAAGCTTGCAGACCTCAGCTCTCGCCATGGCAGGCCCCACACACCCTCTCAGGCCTCCTGGGTTCAAGGCCTTGGGCCGACTCTCCCCAAAAACCCAGTGTGTGTGGGGGGGGCGGGCAAGGGGCCAGGGAAGAGGAGGGCTGCCTAGAGCCCCTGCTGGGAAGGAATTAGCTCTCCAAAGGCCTCCTGGCCACTGCTTAGGCGGGGCCCCTCATGGTTTCTGCTCTGAGCCCTCCTCCACCGTGGGTGGGCGTCAGGGGCACTTCAGTAGGGAGTAGATGCCAGGAAAAGCAAAGGGCTTCTCAGGGAACCCCCACATTCTCACTGAAGTTTCCCACCAGGATAGTCCCGCATCCAGAGCCCCTGGAGCCCCTTTCGGAGGAAAGAGACAGGGTCAGGGTGTGAACGTGGAGTGAGACCTGGCTGGTGCGGCAGGGCTGAGGCCTACCTGCTGTTGTCCCCTCTCTGTGTCCTTCCCCACCCAAGTCTGAGGCTGGGGGCTTAAGCTCCCTTCCCCAGCAGAGCCCCCCAACCCTCAAAACCCCCCTTGGAGAGTTAATTGTCCGTGTGAGGCGCTCATTCAACCCATTAGCCCTGAGAACTCAAAGCAATAATCTTCGTCACCAAGATGCGCGGCTGTTTTCGGTTTTTGTTTTTTTTTTGGTTTTTGTTTTTGTTAAATATTTCCTAATAAAAGAGAAGCTGCATTTTACTGGTTTTTTATTTTTAATTTTCTACGCATCTGAGCTGAGCCCCGGGAGACTTAGCCCCCCCTTCCCCCCCTCCCGCCCCCGCCCCTGTCCCTGGGCCCGCTTACCCCACTGGGCCTAACTGTGGGTTCAGGGACCCGGGACTCCATTTTCTGATTTGTTTGAGAAAAAAACATTTTTTTTTTTTTTTAAAGGATGTTACATGGTGTTTTTGAAGCCAGCAAATTCCACCCTCGGTGTCTCTCCACATCTGTAACTTCTTTTTCCAGGTCTTATTTTGTTTTGAATTCCTAATAAATTATTTGAAAACGGTGCTGAGCTTGCGTCTCCGTGTGTGTCCTGTTTTGAGGTGCCCCTCAGGGGAGGTGCAAGGTGCCTTATGACTCTGTCCCCCCTCTAGGTCAAACTGACATAAGAGAGATGACCCGTGGGAGACTGGCGGTGTAGCTCAGTGGTAGAATGCTTGTCTGGCATGCACAAGGCCCCAAGTTCAATCCCCAGTACTATAAGACAGAAGGTAGAGTAACAGGAGAAAATGATACCTGTTGACTTAAACCTTAAATGGCACAAGTGTTCTCATAATGATGGCTCAGGAGCTGGCGGATGGCTCGGAGGGTAAAGGCGCTTGCCACTCAAGCCTGTTGGCCTAACCTTGATCCCTGGGTCCCACATGGTGGGAGAAGGAAGAGACGGACTCCCCAAACTGTCCCCTGGTCTCAATAACCACGCGCTTACCCATGTGCGTACGTGGGTGCATGCACACACAAAACGATGAACTCATTCCGAGGAAAGCTTTATGACTCCTAAGTGCCAGGTGTGGTTTGTGCCAGTAATCCCAGCAATCAGGAAGCTGAAGCAAAAGAATCTTCAATTCCAACCTAGCGTGTCTCCAGAGCGGAACCCCGCCTCAGCCCAACAGCCAAGATCGAGGCGTAGTTCATGACCCCAGTTCCAGTACTCAGGAGGCTGAGGCAGAGGATTCCTGCAAATTCTGGTCTACATAGTTCCAAGCCAGCCAGAGCTACGCAGGGAGGTCCTGTCCCACCTCCCACCCCAAAGGAAGAAATGCCCTAAACATAAAGACTTCTGGGGGTGGTGAGTGGTAGCAGACAGCTTTTTTTTTTTTTTTTTTTAATTTTTAATTTTAAGATTTATTTATTTATTATGTACACAGAAGAGGGCGCCAGGTCTCATTACAGATGGTTGTGAGCCACCCTGTGGGTGCTGGGAATTGAACTCAGGACCTCTTGAAGAGCAGTCGTTGCTCTGAACCTCAGAGCCGTCTCTCCAGCCCTAGTAGACAGCTTTGATCCCAGCTCAGGAGACAGATAGGTAGAGCTCTGTGACTTCAAGGCTAACCTGGTCTACATTTAAAGATCTTCAAAACAAACAAACAAACAAACGGTTCAGGTTTGTTTTTTGTTTTGAAGTTCCACCGTGGTGTAGGGTGGTTGAACTCAACTCACATCATCAGGTTTACGTCAAGTGCTTTTACTTCACAGACCAACTCACTTGCCCAAACAAAAACTTTAAAACGTTAAATGACTCAAATGGGACGGTGGGTGAAGGGCACTTGTACAAGGCTGGTGACCTGAGCTGGATCCCTAGGACCCACGCCAAAGTGGAAGGAGAGAGAGCTGATTCCAGAGCTGTCCTCTGACCTCCGAAAGTTCTCCATGACAACACACACACACATTTTAAACATCTTCACTGCTGTTGTCCCGTCCTCTTTTCTTCCTGGGGACAGTCCTGATTTTCCACCCCACCCAACCTCTGTCTCCAGCTTCTTCTTCTTCTTCTTCTTCTTCTTCTTCTTCTTCTTCTTCTTCTTCTTCTTCTTCTTCTTCTTCTTCTTCTTCTTCTTCTTCTTCTTCTTCTTCTTTTCTTCTTCTTTTTTTTTTTTTTTTTTTTTGTTTGTTTGTTTTTCGAGACAGGGTTTCTCTGTATAGTTTTGCGCCTTTCCTGGAACTCACTTGGTAGCCCAGGTTGGCCTCGAACTCACAGAGATCCGCCTGGCTCTGCCTCCCGAGTGCTGGGATTCAAGGCGTGCGCCACTACCGCCCGGCAAGTCTCCAGCTTCTTGACCAAGCACAAGGAAGGGAAAAAAAGAGGGGAAGTCGGACAGATGAGCTCTGGAGCCTTTGCACTGGCTGGGCCGGGGGCGGAGCCTCTTTGGTAGAGTGCTGTATGAAGACTCTTTTTGTTTTGTTTCTGTTTTTTCAAGACAGGGTTTCTCTGTGTAGCCCTGGCTGCCCTAGAACGCACTCTGTAGACCAGGATGGCCTTGAACTCAGAGATCGACCTGCCTCTGTCTCCTGAGGGCTGGGATTAAAGGCGTGCGCCACCACCACCTGGCTTATATGAAGAATCTTAATCAAATTTGTTGAAATAAATGACAGCAATGGGGCCAGTGACGGAATGCAGTGGCAGGAAGCTTACCTAGCATGTGGGGCCTGGGGGCTCACTCCCTGGGTTAACGAAAACAAAAACAAAACAACCTTCCAAAATACCATAGTAGTTGCCAGTGGCTGGGAAGGGGTGAAGTGTTACTCAGTGGGTTCACATTTTAGACGTGCAGGGTGAAAAATTTAACAGTGTTAGTACCCTTAATACTATTGAACCATCAACGTAAAAACAATGAAGATGCTTCCCCACAAACACAATAAAAAGGTCCTTGTGAGGGCACTGGAGAGGTGACTCTGTGGTTAAGAGCATTGTCTCCCTTGCAGAGGACCTGGGTTCGGTTCCCAGCAGCCATACGGGGGCTAAAAATGTTGCCTGTAAACACTCTCTTCTGGCCTCCATGGACACAGCACAAATGTGGTGCAATGACCCACACAGATAAAATAGAAATAAACCTTGGTCAGGTGTGCTGAACACTCAGGAGGCAGACAGAGGTAAGTGGATCTCTGTGAGTTCGAGGCCTGCCTTAATCTACATAGTGAGTTCCAGGACAGCTAGTGCTACACAGTGAGACCCTGTCTCAAAACAAGCAACAACAACAAAAAAAAATTCAAAATAAAAATAATAAAATTATTTTATTATTTGAATAAAAATGGCCCCAATAGGGTCATACATTTGAATGCTTAGTCACCAGAGACTGGCACTATTTGGGAAGGATTAGGAGGTGTGTTGGAGGAATTGTGTCTCCGAGGGTGGCCTTAAGGGATCAAAAAGCCCAAGCCAGGCCCAGTGTCTCTCTCTCTTCCTGCTGCCCGTGGATCCAGATGGAGAACTCTCAGCTCCTTCTCCAGCACCATGTCTGCCTGCATGCTGCCACGTTCCCACTATGATAATGAACTAAACCTCTGAAACTGTAAGCCAGCCCCAGTGAAATGCCTTCCTTTATAAGAGTTATCATGGTTATGGCTTCTCTTCATAGCAATAGGACACTGACCAAGACAAAAATAATAAAGGGCTGGAGGGATGGCCTGGTGGTTAAGAGTACTGCATGCTCTTACAGAGGACCCAGGTTCAGTTCCCAGCACCCACACTGAGCAGCTCACAGCCTCCTTTCTCTCCAGTTCTAGGGTCTCTGACACCCTCTTCGGACCTCCATGGGCTCCAGCATGCCCCTGGTGCACATACAAACAAGCAGGTACACACACAGGCACACAAAGAAAAACTCTAAACTTTCAATAAAAGTGCAAGAGATGGGGCTGGCAAGACAGCTCGGAAGGTAACAGTGTGTGCCACACAAGCCTGAAGTGTGACACCGGCAGATGTGGTGCCAAGGGTCTGTAATCTCAGCATCCTACCTGGAGATGAGCGGTGGAGACGGGAATCACAGGGTGGTAGAAACAGTGAGAGACCCTGCCTCAAAGACATAGTGGAAGAAGGGAACCAACTTTGGAAGTTGTCTGTGGACCTCCATATGTGTGCTGTGGCATGCATGCATTCTCTATCCACCCCCTTGTCTGTCTTTCTTTGTGTGTGTGTGTCTGTTTCTCTCTATTTCTTTCTCCATCTCTCTCTTCTCTCTTTGTTTCTCTGTGTGTCTCTCTCTGTCTCTGTCTTTGTTTTCTCTCTGTCTCTGTGTCCCTGTCTCTCTGCCCTTCTGTCTGTCTGTCTCTCTTTCTCTCTCATCTGTCTCTCCTCTCTCCCTCTGTCTCTCTCTCCCTCTGTCTCTCTCTCACACACACTCCGATAATAGATTAACTAAAATAAAATGAAATGACTGGAGATGTCGCTCAGCCGGAAGAGTGCTTGTCTAGCGTGCATCCTGTAACTGGGTGTGGTGGTTGAAAGCCTATTAATCTAGAACTTGAGAGGTGGAAACAGAAGATTAGAGTTAAAGGTCATCTTTGGCTACATGTCAAGTTAAGGCCACCATGAGATATGTGAGACTCTGTCTTAAAAAAAAAGTTCAATGTAGAAAAAAATGAAGAAGAAGAAGAGGAAGAGGAAAAAGAAGAAAGATTGGGAAATGTTGGCAGGAACTGGAGCTGAGCTTTGTTATGTGAGTTTATTTTGCTGTCTTCTCTACTTATGTTTATACATTTTCACTAAAAGTTCCCTAATATACAACAGAAATTAAAGAGAGAGAGACAGCATATAGAAGTGTTCTGTTTTGTTTTGGAGATGGAGGTCTCCATCTGCCGCTGGGCTTTAACTTGTAGGCTTACTCGGTTCTCAGCTTCTTCTCCTTCTTCTCCTTCTCCTCCTTCTCCTTCTTCTTCTCCTTCTTCTCCTCCTCCTCCTTCTTCCTCCTCTTCTTCCTCCTCCTCCTCCTCCTCTTCTTCTTCTTCCTCCTCCTCCTCCTCCTCCTTCTTGTTTTTTTTTCCAGAGCTGAGGACCGAACCCAGGGCCTTGCGCTTGCTAGGCAAGCGCTCTACCACTGAGCTAAATCCCCAACCCTGGTACTCAGCTTCGTATGTAGCTGGGACCACAGGCGTGTGCCACCACCACTCTTTGCACACACATACTCTCACACGTATGTGTATGTGGGTATGATTATTTTCTTTTTTTTTTATACGACTGTGTTTATTCTGTGTGTGTATATACATGTTCTCATGTGAGTGGGCACATACATGTCTGCAGATGCTCATGAAAGCCTGAGGTTGATATACAGTTTTCCCCTATCTCTCTCCACTTCATTCACTCAGGTTGCTGTGTGTGTGTGTGTGTGTGTGTGTGTGTGTGTGTGTGTGTGTGTGTGTGTGTTGTTGTTGTTGTTGTTGTTGGGGGGGTCCCCTTTTTCCAACTCCCTGTGAACTGGGATTACAAGAGAGCTGTCCTGCCCACCAGCACTAAATGAGTTCTGGGGATTTGAACACTGGTCCTCCTACTTGCCTGCAAACACTTAATCCTGAGTCATGCCCCCAGCCCTCTCCTCCCTTTTAACTGTTTTCTTATTTTTATATTTTATGCATAGGTGTTTTGCCTGTATGTACGTATGTATGTATGTACGTACGTACGTACGTACGTATGTATGTGTGTGTATGTATGTATGTATGTATGTGTGTGTGTATGTATGTATGTATGTGTGTGTGTATGTATGTATGTGTGTGTATGTATGTGTGTATGTGTGTATGTGTGTATGTATGTGTGTATGTGTGTATGTATGTGTGCCACGTGCATGAATGGTGCCTGCAGAGACCAGAAGAGGCCATGTGGGCATTGGGAATCGAACCTACGTCCTTTGGAAGGACAGACAGTGCTTTTAACTTGGGTGCCATCTCTCCAGCCCCTGCTCACCCACCTTGTTTTTAGACATGGTCTCACTCTGTCACCCAGATCGGCTTGGAACTCACAAGGGCTGTCCCGCTTCAGCTTCCCAAGTGCTGGGGTTTCAGGCATGCAACGCTCCATGCCTCTCTCCATCTCCACCACTTTCAGGCCGTGTGGCTTGGGACAAATGATCTAACCTCTGTGAGGCCACTTCATCACCTGTCAAAGGGGGAAGATGACTTCAGGGGACCCATGGCTGGGGATTCTGGGGCAAAATTCATCACCTTCTGTGCCAGGCCTACGGGAGCACTCGGTGGCGGCAGCACGCAGCTCTTTTAAGCATTTCCAGGAAGCCGGGGCCTTATCCTTTGAGGCCCCAGCAGATGTGACCTTGACCTTGCTGGAGTGTGGGTATGCCGGCACCTGAAGGAGTCAAGAAGCTATCGGGGGCTGTTCTTTCCACTAGAGATTGTGGGTTTTTTCCAGGCGGGGGAGAGGCGGTGCCTCGCACACCTGTGCATGGATTTCCGCCAGCAGAAACCAAGACACAAAGAGCGCAAAGGGCCCGGGAGGTCTTCGGTGAGCGTCTTTCAGGGACTGCAAAGATCGTTGTCACTTAGCGTGACCTTTCTGTGTGGCACACACTGTTAGGCCATCTCTTCATCCCCCGTTCCGGGTTCTGTGCCTGAGCCCCCCAGCACAGGAGAATTTGTCCAGACTGCCCTGGAGGAACCCATAGTGCTCACTGCCCTGAGGTGCCACTGGTATCGCTGTGCTTCTGATGGGGTGTCACTCAATCTCTCTCAGCCTCCAAAGCACCCCCTGGAAAATGGAGGGTTTGTTGTTGTTATTTGCACTTCTGGGGATTTGAACCCAGGTCCTTCCACACAGCAGGAAGGTGATCTACCGTTGAATACAGTCCCAGTTGTTTTTGTTTTCAGGGAGGGGATTGATTTTTGAGACAGGCTTTCTCTGTGTAGCCCTGGCTGTCCTGGAATTTACTCTGTAGACCAGGCTGGCCCCAAACTCAGAGATTCACCTGCCTCTGCCTCCAGAGTGCTGGGATTAAAAGGGTGCACCTCCACAGCCTGGTTACATTCTCAGTTTTTAAATGGAGTTTGAAGGTTGGTAAGATGCAGCCTATGATGCAAGCCTGTAGACCTGAGTTCGATTCCTGGAACCCATTTAAAGGTGGAAGGAGCGAACTGACTCCACAGAGTTGTCCTCTGACCTCCCCACATGTTGAACATACAAGCACATGCACCCTTGAGTGTGTGTGAATGCACACAATTAATTAGTTAAAGAAAAAATTTGCAACTGGATCTATCTCATAGGCTGTGTCAGGTTTTATCAACAGACAGCATGTAGTTCATACAGTTAACATGGAGGATTGTTGGGGACAGTTTCTCCTGCCTGGGGCCACACACGTCACTATCAGCATCCTGCAGACCCAACCCCAGGAGCAATGTCTAGATTTTCTTATGACCTCAAAGCATCCACGGGCGAGGGACTTGGCACTTTGCCAGTCACTGACTTGAGCTGGTTGAGGTGTTGGGCTAGCTCTTTCTCTGTCTCTGGGACAGCACTGATTCAGGCTCTGTCACCATCTACAGCAGCTCTGCAGGTCGGGACTGTGTGTGAGGGTGCACATATTCTACTTCTGTGCTACACACACAGTAGTCACAGGCCCCGTGTGCTGACTGGACACTGTCAGAGCACAGCTAGAGGAGCAAGAGTGATTCTGTAGCCCAGGCTAGCCCGGGACTCTTCAATTCTCCTGCCTCAGCCTCCTGAGTGCTGGGATTACAGTCACATGCTACTATACTTGTTTTATTTTCTTGTGTTCATCTTTTTCTTCTGAGATTATCACCCACTCAGGAACAATTGACTCGGCCACAGCTCACACGCACAGAGGACCTCACTCCAGGTGGAGGAAGATGGTCGGGTGGAAAGCTGCAGGTGTGGGCTTATACCAGAATGTGGCCATTTCTGGTTGTACCTCTCAGCCTGCTTCCTTACCTGGAAAATGGCCAAGATGTCCCCCCTCCCGCCCCCCCCAAAAAGAAGTGATCCAGTGAAACATGGCAGTGTGCTGGAATGGCGCTTCCTCCCACATCCTACCCTGGTGCATCTACAAGATTCCTGACCAGTGCACCTCAGAACTCTCAAGGCCACAGCAAGAGAAGGCTGGAAGCTGCCACATGGGGGTCACCAAGGACACAGGACTGTTCAGGATGGGACATATATTCAAAACCAGCTGTGGAGGCATGGGGGCACACCTCTGTCATCCCATCGCTCAAGCCCAGGCGGCAGAGGAAGAAGGACCACTACAGGTTGGGGGTCAGCCTGGTCTACATAGGTGGTACACATCTATAATCAATAACTCAGTAGGCTGAGGCAGGAGGATTAGGAGTTCAAAGCCAGCCTTGGCTACATAGAAGACCCTATCTCAAAAAAAAAAAAAATATGTAGAAGTAAGTGCTCTTTCAAGGGAGACGACATCTCAGTCAGTAAAATGCTTGCTATACAGGCATAAGGACCAGAGTGTTGTGGAATATTTGTTTAACTAGGTGAAGATGTGTTACATTTATTTGTTCATGCTGCGTTTGTTAACTATGTGAAAATATGTTGTATTTGCATTAATTAAATAAAATTAACCTGGCTCAGAGAGGCGGGGTTAGCAACTGGTTGACAGGAAGTAGCAGGGAGGGGCTTAGCGTGGCGGTGTGGAAGGTGGTGGCTTCCGGGATGCCAGCAAAGAGAGAAAGTTAGCCAGTTGCTACTCTAACTCTCTGGGCTCACAGGTTTTTCACCCTAGCCTTTGAATCCCGAGTTTTATTAGAGCAATAGAGATTTAGAACTGCCTTTAGTGGTAACAACAGAGCCATTGTCTGGGGGAATAGAATTCCCCCCAGGCTACGGCCTTAGAGCCTGGCCACTAGTAGCTTAAAGCGCAGCCACAGTTAGGAATGTAAAACAGCGCTGGAGTTTGGATCCCCAGCATCCATGGAAAAGCTGGACATGGGGTACAGAGACAGGCAGATCCCTGGAGATTGCCAGCCAGCCAGTCTAGACGAATTGGTGAGCTCCAGGTCCAGCGGGAGACCATGTCCCCCAAAAATAAGGTACAGAGTGACTGAGGAAGAAACTCTGGTCTCCACACGCACAAACATGCACATGCATGTACACACACACACACACACACACACACACACACACACACACACACACACGTGCACACACCAGACACAAAGTACACACAGGCAGATGTGGTAGTCCACACCTGTGATTGCAGCAAGCTGGAGGGGGAGGGAGAAGGATTGGGAGTTTGAAGCCAGCCTGGACAGACAGTGACCCTGTCTCACATAACCAAACAGTCTGGAGATGTAGCTCAATTAAGTGTTTGACTAGTATGCACAAAGCCCTGGGTTCCATCCTAACACCACATAAACTGGACATGGCGGCACATGCCTACAATCTCAGTGTCCCAGAGGTGGGCGGGAGATCGGGGTTCAAGGTTAGCTGGGCATGGTGGCGCACACCTTTAGTCCCAGCACTCAGGAGGCAGAGTCAGGTGGATCTCTGTGAGTTCAAGGCCAGCTTGGACTACAGAGTCAGATCCAGGACAGGCTCCAAAACTACATGGAGAAACTCTGTCTTGAAAAAACAAAAAACAAAAAACAAAAAAAAAAAAAAAAAAGAAAAAAAACCTCAAATACTGGGGGTGAGGAGGAAGAGACTAGAGAGATGGCTCAGTGGTTAAGAGAACTGGCTGCTTGTCCAGAGGATCCAGGTTCAATTCCCAGCACCTACAGGTCTGCTCACAACTGTCTGTAACTCCAGTTCCAGAGCATCAGTGCCCTTTTGAGGCCTTTGTGGACACACACACCATGCACAGACATACACACAGACAAAATGCTCTTATGCTAAAAAAATAATAATAAAATAAATTAAAAAAAGGAACCATCAGTGAACTTGCATGTCAGTTTGTTAATGCTGTGATTATGTTAATGTTTCACTAGTTGTAGAGTGTACACCATACTAATGTAAGACATTGATTAATAAGGGAAACTGTCAAGTGAGGGGAGGGTGTGTGGAAATCTCTGCTCCATAAGAACAATCAAATGAGGAGACACATAATTACTATTTGTCTGGGGATAGAGAGATGGCAGACAGTTAAGAGCACTGGCTGCTCCAGCAGAGGACCTGGGTTCGGTTCCCAGCACCCACATGGCAGCTCACGCCTGTCTATAACTCCAGTTCAAGGGGACCCAACTACCTTCTAAAATATTTTTGTCTGAAATGTTTGGGATAAGGGACATTGGAAGGTGTAATAAGTAACGTCTGGAGAATTCTGTCCTCCTGGCATGACAAGAGTCATCACCGTTGTGAGTTCAGGACAGCTGTGAGGACCCATACTCATGAGAACTCCGTAAGATCAGGCCTGGGTGGTGTGAAGAGGATCATTAGACCCTCACCAGCGACTCCAGCCTCTCCTTCCTCCTCTCTGTCCCCCGGGTGTGTGTAACGTTGTCTGTTGCGTGTGGTCTCTCGAGGCCCTGGGAGGGGAAAGGGACTCCATCTATGAAACTTTTGGAGATCATCACCCATGCTGAGGTGGGAGTTTGTGGTGATTCGGCTGTTTTGGAGGTCACCCAAGTTCCCGTAAGTAAGCTCTGTGAACTCACCGGCCCACCATCAGCCTCAGGTGGAATCGTCCCGATAGTCTGCTCTTAGTGCATTGTGTAAAGTGAACATGTTCGTATCTCCCAGAAAATTGTGCAATGTTTATAACTGATTAACTCTGCTTCCTAAACCACCGGACCCAGTTTCCTCAGGTTTAGGTCTACCTGTGTGTGTGTGTGTGTGTGTGTGTGTGTGTGTGTGTGTGTGTGTGTGTGTGAGAGAGAGAGAGAGAGAGAGAGAGAGAGAGAGAGTGTATCTTATGTATGGAACTCATGTCTAAAAATAAAATTCATGGCTGGGCAGTGGTGGCCCATGCTCTTAATCCCAGCACTCGGGAGGCAGAGGCAGGTGGATCTTTTGTGAGTTTGAGACCAGCCTGGTCTACAGAGTGAGTTCCAGGACAGCCAGGTCTATACAGAGGGACCCTGTTTCAATAAATTAAAAAAAATGAATAAATAAAATTCATTTATGTTCTAAAAATACTCAAATACTTAACCTGGGAGTAATAAGTACTTTGATATTATACTTTTAGCTCATTTGAACTTTGACAGAAACCTGTACATGGAGTGGAATTTCCTAACTGTGGCATGAAGTTGGTTGGTGCTCAACATTTTGTATTTTGATTTTGTCTGACACAGGGTTTCTCTGTGTAGCCCTGGCTGTCCTGGAACTCACTCTATAGGCCAGGCTGGCCTCGAACTCAGAGATCTACCTGCCTCTGCCTCCCAAGTGCTGGGTTTAAAGGCGCGCATCACTACTCCATGCTCTGGGGTTTGGATTTTTAGGTTTTTTAAAAATTTATTTAATGTCTGTGTGTTTTGGGTGTGTGTATGTATGTACACTATGTGCATACCTGGTTCCCTTAGAGGCCAGAAAAGGATATTAGATGCCCCGGGACTGGAGTTACAGACAGTTGTGAGCTGCCATGTGGGTGCTGGGAACTGAACCTGGGTCCTCTGGAAGAGCAGCCAGTGCTCTTAACCACCGAGCCAACTCTCCAGCTTGTGGATTTGAATAAGAATATTCAACATGTATGAAAGATACAGAAGTGAGAAGACCACGGAGACACACGGAGCATTAGTAGTTGTCAGGGGTTGGGAAGGAACACGGTTCTTCTTGGGAGGATAAAAATGTTTTGAAACTAATTAGAGGTGATGGTTGCACAACACAGTGAAAGCACTCGATGCCACTTACACACTTACACTTACACACTCACAGCAGCTAATGTTATGTTATGTGAACTGTGACCCCCCCCCCAAACGTTACGTGTTGGGACTGGTTAGAAGGAAGGCTCAGTGGTTAGACACACTCTGGGCCAAGCTTGACTACCTCAGTGTGACCCTTGAACCCACATGGTGGAAAGAGAGAACCAATCTTTCAAGTTGCCCTCTGACCTCTACCTGTGCACCACGGCCTAGGTACACACACACCCAATAGACAAACAGACAAATACATATTTTTAAAATGAAATGCCACATACACACTTGATAGAACTCCACTAAAAGTCTTTGCTATTCTGTAAGTCGCACCTTAGAACTCCACGTCTCCAAAAAACGTTCTCACAAACCTCCACTGGGGAGTGAGAAAGGAATGTTTACGGAGGGGGGGGGGGAATTGAGATGTGTGCCCTGGAATCTGGCAGATCTAAACTGGAGCCGGCCTTACTCTGCCATTTACTGATTGTGTGTCCTTAGGCAAATTACTTCAGCTCTCCGAACCCATCTCTTCATCTGTAAGGTGGGTGACAGAACCATGCAATGACGTCCCCCACACAAACCCAAGCGTTACAAGACACAAGGGCATCAGTCACCTCCACCTTGTCCCCTTCTCACGGGGGTCCAACAGGATAGATGCCCCGGTCCCTTGAAGCTAGACTGAGGACCAGTGGATGGAGGTGAGGAACAAGACTCTCCATCAGGGCTGGGGAGGTGGGTCAGTAGAGAGAGTGCGTGTCTAGCATGCATGGAGCCCTGGGTTCAATCCCCAGCGCCGAGTAAACCGGGCACAGGGGTTGGGGGAACGCCTGGGGCATGCCCTGCCACCTCAGAACTCGGAGATACAGGCAGGAGTGTCAGAAGTTCAAGGCTGGGCTTCGGGTTAAGAGTGTAGTACCGCTGCAGAGCACCAAGTTCCATTCCCGGCTTTGTTGGTGGCTCCCAGCTACCTGTCACTCCAGCTCCAGGGAATCTGACACCTTCTTCTGGCTTTTGTGGCATCTGAATCACACGTGCCACACATAATTAAAAATACACATAATTAAAAATAAAATAAATCTTTAAAAAAAAATTCAAGGTCATCTTCAGCTCCATAGCAAGTTTGAGGCCAGCCTGGGCTAGAAACCCTGTCTATAAATTAAAATAAAATAAAAAGGAGTTCAAAGTTTTCCTCAGATACCTAGCAAATTCCAGGACAGCCTGAGACTTGGCAAAAAGGAAAGAAAAAAAGACAATAAAAGACTCGAAGGTCTGAAAGCTCCAGAACCCATCCCCTTGGTGAGGAAATGCCAGCCACAAATCCATGACATTGTTTTCAGTGATCTCTTACAGGCAAATCCCTCTGGGTTGTTCCTCCATAGACTCAAGGCCAGCCCAGAGTGGCTAAGAGCAAAGCAAACAGCCTTATCGTGAAAGTGTGGGGCCCCGACTATAAATAGAGAAGTCACTTGAGTCCTCCTCTCACTCAAGATGAAGCTCCTTCTGCTGGTCACTCTGCTCACAGGTAGGACCCTTGTCCCCTCTGGGGGCCCCTATCTCCCTTCTCTTCAATGCCCAGCCTCCCTGTTGATCTCACCTGAAGTTCTGTATTGGAGTTCCCTTTGGGGTCTAATAGCCTCTGGGTTGGGGTTCCCTCCTCACCCCCATGTAGACAACAGCTGGCACCTCTAGCCTCTAGATTGAACTCAGATGGCCCTTTAGAAGAATCCACTGCATTCACCTACCCAGGTAAAGAAAGCCCCCCTCCCGCCTCTGCCATAAGCCCTGGCACCCATTTACCTGACCCTAAGGTGCCCCGGCGATTTGATTTTTCTTGTTCTTTAAAAAAAAATTGACTTTTATTTTACATGTATGAGTGTTTTGCTTGCATGTGTGTCTGTGAACTATGTGTGAGCAGTGCCTACAGAGGCCAGAGGAGGGGTCTGATCCTCCAGAACTGGGTCTTAGACAGTGGTGAGTTGACATGTGAGTGCTGGCCCTGAGCCTGAGTCCTATGCAAGCTCAACAAATGCTCCCGACTGCAGAGCCATCTCTCCGGTCATCATCATCATCATTATTGATATAATCTTATAATGGGGATGAGGATGTCCTCCAACTCACCATCCTAGCCCAGACTTGCCTCAGCCTCCCATGTGTTAGGATTCCATACATGCCTGGCTTGTGCCTGCGATTCTCTTCTTTCCTTCTTTCCTTCTTTCCTTCTTTCCTTCTTTCCTTCTTTCCTTCTTTCCTTCTTTCCTTCTTTCCTTCTTTCCTTCTTTCCTTCCTTCCTTCCTTCCTTCCTCCCTCCCTCCCTCCCTCCCTCCCTCCCTCCCTCCCTCCCTCCCTCCCTCCCTCCCTCCCTCCCTTCTTTCTTTCTTTCTTTCTTTCTTTCTTTCTTTCTTTCTTTCTTTCTTGTTTTTTAGGACAGTCTCTCTGTGTAATCGCTCTGGCTCGCTCTGTAGACCAGGCTGGCCTTGAACTCAGAGATCCACCTGCCTCTGCCTCTGAGTGTTGGGATTAAAGATGTGCGCCACCACATCTATGTGTCTGCAATTCTTATCTTGTTGATTCACTTACATATTTTGGCCCCATACACACACACACACACACACACACACACACACACACACACACACACACACACAGCTTATGCTCCATTAACAATTATTGACATCATACATTGAGTAAAACATATTCGGCATAGGAGTCATTTATATCATCCAATGATGATAGAGACCTGCAAGGAGTCAGGTTCTAGATTGAGACTGGGGACTCAAAGATGAAGTATAATGTGTTTCTATTCCAGAAGCACATATATGCACACACTCTCTCACACACACACTCACACACACGTGCATGCATAAGCACACACACACACTATGCCCATTAGTATATCTAGACTGTATATTTAGCTTCTGCAAAGCACAAGGCTAGCCACCACAGAGGTCACTCACAGTAGGGGAAGCCAGCTGCTCCCTGTCTTTGTCCCTGGGGTTTCTTCATAAATGGTCAGTTAGAATGAGCCCAAAAATGAAGAAAAAGAAAAAGAGTAAACTGGGCAGAGTGGTGCATGCCTTTGATCCCCGTGCTCAGGAGGCTGATGCAGGAGGATTTCAAGTTTGATACCAGCCTGGATGACAATCGTAAGACCCTGTTGTGCTGTTCATGCTTGTAATTCTAGCTCTCTGGAAGCTGAGGCAGGAGGATTATCATGAGTTCAAGGCCAGCCTAGTCCACAGTGTCAGCTCCTATCCCAGAAAGAAAGAATGAAGGAGGCCAAGTGTGGTGGCGCATGCCCTTAATCCCAGCACTCAGGAAACAGAGGCAAATGGATCTCTGAGTTCAAGGCCGCCTGGTCTACATAGTGAGTTCCAGGACAGCCAGGACTACACAGTAAGACCTTGTCTCAAAAAGATAAAAAAGAATGGAGGAAAGAAAGATAAAAAGAGGCTGAGCAGTGGTGGCGCACACCTTTAATCCCAGCACTTGGGAGTCAGAGGCAGGCAGATCTCTGTGAGTTTGAGGCCAGCTTGGGCTACAGAACTAGTTCCAGGACAGCCAGGGGTACACAGAGAAACCCCATCTTAAATTTAAAAAAAAAAAAAAAAAAAAAAAACCCCGGGCCAGAGAGATGACTCAGCAGTTAAAAGTGCTAGCTATTCTTCCAGAGGTCCAGAGTTCAAATCCCAGCAACCACATGGTGCTCACAACCATCTGTAATGAGATCTGGTGCCCTCTTCTGACCTGCAGGCAAACATGCAGGCATAACACTGTATACATAATAAATAAATAAATAAATAAATAAATAAATAAATAAATAAATAAATAAATCTTAAAAATAAAATAAATAAGTAAATTAAAGAAAGAAAGAAAGAAAGAAAGAAAGAAAGAAAGAAAGAAAGAAAGAAAGAGATAAAGAGGAGGGGGGAACTTGTGAGACCATAAAACACCACCGGTGACTGATGAAACAGGACCCCAAAAAGCCATTTTGTTCTCTGTGCTCTTTACGCAGCAGAACTCTGTGCAAACGGGGTCAAGGGCTCTGCTTCCCCAGCCTGATGTGCAAAGCCGGTGCTTGCTTTGGACAAACACTGTCACCTATGGGACAGGTTTGTCCATTCATTCAACAGAATTTTACAGAGCACCTACTAGGTACCAGGCACTTTCTTCACCCATTGATTCGTTTATTCATAGCTTACCCATTCATTCATTCAGCTCAGCACACACACACACACACACACACACACACACACACACACACACACACAATGTACTGTGTGTTAGGCACAATAATAAGCTCTAAGGAGCAGGAAAACCATGAGACCCGCCCTTGAGAACTTCCTGTCCTGCAGAGAGGGAGGGAGGACACCAGCAGGCAGGTATAAAGGGTGGTAGAGATGCTAGGAAACAGTGTGAACTCAAGTTTGGGTGCCTAGCACTCACCGAGAAAGCCAGGCACCGCAGTGACACCCCCCCCCCATAATCCCAACACTTGGGAAATGGAGATAGGAAGGTCTCTGGGGCTTGTTGGTACAGCCACCATAGCCACACAGCAAGCCCCTGGCCCATTGAGAGACCTTGTCTCAAAAATAAGAGAGTGGGTTTAGGAAGACTCCAGATGTTAAACTCTGGCCTCTATGTCCGTGTGCACACATGTACATATACATATGTGAACACGAATACAAACACAAACCGAAGTACTAGGAACACAAGAACATGAAGAGACGTAACAGAAGAGGGGCTCCCCGGGTGCACAGCCAGGAAGGTCCTCTTTAATGGGGAAGCAAACTCTCTCCAGCCTTTCAAAAAGTGACAGGACTCCCTATACCTGGCGGTTGGTGCATGCCCATAATTCCAGCATTCAGGAGTCTGAGGCAGGAGGATTGAGAATTTAAGACCAGCCTGGACTATATAGGCAAACCCTTAAAAAAGTGAAAGATTAAATAAATAATAAAAGTTCTGTCCAAGAGCTTGTCAAGAGCATCTCAGAAGAGGCGAGTGTGCTGGCACTTCCGGACACTTGTCCATCGGTGACCTGGCCAGGGATGGAAATGGAGGGAAGGAGGAGATGAAGTGGAGCCCCAGACTTAGGGAAGGGGGGAAGCTGCAGGTTGAGGTGACACGGGGCCGAGGGCAATCCAGGGCATTCTATGCGTTTGTGAACACAGTCCCCAAACGGTCCAGGGACACAAACACAGAATTGATCCACTTCCTGTTGTGATCTCCTGAGTGTGGGAGGCACGTGAACCACGCTGTTTTTTTTTCATCCCTGAGTTGGTCTTCTCTTCCTCCTCCCTCTCCAGTTTTCTCTTGTGAAGCAGGTTAACACATGGCATCCTATGCACCATTCCGTCAATGATTACCTTGCATTTCTGATCATCCAGGGATTGGGGGGGGGTGTACGTGGTGCTGGGGATGGAGCCAGAGCTTCCTGCATGCTTGGTGAGCACAATACAGACGGAGTGAAATCCCCAGCCCTTGTCTTGATGGATTGGAACAGGGTCTCATATTACCCAGGCAAGCCTTCAGCTTGCTGAGTAGATGAAGATAATCTTGAATTTCTGATCCTATTGCCTCAGCCTCCCGAGTGCTGGGACTACACAGTGTGTGTTCCACTGTACCTGGCTTCTCCTGCATTTCAATGGTGACTAAGTATCCCACTGCAGACTGAATCCTAGTCATTTACCTACTCCTCAGCTGATGAACAGTTTGTTGTGTCAAATGCTGATGTTACAATGATGATCTGACCATTATCTTTGTCTATGAGCTGTGCGCGGCCATACAACAGATTTCTTCTAATTCTTCCAGTGTAAAACAATCAGCGTGTGTTGGCTGTTCTCTGGCTCAAGGTCTTAGCTAGAACTGTGATGAATCCCACTGCTGGCTAAGGCTAGGGTTTCACCTGGGCTTGAGTAGGGATGGGGCAGCTTTCAAACTAATAGATGGTTGGGTTGTTGGGTTATTGAACTAAGAGGTCAGTTTGTCCCTGGCTGCTGACTTGAGTGTGTTCTCAGCATCTCAACACAGAGACCACAGGGCAGGTCACAGTGTGGTGTCTGTCTGTCCTGACAGTGAGAAATGAACAGTCAAGCAAGGCAAAAGACAATGTCTATGAACTTAGTCCTGGGGAGTCAGCCCAGCCGGGTACAGTGTTGTTCATTTATAATCATACCACTCGGAAAGCTGATGCCAGAGGGTTGCTACAGAGTACAAGGCTAGCCTGGGTTACAGGGAAATGCTCTGTCTCAAATACATGGACAACTTCCTTATCAGGCCTGATGACTTGAGTTTGGTCTCCAAGATCTACATAATGGAGGGAGAAAATCAACTCCCTAAAGCTGTGCTCTGACCTCAAGTGTGTAGCATGACATTTATGAGTTACCCTAAGTTTGTGCTTTTGAACCCCTGTGTGAGCAAGAGCGCACACACACACACACACACACACACACACACACACACACACACACAGAGACACACACGCACACGCACACACACACCTCTATTCACTGCTCTCCTGATGCAGCATCTGGTAGGAGTCAGGAGGAAGTAAGCAGGCAGGCATCAGACCCCTGGTAATGCACAGTGGGATTGATGGAGTTGCTGTGCATTCTTGCAGCAGGCGCTACTGCACACAGCATCAGCCCTCGGGCTGTGTGGCAGTTTCGCAATATGATCAAGTGTACCATCCCCGGGAGTGATCCCCTGAAGGAATACAACAACTATGGCTGCTACTGTGGCTTGGGCGGCTCAGGTACTCCGGTGGACGAATTAGACAGGTGAGTAGATCAGGTGGGAGACTGGAGTGTCTGAGTGGGGGCGGGGGGGGGGGCAGGTCTCTCTCTCTCTCTCTCTCTCTCTCTCTCTCTCTCTCTCTCTCTCCCATCCATCTATCCATCATCTATCTATCTATCTATCTATCTATCTATCTATCTATCTATCTATCTATCTATCTATCTATCTATCTATCTATCTATCTATCATCTATTGTTTTTGTTTGTTTGTGTTTCCAGATAGGATTTCTCTGTGTAGCCCTAGTTGTCCTGGAACTCTTTCTGGAGACCATGTTGGCTTTGAACTCAGAGATCCTCATGCCTCTGCCTCCTGAGTGCTGGGATTAAAGGCGTGCATCACCATCCGCAGCATGTATTTTCCCCTCTTGTCATGTAAAGAAATCTATCCAGCAGGATCCTGTACTTAGTGGTCCCTGAGAGCAGAATGTTTAAGATGTAAATAGTGGGCAATGCTGCCATCTCGTGTCAGACCAGGGAAAGGACAAAAGTGTGAGCTATAAATAGTGGGCAATGCTTCCATCTAGTGGCAGACCAGGGAAAGGCCAACCATCACAGCCACAATGAAATGTCAGCCTAGGT
Organism: Peromyscus maniculatus bairdii; assembly: GCF_049852395.1. NCBI lineage: Eukaryota > Metazoa > Chordata > Mammalia > Rodentia > Cricetidae > Peromyscus > Peromyscus maniculatus. Next base: position 5,770,249 of record NC_134874.1, read on the forward strand.
TTTACAAAGTCATCAAAACTTCAGGATATATAATTTCATTATGTTCCTAGAGCTTTGTTTGTTTGTTTGTTTTTTTAAAAAACCACTTTTTCTCAAGACAGAGTCTCACTATGTATCCCTGGATGATTTTCAACTGATCTATCTGCTTCTGTCTCCCAAGTACTGGCATCGAAGCCCGGTACCCACCACACTCAGCAAAAATTGCTTTCAATCAATATACCCTAATAGCTGGGCGGTGGTTCCCCATGCCTTTAACCCCAGCACTGAGGAGGCAGATGCGGGTGGATCTCTGTGAATTTGAGGCCAGCCTGGTAATATAGAATGAGTTCCTGGACAGCCAGGCCTGTTAAGGAGAAACCTTATTTTGAAAAACCAAAAGATAAATAAATTAAAAAAATATATACGCTAATAGAGATCCCAGATTCTCGGGCCTTAGGACGATTTCTTCTGGCACATCATGTTTAGTAATACTAACATGTGAGAAAGACGAAGAGATTTGAAAAAGAACTGACCTCCTGTGGGTCCATAGTCCTCCCTCAGCTGCTCCTTCCTCTCTCCAGGTGCTGCCAGACTCACGACCACTGCTACACTCGGGCAAAGAAGCTGGATAGCTGTAAATTCCTCATAGACAACCCCTACACCAATACATACTCATACTCGTGCTCCGGGAATGAGATCACCTGCAGTGGTAGGTTTACCATCCGGGACCTCTGGACTCTGCTTGGCCCTGGGTGGATTTTAAAAAGACACAGAAGTGACAGGGACAGGCACCATTTTGCAGGCATTGCCTTGGTCTCATTTGATGTCTAGATACCCGAATATAGAGATGGCGTCCCTGATGAGGGAGATGAGGAAGGCAGGGCCTCTTGCCCAAGGTCACCCAGCTTAGAAGTGGTGACATTTGGTTCTGGAACACAGATCATTCCAAATTCTCTTTTTAAAAACATTTCAAGATTTAATTTATTTCTGGGGGAGGCATTTCTGTGCCACAACAGAGGTGCGGAGGTCTGAGAACAATGTGCCTGTTTTCTCCATTGACCATGTGAGTCCTGGGATGAAACTCGGGTTCAGACTTTGCAGAAAGTGTCTTTATTCCCTGAGCCATCTTGCCTGCCCAAAGCCTCTCCTGTTAGCTGCTGTGTTATACTGATTCCATATTGACTAAGCAATTGAGAGCTGCATCATTGGCTATAAGCCAGATACTGGAGTAAACACCTATGCGGGGCAAGGTTTATTATTCCCATTTTACAGATGAGGATTCAGAGGGCTGGGAATATAGCCCAGTTGCTAGAGTGCTTGCCTAACATGCACAGAGCCCTGGGTTCCACCTCCAGATCCCATGAATTGAACAGTGTGGTGCACACCTGTTAATCCCAGCACTTGGGAGGTGGAGGCAGGAGGATTGTCTTAAATCATATAATTTTACAAATGATAGATGATATTTGTGGTTTTCTAGGTTTTAGGATTAAATACCCATATTTATTGATTTTTATGTGTAGGAAAGAGTTGGCATCCCGTGTTTTCTTCAGTCACTGTCCACCCCGTCTTTAGAGCCTGGGTCTCTCTCAGTAAACATGAAACTCACCTTTAGCTAGCCTGACTGACCAACAAATTATGGGGATCTGTGCTCCCCACTTATTAATAGAGTTACAGATGCCCAAGCACACCTTGCTTTTTCCATGGTCTCTGGGCATCCTAGGTCAGGCCCTCATGATTGTATGCCAACCACTTTACCAACTGTGCCATCTTCACAGCCCACAACAACTAATGTTCTTATTACAAGTGTGTTCCAGCAATTTGGACAACCCAATCGACTCCTGTGTTCATTGTCTCTCAATCCCTAGTTTGCACCAATGGGAGGGTCACCGGTTTCTTTTGGTTATAAATTGTACAGAACAGGGTCATGGGCTCCACACAACTTCCTTTCTTGTTTCTCTGCAGGCAAAAACAACCCCTGTGAGGCCTTCATCTGCAACTGTGACCGCGAGGCCGCCATCTGCTTCTCCAAGGCTCCATACAACAAGGAGAACAAAGGCATTAAGTGTTAGACTTCTCACCTCAGTTACTGTACACCATCCCTGCCTGCCTGGTTGTCTTCACTACACACTGTGTCCTCTAATAAAGCACCTGTTGAAAGAGCTTGGCTGTGGTAATTCGGTAGTCTCTGTCTACTGAACATAACTAGATCCTCAGAGAACATCATTCTGTAGCCCTGGAAACTTCAGGTTAATGGGAAAGACATTGCCATTAGGGGAGCCCCTTGAAGAGTGGGTGATGAGCCAGGCCATGCCTTCCATCCCAGCACATGGGATGCAGAGGCAGAGGCAGAGGCAGAGGCAGAGGCAGAGGCAGAGGCAGAGGCAGAGGCAGAGGCAGATCTCTTGAGTTCAAGGACAATCTGGTCTAAAAATCAAGTTCCAGGACAGCCAGAATTTTACACAAAGAAATCTTGTCTCTAAACACAACAACAAAAAAGGAAAAAAAATCCACCTGAGATCCATAGTGGGGTAGAGAGAAACAGAAGGGGGAAGGAGGGGAGAGATGAGGCAGGGATAGAGACAGGAAAGAAGGGGATGGGTGGGGAGGGAAGGAAAGGGAAGACAGAGAGGTAGGAGGGGGGAGAAGAGAGAAAGAAGCAGTGTCACATGGCCACTAAAGGAACATCTTGGCCATAAAAATACTGACTCAAAGCAATTCTGCTGTGAGCTCATCATAAGAAGTGGGATATAGGTAACCAAACTGGACTGACCATAAATGACCCAAGGCAGGATTACATCCTGGTGACTTTGCAGTCTCCACTGTGCCTAAACACAGGTCAGAGGATAATTGTCCGGCTATGGTACACAGCAGCCTAACTTTTTGAACACATAAAAGAGAATACTTTGTCTCCTCTACCTTTCTCTATCACGGAAGCCCATAGGTGAAGCCAGGTTAATCTCTGGTCCCCTGATCAACAGGATTTAGGAATGAGATGTCTCATTGGCTAAAGGCTACAGGGATCTCTCTTTTCCTTTAGTAAACAGCTGCCCAGTCCTCAGCCTTTTCACCCCCAACCTCCTGCCCACCCGTGACTCAAACTCATGTTTCACCCCTCTCAAAGTCAGGCGTGGTGGGCAATAGGTGCAGCTGCAGCCGCCTGCGCAGGCGCAGTGATTGGTAGTAGCTGGCAGTGGCTGTCCAGAGTTCTGCTGGGAGGGTAGGGAGAGCTTGAGTGTGGGGAAAACCAACTCAACTCACCCCTACATGGTTTGTATCCAGGGAAGAGGTGAGTAGTGGGGAAAAAGAGGTGCTAGGATGCTAATTTTCAGGGTACATGACAGATGGTCAAACGCAGAGGCCAGAGGGCATTGGACCAGCAGACATTGTTCACAGGCCACCATGTGATTGCGGAGTATTGAACCCTTGTCCTCCATATGAGCAGAAAGTGCTGTTAAGTGCTGAGCCATCTCTCCAGCCCCTGCAATGGTTGATTGTCAGCTTCACAATCCTTCAGCCTCAGTTGAAGGATGGCCTGCATTATATTGGTCTGTGGGCACATCTGTTGGGCAGGCATTTGCTGTCTGTCTTTTTAAATTTTTTTTTTTTTTTGAAAGTGTTTCTTTGTGTATCTCCGGGCTGTCCTTAAAATCACTCTCAGACCAGGCTAGCCTCAAACTCAGATATTCACCTGCCTCTGCCTCCAGACTGTTGACATTAAATGCATGCACTCCACCACCACCACCACCACCACCACCACCACCACCACCACCACCACCACCACCACCACCACCACCATCTGCCTACATTTTTAGTTTTTAATGAAGTGTGTGGATTAGTAAGATCTAGCCTACAATACAAGTCTCTTGACCTGAGTTTGATTCCTGGACCCCATTTAAAGAAGAAGGAGAGACCTGACTCCACAGAGTTCTTCTCTGACCGCCACATGTGCACACAAGTGCCCTGTCTGTCTCTCTGTCTCTGTCTCTCTTTCACACAAACAACACACATTAATAATTGGTTAATTAATTAAGGATTGAATATGTAACTGGATCTACCTCATAGGCTGTGTCAGGTTCTTGGGACAGACTTAGCATGTAGTTTAGACAGTTAACAGGGAGGATTGTTGCAGACAGCTACTCTTACCTGTGGCCATACACATCACTATCAGCATCCCTCAGACCCAAGCCCAGGAGCAATATATATATCTTCTTATGACCTCAGAGCATCCATGGGGGAGGGACTTGGCACTTTGCCAGTCACTGACTTGAGCTGGTTGGGGTGTTGAGCTAGCCCTCTCTCTGTGCCTCTGGGACAGCACTGATTCAGGCTCTGTCACCATCTACAGCAGTTCTGCAGGTCGGGACTGTGTGTGAGGGTGCACATGTTCTACTTCTGTGCTACACACACAGTAGTCACAGGCCCCATGTGCTGACTGGACACTGTCAGAGCACAGCCACAGGACTCTAAAGAGAAGTCACTGAGTCCTCCCCTCATTCAGGATGAAACTCCTTCTGCTGGTCACTCTGCTCACAGAAAGGACCCTTGTCCCCTCTGTGTGCCCCCATCTCCCTTGTCTTCAATGTCAGGCCCTGCTGGTCACACCTGAAGTTCTGGTTTGGGGTTCCTGTTGGGGTCTAATAGCCTGTGGGTTGGGGTTCCCTGCTCACCCCATGTTCACAACAGCTGGCACTTTTACCCTCTAGGTCAACTCAGATGACTCCTTGAAAAAAATTCCACTACAGTCACCTTCTCAGCCAATGAAGCCCCTTCTTGTTTCTGCCATATTGCCTTGGCACCCATTTCCTTCGGCCTAAGGTGCCGTGACAATGTGATTTTTCTTTTCCTTTTAAAAAACATTGACTTTTATTTTATGTATATGAACCCTTTGCCTGCATGTGTGTCTGTAAACTGAGTGTGAGCAGTGCCTACAGAGGCCAGAGGAGGGGTCTGATCTTCCAGAACCGGGGTCATAGACAGTTGTGAGCTGCCTCATGGCTGCTGGATCTGAGCCTGGATCTCACACAAGCTCATCAAGTGCTCCTGACTGCAGAGCCATCTCTCCAGCCATTATTATTATTATTATTATTATTATTATTATTATTATTATTATTATTATTATTTTACAGTAGTATATAATTCTGGGCCTGGATGTCCTCCAACTCAACATTCTAGTCAAGACTTGCCTCAACCTCCCAAGTGTTAGGATTACATACAGACCTATAAAGAGAGTTCTTCACACACTCAGGATGAAACTCCTTCTGCTGATCACTCTGCTCATAGTAGGACCCTTGTCCTCTGGGTGCCCTCCCCCCACCTCCCTTGTCTTCAATGCCACAATTCCTCAATGGTCACACCTGACATTCTGGTTAGGGTTGCAATCTTTTTTGTCTGGGCTATTTACATGAGAGGGTTTCTCTGAATACGAATGACTGTCCTGGGATTCACTCTATAGACCATCCTGGCTTTGAACTCAGATACTCACCCGCCTCTGCATCAAGAATACTTCCACTGTACCTGGCTTCTCCTGCATTTTAATGGTGACAGAGTATCCCACTGCAGACTGAATCCTGGTCATTTACCTACTCCTCAGCTGATGAACAGTTTGTTGTGTCAAATGCTGACATTACAATGATGATCTGACCATTATCCTTGTCTATGAGCTGGGAATGGCCATACAACAGATTCCTTCTAAGTCTTCCAGTGTAAAACAATGAGCATGTGTTGGCTGCTTTTCTGGTTCAAGGTCTGAGCTAGAACTGTGATGAATCCCACTGCTGGCTGAGGCTAGGGTTTCACCAAGGCTTGAGTTGGGGTGGAGCTGCTATCAAACTTAACAGATGGTTGGGCTTGTCCCTGGCTGTGTATAGAGAGTGTTCTCAGGTCCTTAACACAAGGACCACAGGGCAGCTCACAGTGTGGTGTCTGTCTGTCCTGACAGTGAGAAATGAGCAGTCAAGCAAGGCAAAAGGCAATGTCTATAGAACTGAGTCCTGGGGGCGGGGGGTCAGCCCAGCCAGTATAGCATTGTTTATTTATAATCATACCACTTAAAAATAATGCCAGAGGGTTGCTCCAGAGTATGAGGCTATCCTGGGTTACAAGGAAATGCTCTGTCTCAAATAGGTAGACAACTTCCTGCTCAGTCCTGATGTCTTGAGTTTGGTCTCCAAGATCTACACAATGGAGGGAGAAAACCAACTCCCTAAAGCTGTCCTCTGACCTCAAGTGTGCAGCATGACTTGTGAGTCTCACTAATGCTTGCTTGTAAACTGGTATGAGGGCAGACACACACACACACACACACACACACACACACACACACACACACACACACACACACACACCTGTATTCCCTGTTCTCTCGATGTAGCAGCTGTTAATAGTCCAGGAGGAAGCTAGCAGGCAGGCATCAGACCCCTGGTAATGCACAGTGGGATTGATGGAGTTGCTGTGCATTCTTGCAGCAGGCGCTACTGCACAGAGCATCAGCCCTCGGGTTGTGTGGCAGTTCTGAAATATGATCAAGTGCCCGATGACTGCATTGATCCCTTGTTGGACTACAACAACCATGGCTGCTACTGTGGCTTGGGGGTCTCAGGCACTCCGGTGGATGAGTTAGACAGGTGAGTGATCCATCTGGTGGGAGACTGGAGGGTCTGGGTTCTGGTGGGGACAGCACACAAGCACACATCTCATGAGGCATGAGCAGGAGACATGCATGTCCACCAAACATGGTATATTTTGTTTAGTTTCTTTATTATTTTTGTTTGTTTGTTTCCAGACAGGGGTTCTCTGTGTAGCCCTAGGTGTCTCATAATTTTTTCTGAGAACATGCTAGCCTTGAACTCAGAGATCCATCTGCCTCTGCATACCAAGTACTCGGATTAATGGTAGACACCACCACACCCCAAAGAAGTTGCTTTCCATAAGTATGTGATTAGTAGAAATCACAGATTTTCAAGCCTCAGGATGATTTTTTCTGGAACACCATGTTTAAGACATCGTCACAGGTGAGAACTGACCTCCTGTGGGTCCATAGTCCTACCTTAGCTGTTTCTTCCTCTCTCCAGATATTGCCAGACTCATGACCACTCCACATTAAGGTCAAGAAGCTGGAAAACTGCAAATTCCTGACAAATGACCCCTACAGCAGCTCCTACTCATGCTCTTGCTCTGGGAATGAGGTCACCTGTAGTCATCGGTCTACCCTCTGGGACCCCTTGTTCTACTTGGTGCTCGGTGGCTTTGGAAGGGACAGGGAAGTAACAAGGACAGTCACCATTTAGTGGTCATTTCCTTGGTCTCATTTGACCTCACAACAATCTTATCAGGTAGACACTAAAATATAGATGAGGTTAATGATGAGGAAACTGAGGAGGGCAGGGTCAGCCAGCTTAGAAGTGATGACATTTTGTTCTGGAACGCACATCTACTTCATTTTAAAGCCTGTTTTTAAAAAGTTTTCAAGATTTTATTCTTTTCTGGGGGAGGCATTTCTGTGCCACCACCCAGGTGTGCAGGTCTGAGGACAAAGTGTCTGTTCTCTCTTTCAGCCATGTGAGTCCTGGGGATGGAACTCGGGTTCAGAATGGGCAGCAAGCGCCTTTATTCCCTGAGCCATCTTGCCTGCCCAAAGCCTCTCCTGTTAGCTGCTGTGTTATACTGATTCCATACTGACTTAATAATTGAAATCTGCATCATTGATTATAAGCCAGATACTGGACTAAACACCTATGCAGGGCAAGATTTATCATTCCCATCTTACAGGTGAGGATTCAGAGGGCTGGGAATATAGATGAGTTGTTAGAGATCTTGCCTAGCATGCACAGAGCCCTCTTCCTCTTCCAGAACCCATACATTGAGTGTGGTGGTGCACACCTGCAAATCAGCACTTGGTGAAGTCAGGAGGATTGTCTTCAAATACATAATTTTATAAGTGGCAGTTCATATTTGTATTTTTTTTTTTATTTTTTTGAGACAGTGTTTCTCTTTGGAGATTGCCCTGGAACTTCCTCTGTAGACTAGGTTGACCTTTAACTTACAGAGATCCACCTTCCTCTGCCTTCCAAGTACTGGGATTAAAGGCATTTGCCACCACCGTCCAGCTGATAATTGTAGTTTTATAGGTTTTAGGAATAAATATATGTGTTTATTTTTATGTATGGGAATGAGTTGGCATCCCATGTCTTCTCCAGTCACTCTCCTTCATGTCTTTAGGGCCTCGGTCTCTCTCTCTCTCTCTCTCTCTCTCTCTCTCTCTCTCTCTCTCTCTCTCTCTCTCTCTCACTCTAAACAGGACACTCACCTTAGCCTGAAGGAGCAACAAGTTTTGGGGATCTGTACTCTCCACTTTCCAATAGAGTTAGAGATGCCCCAACTACACCTTGCTTGTACATGTTCTCTGGGCTTCCTAGGTCAGGCCCTCATGATTGTATGACAACCACTTTACCAACTGTGCCATCTCCCCAGTCCACAACAACTTATGTTCTTATTATAAGTGTGTTCCAGCAATTTGCACAACCTAATGGACATCCATGTGCTCTGTTTCCCAGCCCAAACCTGCATTAATGGGAGGGCCACTGGTTCCTTTTGTCTATAGATCAAGGGCTCCACTTGACTTCCTTTCTTGTTTCTCTCCAGACAAAAACAACTCCTGTGAGGCCTTCATCTGCAACTGTGACCATGAGGCTGCTATCTGCTTCTCCAAGGCTCCAAACAACAAGGAAAACAAAGGCATTAAGTGTTAGACTTCTCACCTCAGTTACTGGGACACCATCCCTGCCTGTTTGGTTGTGGTCACTACTCACTGCCCCCTCTAATAAAGCACATATAGAAAGACTGAGCTTTGGTGATTGTATTCTCTGTCTACCGAACATAACTAGATCCTCAGAGGACATCATCCTGTCTATTCCTGGAAAATGAAGGTTAATGGGAAAGACTTTTCTACAAAGTAAGGACCTTGAAGAGTGGGTGATGATTCCAGCCATGCCTTTCATCCCAGCATTCCGGGATGCAGAAGCAGAGGCAGAGGTAGGCAGATCTCTTGAGTTCTTGGCAAAACTGGTCTAAAAGCAAGGTCCAGGACATCCAGGACTGTAAAAGAAACCCTGTCTCAAAAACTAAACAAAAAATTCAAAAAAAGAAGCCAGCCTGAGATACGTAGTTGGGTAAAGGAGACAGAAGGGGGAAGGAGAGTGGAGAGATATGGAAGGGAAATGGATAGGAAAGGAGGGGAGCGGTGGGAAGTGAAGGAAAAACAGACAAAGAGTGAGGAGAGGAGAAAAGAGAGAAAGATTCAGTGTCACATGGGCACTAAAGGAACATCTTGCTCTAAAAATTCTGGACTCTCAGGGTGGTGTCCATGCAGGCCTTTATTCCCTGCACTGGAGATGCAGAGATAGGCAGATCTTTGCAAGCTGGAGGCCAGCCAGGTCTATAGAGCCACTTCCAGGGCAGACTCCAGAGCTACAGAAAACCCTGTCTCAAAAAAAAAAAAAAATCCCTCCTCCCATCCTGCAAAAGCAAAACAAAACAAACAAACAAAAAACTGGACTCAAACACTTGTGCTGTGCACTCATCATAAGAAATTGGATATAGGTTCTGGAAAGATGGTTTAGATGTTAAGAGCGCTATCTGCTCTTATAGAGGTCCTGAGTTCAATTCCCAGCAATCACATGGTGATTCACAAACCATCTGTTAGAGATCTGGTGCCCTCTTCTGGCTTGCAGGCATATGTTCAGAACACATAATCAATCAATCAATCAATCAATCAATCAATTAATCTTGAGGGGGAAAAAGAAGTTGGATATAGGAAACCACACTGGACTGACCGTAAATGACCTGAAGGTTGGATTACATCCTGGTGGACTTCCAGTCTTCACTGTGCCTAAACACGCCACAGGATAATATCCTGTTAAAGCACACAGCAGCCTAACTTTTTGAACAAAGAAGTCAGAACACATCCTCTTCTCTACCTTTCTCTATCATGGGACCCCGAAGGTAAAGCCAGGTTATTCTCTGGTTCCCTGGTGAACCAGGTTTAGGAATAACCTGTCTCATTGGCTGGTTTAAGGCTGCGTGGTTGTCAGTCACTCTTTTCCTTAGTGACCAGCTGCCCAGTCCTCCGTCTTTCTAACTCCAACCCCATCCCCACTGGAGTCCCAAAGCTCAGGCCTTGACCCTCCCAAGGTCAGGCCTGGTGAGCAACAGGTGCAGCTTGTGCCCTGTGCAGGTGCAGTGACTGGTAATATATTGTAGTGGCTGTCCAGAGTCCTGCTGGAGGGGTCATAGGGGTCTTGAGCATGGAGACAACTCAACTCACCCCTGACATGGTTTTTATTCACAGACAAGGAGAGAAGTGGGGAAGAAGGAGGCGCTGGAGTGAAAAGTTAGAGGGAACATGAGAGATGGCCAAACCCAGAGGCAGAGGGCATTGGGCCAGTGGACATTATTCCCCAGCAACCAAGTGGTGGTTGTTGAGAACTGAACTCCTGGTCCTCAGCAAGAGCAGAAAGTGCTCTCACCTGATGATCAGGAGTATTACACAAAGATATTCTGTCTCAAAAAAATGGGAAGAAGCCAGTATGAGATAATTGTGGGTTAGAGGGGACAGAAAAGGGATGGAGGGGGAAAGCCAAGGCAGGGAAATGTACAGGAAAGGAGGTGAGGGGTGTTGTGGAATATTATTTGAAGATGTGTTACATTTGTTTATGCTGTGAACATTTGTTTTAATGATACAAAGACGTGTTGCAATCTTTTCTTATGCTTTTTTAGAATTTAAAAATTTTATTTTTATTTACAACTTTTTTATTCATTTTCCATACCAACCAAAGCCTGTCACTCATCCCTCCTCCTGATCTCCCCCTACTTGCTCCCTGAAGGCCTCCCATGTGGAGTCAGCAAAACCTGATACATTCAGTTGAGGAAGGGTCAAGCCACTCCCCACTGTATCAAGGCTGTGCAAGTTTTTTTCACTATAGGTAGTGGGCTACAAATAGCCAGCTCATGCAGCAGGGATAGATCATAACCCCACTGCCAAGGGCCCCTCAAACAGATCAAGCTACACAATTGTCTCCAGAGGCCTAGTCCATTCCCATGCAGGTTCCACAGCTGTCAGTCTAAAGTTTGTGAGTTCCTATGAGCTTGGTTCAGTTACCTATGTAGATTTCCTCATCATGATCTTGACCCCTCTTGCTCATAGAATCCCTCCTCTCTCTCTTTGACTGGACTCCCAGAGCTCAGCCTGGTGCTTGGCTGTGGATCTCTGCATCTGCTTCCGGGCTATGATCTTACTGTGCTTAGTACTCTGCACTGTGTTGTATTCTTTCATGTTGTATTTGTTTAACTCTGTGAATCTGTGTTACTGTGCCTGTCTAAAACACCTGAGGGTCTAATAAAGAGCCGAATGGCCATTAGTGAGGAGAAAGAAAGGACAGGTGGGGCTGACAGGCAGAAAGAATAAATAGAGGAGAAATCTGGTTGGGGTGAGAAGAAGGAGAAGGAACAGGAGAACATGGAGAGGAGGATGCTAGGGGCCAGCCACTGAGTATGTGTGAAAGTAAGATATACAGATGTCAGCAAAGGAAAAAGCCCAGCGACATAAGGTAGACTTCACCAACTTAGAGCTATGTGCATGAGTCAAGGACAGGGCATGGGCCATTGAGTCAGCCCCCACAGTCAGTACGTGCTAGGCCAGTCAGCCTCCATGGCAGCTCAAATACAAAGCCTGGGACTTGTCCAAGTCTGCCCCAAACTAGGTAACTGTAACCCCGACTGACCCTAGCCAATTAAAAAATTACTAACATGATTTCCACTCACATAAACCAATCTTGAATCTGTTCCTATGTAGTCTGTAGACCCCAAACCCCTCTTCTTTAAAAACCCTGCCCCATTGCTACTCAGGGTCTCTCTTGCTCTGCTGCTGTGTTAGATGGACAGAAAGTCCCGAGTTAACTCACAATAAAGAGACTCTTTGCTTTTGCATAGGATTTGGTCCCTTGGTTGTCTTTGGAGGACTCTGGGTACAGCAGTTGCAGAGGAACTTTGAGTGACTCTCCAGGCAGTCAGATGACTCTGTTATTTCTAGAGTTTTGGAAATTGCTCTCAATGCACTTCCTGTTTACTCAGGCAATATATCCTTCTGGAATCTTGGATGGAGTTGAAGACTGATAGTTATAGTTGCAGTTTTCCTTAATTGTGATAGAAAGTAAATTAGGTATAGAACTTTGGAGTAACTATGATGACATGATGATGGAGTGCTTTCTCTGAATTTGCTAAATACAAATGGACTGAATATTGTAAATGTATTTCTACTTGATAACTGCTTTGTTGCATATCATGTTACTTAAAACCTTTTATTTTTATTTAGACAAAAGTGGGAAGTGTTGTGGAATATTCTTTGAAGATGTGTTTCATTTGTTTATGCTGTAGAATGTTTGTTTTAATGATGCAAAGATGTGTTGCATTCTTTTATGTTGCATTTGTTTGACTCTGTGAAGCTTTGCTTTTTGCCTGTGTAAAACACCTGATGGTCTAATAAAGAACTGAACGGCCAATAGCAAGGCATGAGAGAGGATAGGTGGGGCTGGTAGGCAGAGAGAATAAATCGAGGAGAAATCTGGAAGGAAGGAAAGAAGAAGGAGAAGGAGCAAGAGAACAAAGAGAGGAGGAGGCTAGGGACCAGCGACTCAGCGACAGCGTCAGCCACAGAATAAGTGTGAAAGTAAGATATACAGAAGTAGGCAAGGAAAAAGCCTAGAGGCAAAAGGGAGATGGGATAATTTAAATTAAGGAAAACTAGCTAACAATAAGCCAAGCTAAGGCCAAGAACTCATAAGTAATAATAAGTCTCCGTGTGTATTATGTATTTGGGAGTTGAGTAGTATCTCCCCAAAAGAGCAAAGCACCAAAAGCATTAAAAAACAACAACAACAGAGTGGAGGGGTAAAGAGAGAAGGAAAGAGAAGACAGAGAGGTAGGAGGGGAGAGAAGAGAGAAAGATGCAGTGTTACATGCGCACTAAAGGAAACATCTTAGCCCTAAAAATATTGGACTCAAAGCCCTTCTGCTGTGAGCTCATCATAAGAAATTGGATAAAGGAAACCAAACTGGACTGAACACAAATGACCTGAAGGCAGGATTGCATCCCGGTGACCTTCCGGTCTTCACTTTGCCTAAACACACTTCATCGGATTATTGTCCTGCTAAAGTACACAGTAGCCTAACTTTTTGCAAGAAACACAATAGAGGACATCCTTTCTCTATCACCCAACCCCACAGGTGAAGCCAGGTTAATCTCTGGTTCCTTGATCAACAGGATTTAAAAATGAGATGTCTCATTGGCTAAAGGCTACATGGTTTTCTCTTTCCTATAGTGAACAGCTGCCCAGTCCTCATCCTTTTTACCCCCAAACTCATCCCCTCCTGTGGCTCAAACTCAGGTCTCACCCCTCCCAAGGTCAGGCCTGGTGAGCAACAGGTGCAGCTAGAGCAGCCTGCGCAGGCGCAGTGACTGGTATTAGATGGTATTGGTTGTCCAGAGTCCTGCTGGAAGGGTAGGGGGATCTTGAGTATGGAGAAAACTAACTCAACTTACCCCTACATGGTTTTTATCCAGGGAAAAGGTGAGTAGTGGGGAAAAAGAGATGCTAGGATGGTAAGTTTCAGGGTACATGACAGATGGTCAAATGCAGAGGCCAGAGGGATTTGGTCCAGCAGACATTTGTTCACAAGCTACCATGTGGTTGCTGAGAATTGAACCCTGGTCCTCCATATGAGCAGAAAGTGCTCTTAAGTGCTGACCATCTCTCCAGCCCCTGCATTGGTTGATTGTCAGCTTCACACACTGGGTAGGGAGAACCTCAGCTGAAGGATTGCCTGCATCATATTGGCCTGTGGGCACATCTGTTGTGAAGGCATTTGCTGTCTGTCTTTCTTTTTCAATTTTTAATTTTTTTTGTTTTTTTTTAGACAGTGTTTCTTGATGTATCTCTGACTGTCCTTAAATTCACTCTGACACCAGGCTAGCCTCAAACTCAGATATTCGCCTGCCTCTCTGTCCTGAGTGTTGATATTAAAGGCTTGCTTCACCACCACCACCACCACCACCACCACCACCACCACCACCACCACCACCACCACCACCACCACCTGCCTACATTTCCAGTTTTTAAATAAGTTCATAGGTTAGTAAGATGCAGTCTACAATACAAGTCTCTTGACTTGAGTTAGATTTCTGGAACCCATTTAAAGGAAGAAGGAGAGACCTGACTGCACATTGTTCTTCTCTGGCCTCCACATGTACACACCAGTGCTCTTTCTGTCTCTCTGTCTCTGTCTCTTTTCCACAGAATAACACACATTAATTAATTGGTTAATTAATTAAAGATTAAATATGTAACTGGATCTATCTCAGAGGCTGTGTCAGATTCTTTTGAAAGACTTAGAATGTAGTTTATACAGTTAACATAGAGGATTGTAGGGGCCAGCTGCTCCTGCATGGGGCAGCATGTCACTATCTGCATCCTTCAGATCTGACTCAAGGAGCAATGTGTGTATCTTCTTATGACCTCAGAGCATCCATGCGGGAGGTAGTTGGCACTTTGCCAGTCACTGACTTGAGCTGGTTGGGGTGTTGAGCTAGCCCTCTCTCTGTGCCTCTGTGACAGTACTGATTCAGGCTCTGTCACCATCTACAGCAGCTCTGCAGGTCGGGACTGTGTGTGAGGGTGCACATATTCTACTTCTGTGCTACACACACAGTAGTCACAAGTTCTGTGTGCTGACTGGACACTGTCAGAGCACAGCTACAGGACTCTAAAGAGAAGTCACTGAGTCCTCCCCTCACTCAGGATGAAATTCCTTCTGCTGGTCGCTCTGCTCACAGGTAGGACCCTTGTCTCCTCTGAGTGCCCCTCATCTCCCTTGTATTCAATGTGCAGGCCCTGCTGGTCACACCTGAATTTCTGGTTTGGGTTTCCTGTTGGAGTCTAATAGCTTGTGGTTTGCGGTTCAATGTTCACCCCGTGTCCACAGCAGCTGGCACCTCTACCCTCTAAGTCAACTCAGATGACTCCTTAGGAAAGTCCACTACAGTCACCTCTGCAAGCAATGAAGTAAGTCCCTTCCGTCTCTGCCATATTGCCCTGGCTCCCATTTCCTTGGTCCTAAGGTACCCTGACAATGTGATTTTTCTTTTCCTTTTAAAAAACATTGACTTTTATTTTATGTATATGAACCCTTTGCCTGCATGTGTGTCTGTGAACTGAGTGTGAGCAGTGCCTACAGAGGCCAGAGAAGGGGTCTGATCCTCCAGAACTGGGGTCATAGGCAGTTGTGAGCTGCCTTGTGACTGCTGGACCTGAGTCTGGGTCCCACACAAGCTCAACAAGTGCTCCTGACTTCAGAGCCATCTCTTCAGTCCTTATTCTTTTTTCCCCCACAGGATTATATAATTCTGGCTTAGGCTGTCCTCCAACTCAACATTCTAGCCAAGACTTACCTCAGCCTCCCAAGGGTTAGGATTATATACAGAACTATAAAGAGAGAAGTCACTTGAGTCCTCCACACACTCAGGATGAAACTCCTTCTGCTGGTCACTCTGCTCACAGGTAGGACCGTTGTTCCCTCTGGGTGACTCCCCATCTCTCTTGTCTTCAATGCTTCTCTGCCTCAAAATCTCAGCTAGAACTGTGATGAATCTCACTGCTGGCTAAGGTCAGGGTTTCACCTAGTCTTGAGTAGGGGTGGGGCAGCTTTCAAACTCAAGAGATGGTTGGATTGTTGGGTTATGGAACTAAGAGTTCAGTTTGTCCCTGGCTGCTGACTGGAGAGTGTTCTCAGCTCCTCAACACAGGGACCACAGGGCAGCTCACAGTGTGGCAGCTGTCTGTCCTGACAGTGAGAAATGAGAAGGTAGGCAAGGTAAAAGGCAGTGACTATAGAACTTAGTCTGGGGAGTCAGCCCAGCCTGGTACAGTAATGTTCATTTATAATCCTACCATTTGGGATGCTGAGGCCAGAGGGTTCCTACAGAGTCCGAGGCTAGCCTGGGTGACAGGACAACTCCCTATCTCTAATAGGTAGACAACTATCTGCCCAAGTCGGGTGACTCTAAAATACCTACATGGTAGAGAGTGAAAACCATCTCCCTAAAACTGCCTTCTGGACTTCTCCTGTATAGCATGACATTTTATGAGTGTTAACAAGTGCATACCTGTGAACCTGTGTGCAGGCAAGCACACACTTGCACACACTTGCACACACTTGCACACACTTGCACACACTTGCACACACACACACACACACACACACACACACACACACACACTGCTCTATTCACTGTTCTCATGATGCAGCAGCTGGTAGGAGTCAGGAGGAAGCTAGCAGGCGGGCATCAGACCCTTGGTAATAGCCAAGTGGTATTGATGGAGTGTGCTGTGCATTCTTGCAGCAGGCGCTACTGCACATAGCATCAGCCGTCGGGCTTTGACTCAGTTCAAAAATGTGATCAACTGCACCAACCCTGGGAATGGTCTCTTGGCGGAGTACCACGACTATGCCTCCTACTGTGGCTTTGGGAGCTCAGACACTACAGAGGATGATTTAGACCCGTGAGTGTTCCATCTGGTAGGAGACTGGATTATCTGGGTTGGTGGGGACAGGACACAGCAGAGCATCTCATGAGGCACAAATAGGAGACATGCAAATTCACCAGACATAATACATTTTGTTTGTAAGTTTCCAGAAAGGGGTTCTCTGTGTAGCCCTAGGTTTCCTGGAATTCCTTCTGGAGACCATGCTGAACTTGAACTCAGAGATTTATCTCCCTCTGCTTACCAAGTACTGGAATTACTGGTAAACATTACCACACTCCTCAGAAGTTGCTTTCAATAAATATATACTTAATAGAAATCACAGCCTCTCAAGCCTCAGGACCATTTCTTCTGGAACATCATGTTTAAGTCATCTTCACATGTTTGAGAAAGACTGAAAGTGAGAACTGACCTGCTGTAGGTCCATAGTCCTTCCTCAGCTGTTCCTTCCTCTCTCCAGATGCTGCCAGACTCTTCACAATTGCTACGGTCAGGTCATGAAGATGGAAAGCTGCAAATCCCTCATAGAGAACCCCTACACCAGCGCCTACTCATTCTCATGTTCTAAGAATGAGGTCACCTGCAGTGGTAGGTTTACCCTCTGGGACCCCTGGATTCTGCTTGGCCCTCACGGGTTTGGAAGGGACAGGGAACTAACAAGGACAGTCACCATTTAGTTGTCATTTCCTTGGTCTCATTTGACCTCACAGCAACCTTATCAGGTAGACACTAAAATATAGATGAGGTCACTGATGAGGAAGATGAGGAAGGCTGGGCCACTTGCCCAAGGTCACCCAGCTTAGAAGTGATGACATTTGGTTCTGGAACACAGATGTACATCATCCCAAATCCTCTTTTTAAAAACATTTCAAGATTTTATTTATTTCTGGGGGAGGCATTTCTGTGCACAACACAGGTGCGGAGGTCTGAGGACAACTTGCAGAAGTCTGTTCTCTCTTTCAACCATGTGAGTCCCGGGGATGGAACGTGGGTTCCGACCTGGCAGCAAGTGCCTGTATTCCCTGAGCCATCTTGCCTCTCTAAAACCTCTCCTCTTAGCTGCTGTTTTATACTGATTCCATATTGACTAAACAACTGAAAGCTGCATCATTGGCTATAAGCCAGATACTGGAGTAAACACCTATGCAGGGCAACGTTTATCATTTTTATTTTAAAGGTGAGGATTCAGAGGGCTGGGAATGTAGATCAGTTGTTAGAGAGCTTGCCTAGCATGCACAGAGCCCTCTTCCTCCTCCAGAACCCATACATTGAGTCTGGTGGTTCACACCTGCAATCCAGCACTTGGTGGATACAGGAGGATTTTCTTCAATTCTATAATTTTATAAACAGTAATTCATATTTGTTTTTTTTTTTTTTTAAATTTTTTTGAGACAGAGTTTCTCTGTGTAGCTTTGGAGCCTGAACTGGAACTTGCTCTATAGACCAGGCTGGCTACAAACTCAGAGATCCACCTTCCTCTGCCTCTCAAGCGCTGGGATTAAAGGTGTGAGCCACCACCGTCTGGCTGATAATTGTAGTTTTATAGGTTTTAGAATTAAATATATGTGTTTATTTTTATGTATAGGAGTGAATTGGCTTCCTGTGTCTTCTTCAGTCACTCTCCACCATGTCATTAGAGCCTGGGTCTCTCTCTCTCACTAAACATGACGCTCACCTTTAGCTAGCCTAACTGACCAACAAATTTTGGGAATCTGTGCTTCCCACTTCCCAACAGAGTTAGAGATGCCCCAAGCACACCTTGATTTTTATATGGTCTCTGGGCATCCTAGGTCAGGCCCTGATGATTGTATGTCAACCACTTTACCAACTGTGCCATCTCCCCAGCCCACAACTAATGTTCTTATTATAAGTGTGTTCCAGCAGTTTGGACAACCCAATGTCCTTTTGTGTGCTTTGTTTCTCAGACCAAAGCTGCATCAATGGGAGGGCAACCTGTTCCTTTTGGCCATAGGTCATAGGGATCGGGATCATGGGCTCCACTCAACTTCCTTTCTTGTTTCCCAGCAGACAAAAACAATCCCTGTGAGAACTTCATCTGCAACTGTGACCGTGAGGCCGCCATCTGCTTCTTTCAGAATTCATACTATTGAATACAAAACGGTTGACTATTAGACTTATGACCTCAGTGACTGCCTACACCATCCCTGCCTGCCTGGTTGTGGTCGCTACTCACTGCCCCCTCTAATAAAGCACATATAGAAAGAACTCAGCATTGGTGATTGTATTCTCTGTCTATAGAACATAACTAGATCCTCAGAGAACACAATCCTGTCTATTCCTTGAAACTCAAGGTTAATGGGAAAGATGTTTCTAGGGAGCAAACACCTTGAAGAGTGGGTGATGATTCCAGCCATGCCTTTCATCCCAGCATTCTGGGATGCAGAAACAGAAGCAGAGGCAGGCAGGTCTCTTGAGTTCTTTGCAATCCTGGTCTAAATGCAAGTTCCAGGACATCCAGGACTGTTAAAGAAACCCTGTTTCAAAAAACTAAAAAACAAACAAACAACAATTCAATATCAAAATAAAGAAGAAGCCAGCCAGAGATACATAGGTATGTAGGGGGGACAGGGAGGGGAAGGAGAGTGGAGAGATGAGGAAGGAAAACGGAAAGAAAGGAGGGGAGGGACGGGGAGAGAAGGAAAGAAAGACACAGGAGATGGGAAAAGAGAGAAAGATTCAGTGTCACATGGGCAATAAAGGAACATCTTGCTCTAAAAATTCAGGACTTGCTGGGAAGTGTCTATGCAGGCCTTTATTCCCTGCACTGGAGATGCAGAGTTAGGCAGATCTTTTTTTTCTTAAATACTTGGGTTTTATTATACCGATTCTTAATAAACATAGTCAAAACAACAATTTCATAATATATTTTATAAATATTTCTCGATCATCATTAAACCATTGCTTTGAAACATACATTATATGTTTACACAAAAGTATTATTTCAGTCAATTGTTATATATTTGAGTAGCTTCCTATTTCTGCCTATCAGAACATTAGCATCTCTATAAATACAAATTTGTATAAACATATAATAATCACACATACACACTGTATATTACATATTATGATATATTATATATTGTATTATGTTTATATGTATTATATGTTGTATTATATATTATGTTGTATATTATGTATATACATCTTGTTTTTAATACATTAACCTTACTAAATAGGCAGATATTTGCACGTTGGAGGACAGCCAGGTCTATAGAGCCAATTCCAGGACAGACTCCAGAGCTATAGAAAACCCTGTCTCAAAAAAAGACACCCCCCCCCCAAAAAAAAAACTGGACTCAAATACTTTTGCTGTGCACCCATCATTTGTAATTGGATATAGGGGCTGGAGAGATGGTTCAGAGGTGAGTCCAATCCCTAACAACCCTAGCCAACCCATGGTGGCTCACAAACCATCTATAAGAGATCTTTTGGCCTGCAGGCATACATTCAGAACACATAATATATAAATAAATGTTGGGAAAAAAGTTGGATATAGGAAACCACACTGGAGTGGCTGTAAATGACCTGAAGGCAGGATTACATCCTGGTGGACTTCCAGTCTTCCCTGTCCCTAAAAACATGCCACAGGATAATTGTTCCAATAAAGCACACAGCAGCCGAACTTTGTGACAAACAAAACAGAGCACATCCTCTTCTCTGCCTTTCTCTATCTTGGGACTCTGAAGATAAAGCCAGATGAATCTCTGGCTCCCTGGTCAAGCAGGTTCAGGAATAACCTGTCTCATTGGCTGGTATAAGGCTACATGGTTGTCAGTCACTCTTTTCTTTAGTGAACAGCTGTCCAGTCCTCCGTGTCTCTAACCCCAACCCCATCCCCACTGGAGTCCCAAAGCTCAGGCCTTGACCCTCCCAAGGTCAGGCCTGGTGAGCAACAGCTGCAGCCTGAGCAGTCTACGCAGGCACAGTGACTGGTAGTGTTTGATAGTGGCTGTCCAGAGTCCTGCTGGAAGGGTCATGGGGTTCTTGAGCGAGGAGACAAACTCAGCTCCCCATGTACATGGTTTTTATTGAGGCAGAATGGGAGAAGTGGGGGGGAGATGTTGGGGTGATAAATTAGAGGAACATGAGAGAAGGCCAAACACAGAGGCCAGAGGGCATTGGGCCAGCAGACATTATTCCCCAGCAACCAAGTGGTGGTTGTTGAGGATTGAACTCCTGGTCCTCAGAAAGAATAGAAAGTGCTCTTACATGCTGAGCAGGAGTATTACACAAAGATACTCTGTCTCATAAAAAATGAGAAGAAGCCAGTATGAGATAATTGTGGGTTAGAGGGGACAGAAAAGGGATGGAGAGGGAGAGCTGAGGCAGGGAGAGGTACAGGAAAGGAGGGGAGGGGTGTTGTGGAATATTATTTGAAGATGTGTTACATTGTTTATGTTGTGGAACATTCGTTTTAATGAGGCAAAGATGTTTTGCTTTCTTTTCTTTTGCTTTTTAAACATTTAAACATTTTATTTTTATTTATAATTTTTTATTCATTTTACAAACCCACCAAACCCAGCCTCTCATCCCTCCTCCTGCTCTCCCCCCACTTCCTCCCCTAAGGCCCCCATCTCCTCCAGAGCAAGGCCTCCCCCAAGGACTGAGATCGACCTGATAGACTCAGTCCATGCAGGTCCAGTCCCCTCCTCCCAGATTGAGCCAAGCGTCCCTGCATAAGTCCCAGGTTTCAAACAGCTAACTCATGCAATGTGCCCAGGACCTGGTGACACTGCCTAGATGCCTCCCAAACAGATCAAGGCAATCAATTGTCTCACCTATTCAGAGGGCCTGATCCAGTTGGGGGCCCCTCAGCCTTTGGTTCATAGTTCATGTGTTTCCATTCGTTTGTCCATTTGTCCCTGTGCTTTATCCAACCATGGTTTCGTCAATTCTCACTCAAATAAACCCTCCTCTTTCTCGCTAATTAGACTCCCGGCGTTCCACCTGGGGCCTAACCTTGGATGTCTTCATCCAGATTCTTCAGTCCTTGGATGGGGTTTCTGGCACAACTATTAGGGTGTTTGGCCATCCCATCACCAGAGTAGGTCAGTCCCGGCTGTCTCTCGGCCGTTGCCAGCAGTCTTTTGTGGAGGTATCTTTGTGGATTTATGTGGGCCTCTTTAGCACTTTGTTTCTTCCTTTTCTGATGTGGTCTTCATTTACCAGGGTCTCCTATTCCTTGTTCTCCCTCTCCGTTCTGGATCCAGCTGGGATCTCCCGCTCTCTTTCCCTCGACCCTCACCCTTCATTGCTCCCACTCATGTCCAGGTTGTTCATGTAGATCTCAGCCACTTCTCCATCATTGGGCGATCCTCATGTCTTTCTTGGGGGTCCTGTTTTCCACGTAGCCTCACTGGTGGTGTGAGTAGCAGTCCAGTCATCCTTGTTCCACATCTAGTATCCTCCTATGAGTGAGTACATACCATATTTGTCTTTCTGAGTCTGGGTTACCTCACTCAGGATCATTTTTTCTAGATCCATCCATTTGCCTGCAAACCTCATGATGTCATTGTTTTTCTCTGCTGAGTAGTATTCCATTGTGTATATGTGCCACAATTTATTTATCCATTCTTCAGTTGAAGGGCATCTAGGCTGTTTCCAGGTTTTGGCTATTACAAACAATGCTGATATGAAGATAGCTGAGCAAGTGTTCTTGTGGTATGATTGAGCATTTCTTGGGTATATGCCCAAGAGTGGCATAGCTAGATCTTGGGGGATATTGATTCCCAATTTTCTAAGAAAGCGCCATATTGATTTCCAAAGTGGTTGTACAAGCTTGCATTCCCACCAGCAGTGGAGGAGGGTTCCCCTAGTTCCACATCCTCTCCAGCATAAAGTGTCTTCAGTGTTATTGATCTTAGCCGTTCTGACAGGTGTAAGGTGGTATCTCAGAGTTGATTTGATTTGCATTTCCCTGATGATTAGGGATGTTGAGCAATTCCTTAAATGTCTTTGAGCCATATGAATTTCCTCTATTGTGAATTCTCTGTTTAGTTCTATAGCCCATTTCTTAATTGGACTGTTGGTCGTTTTGATGTCTAATTTCTTGGGTTCCTTATATATTCTGGATATCAGTCCTCTGTCAGATGTGGAGTTGGTGAAGATCTTTTCCCATTCTGTAGGATGTTGCTTTGCCTTGTTGACCGTATCCTTTGGTATTGGCATAAAAACCAACATCTGGACCAATGATATCAAATTGAAGATCCTGACATTAACCCACACACCTATGAACATATAATTTTTGACAAAGAAGCCAAAATGTACAATGGAAAAAAGAAAGCATCTTCAACAAATGATAGGAGACAGAAATCTTGATAGAGGAGATTTTTGCACTGCAGCATCAGATATCCTTCCTGTCCTTTTTTTTCTTTTCTATCCAGGATAAAACCCCTGCCCATATATATAGTGCATTGCTACTCTGGACATGTCCCTTTTCCCCAGTGGCAGGACATAACTCAATGCTTTTGCCAAAAACTCCGTGTAAAACTATTATTGTTTCCCTTTTTTGTTTAGTCCCTATTCCTTTGTCTTTAGTCCCTGTTCATGGCACCATTCTGTGGGTCATTTACCCACCAACCCCACAGCTCCCCAGAGTTTTCTTGAGTGAGAGAACCAAGAACCATTAGAAGGACTTGGAGAGTAGAGATAAACAGATAGAAAATACAGGACAGCCTCGAGAGGGCCTGGAACCTATTTCGATGGGCCCTGACTGTCTCTGCCCTAAGGTATTTATAGAAATGCCATGGGGGTGGAGCAAAAACCTTCCCACCAGTACAGCCAAGTGCAGACCCTCTCAGACACCTGCACTCAGGCCCTAGGTCCAATCATCCTCTCTATCAGACCTGCTGAGTAAAGCCACTAGGAACCTGAAACTGGGCTCCCACAGGGTTGCAATTCTTTTTTTTCCCCCTGGCATTTTACATGAGAGTGTTTCTTTGAATAGGGATGGCTGGTCTAGAATTCACTCTGCAGACCATCCTTGCTTTGAACTCAGATATTCACCTTCCTCATTCTCCAGAGTGCTGGGATTATAATGTATGGGTTCTATTGTACCTGGCTTCTCATTCATATTAATGGTGACCAAGTATCCAACTGCAGACTGATTCCTGGTCATTTATCTGTTCCTCAGCTGATGATCAGTTTTTTGATCAAATATTGGCATTACAATGATGATCTGGCCATTATCCTTGTCTATGAGCTGTGCATGGCCATACAAAAAATTCCTTCTAATTCTTCCAGTGTAAAACAATGAGCATGTGCTGGGTTCTTCTCTGGGTCAAGGTCTCAGCTAGAACTGTGATGAATCTCACTGCTGGCTAAGGTTAGGGTTTCACCTAGTCTTGAGGAGGGTTGGGGCAGCTTTCAAACTCAAGAGATGGTTGGATTGTTGGGTTGTTGAACTAAGAGGTCAGTTTGTCCCTGGCTGCTGACTGGAGAGTGTTCTCAGCTCCTCATGGTACCACAGGGCAGCTCACAGAGTGGCGGTTGTCTGTCCTGACAGTCAGAAATGAGCAGTCAAGCAAGGCAAAAAGCAATGTCTATGAACTTAGTCCTGGGTAGTCAGCCCAGCCAGGTACAGTGGAGAACATTTATAATCCTACCACTGGGGAGGCTGAGACCAGAGGGTTCCTACAGAGTCTGAGGCTAGACTGTGTTACTGGACAACTCCCTATCTCTAATAGGTAGACAACTGTGTGTGCAAGCCAGGTAACTTCAGTTTGCTCTACAATACCTACATAGTATATAGAGAAAACCATCTCCCTAAATCTGTCTTCTAGCCTCCTCCTGTATGGCATGACATTTATGAGTGTTAAGAAATGCATGCCTGTGAACCTGTGTTCACCCAAGGACACACCTGCACACACTTGTACACACACACACACACACACACACACACACACACACACACAAACATACACACACACACACTGCTCTATTCACTGCTGTCCCAAGCAGCAGCTGCTGGGAGTCAGGAGGAAGCAAGCAGCCAGGAATCAGGCACCTAGTAAAGGAAAGTGTGATTGACAGAGTGTGTTGTGCATTCTTGCAGTAGGCACTACCGCACACAGCATCGGCCGTCAGGGTTTGAGGCAGTTATATGATATGATCAAGTGCACCATCCCTGGGAATGATCCTTTGGCGCCATTAAAAAGCTATGGCTTCTACTGTACCTTCGGGTGTTCACGCTTTCTGGTGGATGAGTTAGACACGTGAGTGATCCAATTGGTGGGAGACTGGAATGTCTGGGTTGGTGGGGACAGGACACATGTTGGAGACCGACTCTGGACAGCAGTGTCTTGAACCTGTGTAACCTTCCACGATTTATCAAGCCTCGTGTAAATAGGAGGCTTTTAGTCTAACCTAGGAATGTAGGACTGTGGTGGTAATCTAATTGTATTGAAATATTATTTTGATTTGTACTGAAATATTAATTTGATTGTATGTTAATAAATAAAGTTGTCTGGGGGTCAGAGCTATTAGAGCCATAGCAAGAGTGTGGCGGTGGTGGCACACGCCTTTAATCCCATAGATATCTGTGTGTTCAGGGTCAGAGCTATTAGAGCCATAGCAAGAGTGTGGCGGTGGTGGCACACGCCTTTAATCCCATAAGATCTCTGTATGTTCAGGGATACAGCCAGCATTGGAGACATATGCCTTTAAGACCTAGGGGGCTGTACATTCAGACAGTGACGAGGCAGTCATGTGTTTGGGTTTACAACCAATGAGAAGGCAGAACAACATACTTTAAAAATACGAACCGACAGGAAGTAGGTCTCTTTTCGCGAAGCTGGGACAGCAGGAGGAAGGGTGAGATTTTAGCTCTGAGCTCTGACCTCTCGGCTTTCTCTTTTACATTGTTTCTGTGTTTCTTATTTAATAAGACGGTTGGTTACATCTACATCTGGCGCCCAACGTGACAAGAATCCATTAAAAACTGCTTGGCTTGGCGGCAGGTCCGCTTTCCCGCAAGGGCGGCAGGCGGCCCGCGGCGGTGGCGGCAGCGGCGGCACACGGCGGCCGGCGGCGATCGGCTTCTTAGTCCGAGCTGCCGGCGTCCTAGTCCGGGTAGCAACTTCTAGCCCGGGCCTAGGTCTGTGAGCAGCTTGCCTAAACCCGGTGCTACAAACAACTCAGACCTGCCCTGCCGAACAGGGCCCTGCCTGTAAAGCCAACGCACGTGGTCGGAGCTTAAGGAAGCCAGACCCAAGCCTTGACTCGGCACAAGAGGGAACACGTGGCTGCATTTAAGCTTTAGCCGGCTACGCTTTCTTGTGCGTTCTCTCTTTACTCTCTCTCTCTCTCTCTCTCTCTCTCTCTCTCTCTCTCTCTCTCTCTCTCTGGATTTACACCTGGGACACTAGGTGGCTGCTTTGAAAATCCCCTCGGATTTCTACTGTTCTACGCAGATTTGGTAAGTCATAATATATCAGATATTTTAAAGGAAACTATCTAAAAGAGAATTTTTTTCCACATTAAAAAACAAATGGGTTTTATGTGTACATTGGAAGAAAATTGGTTTTTGTTCGAAATTTTAGGCAGTCTGGCAATGGAACAACTATATAATATTAGTATTGGTGGAATTATTCACCTCATCACTATAATAATCCACATTTTAATATTTAAAAAGATAGTCAATTTAAGTGCCAGGATAACAGCGTTAGAAGAACTTGTTAAACCTGTAAAAATTCAGACAGAAGAAATTAACAGTGAAGTTGTTTCAAGTCGGGATCATAAGGTTGCAGAAAGAAAGCCTGTTTTCACACAGTCACCCTTAATTTATCCTGTAACAGTACAGCAGATGCCTGATCAAATGGCTACACAAAATACTTGGGCTCCAATTGAAATGTTGGATTTAAAAAGGTTTAAGGAGGCAATAGTATCTTATGGCATGCATTCCTCATATGTAAAGCAAATGTTAAACACTTGGTCAACATATAATAGGATAGTACCACAGGACTGGCGGGACCTCGCACAAGGTGTTCTGGAACCCAGCCAGAGACTTCAATTTCTGACTTGGTTTAAGGAGGAGGCTAAAAACATAGAAAAACAATGGAGGGATAAAGGAGTACAAGTTTGCCAGGATCAGCTTATGGGCGAAGGCCAATATGCTTCAGCACAAGCACAATGTTTATATGATGTCCAAACCCTAATTTTATGTCGAACGGCAGCCTTGAATGCATGGGACAAAGTTGAGGAACCAGGAAAAAAATCTGAGTCATTTACAAAGGTGAAGCAAGGCCCAAAAGAGTCTTTTACAGATTTTTTACAAAGACTGGCTTCAGCAGTAAAGAGAATGGTCTCGGATTCAGAAGCTGGTAAGGCAATAATTGAATCTTTGGCCTTTGAGAATGCGAATGCAGCATGCAAAAGAATAATCAGGCCATTAAGGGCAAGATCTGCACCTATGGAAGATTGGATTAGAGAAACAATTAATGTTGAAGCTGATGAGCATGATGATACATGGGTAGGAGAAGTAATTTCAAAAGGTTTGAGGAGTGTTAGATGTTTTGGATGTGGAAAGCAAGGACATTTGAAAAGGGACTGTAGACAGGTCATTTCCAGAAACAATGTTTCTTCAAGGAACAATGGCAACAGAATGCCCCTTCCTTCTGGAGTATGCAGAAGGTGTGGTAAGGGAAAACACTGGACCAACGAATGTAGATCAACAAAGGACAGACAGGGTAATCCTTTGCCTCAGTCTTCGGGAAACTCCCAGAGGGGCCTCAGGCAGGCCCCCAGTGCAAATCCAGTTCAAACCTTTCCGGCAGCCATAGAGGAAATGCCTGCTCTGGAGAGCGATTAAATAACCAAATGCCTATTGGAATAAATCATGCTGGTCAGAATGATGAAACAGAGAGAATAGAAAATTCAGGAGAAAACATAAAGAAAATTTTTTGGCAAACTTCTATTAATGAACAAAGACCAAAATTAACGATAAAAATAAATGGTGTTTTGTTGTCTGGTCTGGTAGACACAGGTGCGGACGTTACCATAATTGCACCAGAATTTTGGCATCCAACTTGGCCTCTTCAGGAGGTAAACGTTCAACTGTTAGGAATTGGGACATTATCTCAGGTGAAACAGAGTGCAAGATGGCTCGAATGTATAGGTCCAGAAGGACAGAGAGGAAAATTAAAACCATATGTGGCTAACATAACTATGAACCTGTGGGGTCGAGACTTGTTGCAACAATGGAATACTCAGATTAACATCCCTCCAATCTCAGAAACAAATCATAAACTAGCACATGTTACTGAGAGAAATATTAGAAGATATTGTTCTAATGAGTGGTCACCAGCCATCCATATTATACAAGAACAGGGCACAATAACTGATGATCTTCCAAAGACACCAACAGCTCTACCTTTAAAATGGTTAACAGACAAGCCTGTATGGGTCCAGCAATGGCCTTTAACAACAGAGAAACTCCAGGCTTTAGAAGAGCTGGTAGAAGAACAGTTAAATGCTCAGCATATTGAAGAATCAACCAGCCCTTGGAATTCTCCTGTATTTGTTATTAAAAAGAAATCTGGTAAATGGAGAATGGTAACAGACCTTAGGGCAATTAACAAAGTAATTCAGCCAATGGGTTCTCTACAATCTGGGATGCCTTTGCCTACTCTGTTACCAAAAGGATGGCCTCTCATAGTTATTGATTTAAAAGACTGTTTCTTTTCAATACCCTTACAAGAAAAAGACAGAGAAAGATTTGCTTTTACAGTGCCTACTTATAATAATTCTCAACCGGTTAAAAGATTTCAATGGAGGGTCCTCCCACAGGGAATGTTGAATAGCCCAACTCTGTGCCAATATTTTGTACAACAGCCATTGGAAGTGATATGTAAAAAATTTCCTAAATCTATAATTTATCATTATATGGACGATATTTTACTAGCTGACTCAAATGCAGATACTTTAGAAATAATGTTTGAAGAAGTAAAGAAAATTTTGCCTCGCTGGGGATTACAAATTGCTCCTGAAAAGATACAAAGAGGAGATTCTATTAATTATTTAGGATATAAAATAGAGCTACAAAAAATTAGACCCCAAAAGGTGCAAATTCGGAGAGATAGACTACAGACTCTTAATGACTTTCAAAGATTATTTGGAGATATTTCTCATCTACGAACTATTGTTGGGGTAAAAAATGATGAACTGACTAATTTGTTCAAAACCTTAGAAGGTGACAAGGACTTAAATAGTCCAAGAGAATTATCACCTGAAGCTGAGAAAGAATTAGGCTTGGTAGAAAAGAAAGTGCATGAAGGACACGTGAATCGTATTGATCCAAAGCTGGATTGCATTTTGGTTATCTTACCTTCTAGGCGTTCTCCTACTGGAATATTAATGCAGAGGGAAGATATTATATTGGAATGGATATTTTTACCAAATAAACCAAATAAAAAATTAAAAACTTATGTGGAAAAAATCTCTGACTTGATTTACAAAGGAAAAATGAGACTTCGTCAATTAGCAGGCATAGACCCAGCAGAAATTGTCGTACCATTAACTAAGGAGGACATTGAAAAATTATGGACAGAAAGTGAACCTTGGCAAAGAGCTTGCAGTAATTTTTTGGGAGAAATTAACAGCAAATATCCCAAAAGCAATAGAATTGATCTTATAAAGAGAGCTGATTGGATCTTGCCTCGAATTGTACGGCAAAAACCCATATCTGGAGTTCGTACATTTTATACAGATGCCAACAAAAAAGGAAAGGAAGGTTACAAATCAGAAAATTTAAGTAAAGTGGTTCAAAGTCCGTATAATTCAGTGCAAAAATCAGAATTGTATGCTATTCTGTTGGTATTAATGGATTTTTCAGAACCTCTCAACATAGTAACTGACTCTCAGTATGCTGAAAGAGTGGTGTTACATATTGAGACTGCAGAATTTATCCCTGATGCTTCAGAATTAACTTCACTATTTATTCAATTACAAGATACAATCAGGAAAAGGAATCATCCTTTATATATAACTCACATTCGATCCCATACTGGTCTGCCAGGCCCTCTAGCACAAGGCAATGAAGAGATTGATAAATTATTGATAGGAAATGTGCTGGAGGCCTCAGAATTTCATAAAAAACATCACGTTAATAGTAAAGGTTTAAAAAAGGATTTTTCCATAACCTGGCAACAAGCCAAAGAAATAATAAAGAAATGTCCTACTTGTTCCTTCTACAATCAAACGCCATTACCAGCAGGATGTAACCCAAAGGGTACTCAGAGAAATGAAATCTGGCAGATGGACGTGTTTCACTTTGCAGAATTTGGAAAATTGAAATATGTACACCACACTATCGATACTTATTCAGGATTTCAATGGGCAACTGCTTTGAGTTCTGAAAAAGCTGATTCTGTAATCACTCATTTGCTAGAAGTTATGGCCATCATGGGTATACCTGCACAAATCAAAACTGACAATGCTCCATCATATGTCTCTGTTAAAATGAAACAGTTTTTTGCTTATTACAATATAAAGCATATTACAGGCATACCACATAATCCTACAGGTCAAGCAGTTATAGAAAGATCAAACAGAACTCTAAAGGATATGCTAAATAAACAGAAATGGGTAACAAAAACCCCCAGAAATAGACTGCATAATGCTCTTCTAACTTTGAATTTTCTGAATGCCAATGAGAAAGGAACAACAGCTGCAGAGAGACATTGGATAATAGAAAAAACTACAGAATTAAATCAGCCTATATACTTTAAGGATGTGCTGACCTCAGAATGGAAACCAGGGTATGTATTACATTGGGGACGTGGTTTTGCTTTTGTTTCTACAGGAGAAGATAAGCTGTGGGTACCATCAAAATTGATAAAGGTTCGATTTGAACAAGAGAGACCTCTTAATTAGAGGAGGTGATAGTTCATCAACCAGCATGAACATCCAATTTAAACTAACTTGTATCAATAACACATGCCTTTTCATTTAATCAGATAATAACTTGTCAAAAGGAAACATCCCCAAAATTAGTCTTGGGGAAAGGTTTTTGTTTTTGTCTTTTAGGAGAATGAAGGTTAAGGAATCTGAAGAACACTGGACAAATGAGACAACTGAAGAAAAGGGACAAATCATCTATCCCAAGAAACAGAGTGAAACGGTGTATGGGTATATATTATCTAAAAAAATTTTATGTCTTCCTAAATGTTTGTTTCTGCTTTTCTCTAAAGATTTAACACTATTGGTCTTCTAACAGTCCCAGTTCAATTAAAATTTAAAGCTGACTTTGGAGTTGGAGAATGGCTCTCTCCTTCTTTAAAATCAAGCATGTTGTTAAAAGGAAAATGCAAACTCCCTGTATCATGCCAGAATAAGAGCCATTTCTGCTATGGTACAGGACAAAAGCAAAATTAATTAAGGGACTATTCTATTACTAATCTCAACTCTTTGATTCTATTCTGATTCTTTAAACTGTTCTCAAAGTATAAATTTTGTATCAAAATTTACAAGATTAATATATATATATACATTTTAAACTTTGTTAAGATATGAATGGTCACATAGAGTACTAACTAATTCTAGAAAAAAGGCTAGCTGCATATATATGTTTTTGTGTTCGAGTCTCTTATCAGTTTTCTGCAGGAAATCACGGCCTGGCCTAACATCAACTGAAGTCTCCAGAAAGAAGATGGGGCCCCACAACAACAACAATTCCACGTGGACAATAATAATATCATTAAGCTGACAAACATCATCCACAGATCAGCTTTGAACTACAAGGTGCTCAGAGCAAATTTGAGATGACTAGCTGAGATGATCCAGTCTCAAAGACTACTTGAATAAGGACTTGAGATAAACCCTCAACTTTGGCATTATACACAGACTGGATAATGAAGGATATAGTTACCTCTCCTAGAATTTGACAATTAACCTAAAATTTTTCTTTCAGGATAAAGAAAACTTCGCCCATACCCAGCAGGAAGCAATTTTAAGAATACGACGCCCACATTCCCAAAGAGGTGGTGTGGGGCGGGTGGTTTTTTGGTCTTTTTAATGGGTTTTGGGTCTGGGATAATTTTCAGTATTTAGGGGGGTTGGTTACAAGTTATTGTCAAGGGTTAGGAAAAAGGCTAAGCAAAGGAGATTAGATTTAAAGTTCTTGTTTAAAAAAAAAAAAAAAAGAGAAAGAAAGAAAAGAAAAAGACAATTACTAGTTTTAAATACTTTACATTGGATTGAATTGTTTTATATTGTACACAAATTTGAAACTGATATTGTTAGAAAATGCTATATGTATATTTCTAATTGTATTTATTCCATCCATTTAACAATGTAATGCAAATTTCTGATCCTTGAATGTTATTATTATCAACTATTAGGATATAAAGAAATGAAAGCTAGTAGTTAGACATTATCATAGAACTTGTAGTCATATTAGATATGTTTTAAAAATTGAGCAGAGATGTTTTAGACAGGTCATCTTCAAACCCTTCAGAGATCTACAGAATATGGCATTTAAAATGTTTTAATAACTTAGAAAATTTTTCTTTTTTGAGACATGTCGGCTCCTGGCAGTACCAATCTACTTTAGAGAAAATATGGGCATTGAAGAAACTGCATATGGAGTCAACTTTCATTCTGGCAAAAGTTAGCCACTGGACAACAAAGTATCCTCGAATCAACAGGACAAAATGGACAGACAGATCACGAAACAAGGGACTACTGATTCTTGCCAAAACAAGTGTGGTTATGGCTTTATCAAAAGGCATCTTCTGAGGCCAGGACAATATGGCCCCATCCCTGAAGTGGCCTTCGCATCCGGAAAAGGTACGGTGCCCTTTTCTTCGAAGGCAGCTTAACAGGCAGAGGGCCGATGGATTCTGTTGTACAATGGAACAGCAGCTGAAAGCTCATGCCTCTCAAAAGTAGACTGGCATTTAATAGAGGGATGTGGAGAAGAAGGGGATGCTGAGATGAAGCCATATATACACAGCCAAGAAGAATGGACAGCTGAATTAAAAAACTGTCAACAATTTCCAGAATTTAAAATCCTGAATCATGACAGGACACTAGTGGAATTCAGGTGTTTCTGGTACGTGGACTGCTCTCACCCAATGTGAGGTTGAACTGTTGACCTTGTGTACATCCTACTTCACAAATGAGTCTGTCAGATACACTAAGCCTATAGGCTGAAGATGATGCCCCAACACTGCGGAGAAACCTCAGGTGACTGCCCAGGCAGCTGGCTGTTTCTGTCAACTCACAAAATTTTTTTGGAAGTTGCTTGCATGCACTTCCTGTTTTTATTTTTGTTAGCTAATATTATTCCCTTCTTGGGTCTCTGAGGGAGTTGAAGATTAGTTAGTTATGGTTGAAGATTAGTTAGTTATAGTTGAAAATTAATTAGGATAGAAAGTACATTAGATACATCTTGGAATTATCAAAATAGGATAGATAATGGAATTATTTTCTCTGATTCGTCAAGTACCTGTTTAGGTATTTATTACTTGTATATATTGTATATAGTTATTGTACTTTTGTATATAGTTTTTCTTTTGTTAGTCATAACCTTTTGCTTTTTTTCTTTTTATTAAAATAGAAAAGGGGAAATGTGGTGGTAATCTAATTGTATTGAAATATTATTTTGATTTGTACTGAAATATTAATTTGATTGTATGTTAATAAATAAAGTTGTCTGGGGGTCAGAGCTATTAGAGCCATAGCAAGAGTGTGGCGGTGGTGGCACACGCCTTTAATCCCATAGATATCTGTGTGTTCAGGGTCAGAGCTATTAGAGCCATAGCAAGAGTGTGGCGGTGGTGGCACACGCCTTTAATCCCATAAGATCTCTGTATGTTCAGGGATACAGCCAGCATTGGAGACATATGCCTTTAAGACCTAGGGGGCTGTACATTCAGACAGTGACGAGGCAGTCATGTGTTTGGGTTTACAACCAATGAGAAGGCAGAACAACATACTTTAAAAATACGAACCGACAGGAAGTAGGTCTCTTTTCGCGAAGCTGGGACAGCAGGAGGAAGGGTGAGATTTTAGCTCTGAGCTCTGACCTCTCGGCTTTCTCTTTTACATTGTTTCTGTGTTTCTTATTTAATAAGACGGTTGGTTACATCTACATAGGACTAATAAACTTCTTGGAGCCTGTACTAAATCAGCTAGCTGCAAGGGCTTGGGACCAAAGCGACCTCCTGCTGACCCTCCTTAGGAATTTTCTTTGTCCTCTCCTCACTCCTGCTCCCCCTCCCTACCTGAAGCCCTGTTTATAAGCTCTAACACCAGTCAATAAAGTGAGACCTTGACGCAACTCAGACTGACTTTGTCTTCCTTCACGCGCTCGGTCTCCTTTCCCTCTCACCCCCCATTGATTCCCAGGTGGTCCCTCCTCGAGAGCCTCGAATAACCTGGCCTGCTGGACGGGTCAGACACAAGCAGACATCTCATGAGGTTCAAATTAGAAACATGCAAATTCACCAGACATGATATATTTTGTTTAGTGTCTTTATTATTTTTGTTTGTTTCCAGACGGGGGTTCTCTGTGTAGCTTAGGTTTCCTGGAATTCCTTCTGGAGACCATGCTGGATTTGAACTCAGAGATCCATCTGCCTCTGCATACCAAGGACTGAGATTATTGATAGACACCACCACACTCCACAGAAGTAAATTTCAAAAAATCTATACTTAATAGAAAACACAGACTCTCAAGCCTCAGGACAATTTTTTTTCCAGAACATCATGTTTAAGTCGCACTCACATGCTTGAGAAAGACTGAAAGTGAGTACTGACCTCCTCTAGGTCCATAGTCCTTCCTCAGCTGTTCCTTCCTCTCTCCAGGTGCTGCCACACTTTTCAAGATTGCTACATTCAGGTCAGGAAGATGGAAAGCTGCAAGTCCCTCAGAAACACCCGCTATACCAGCTCCTACTCATACTCATGTTCTGGGAATGAGATCACCTGCAGTGGTAGGTCTACCTTCTGGGACCCCTGGATTCTGCTTGTCACTCATGGGTTTGGAGGGGGCAGGGAAGTAACAAGGACAGTCACCATTTATTGGTCATTTCCTTGGTCTCATTTGACTTCACAACAACCTTATCAAATAGATACTAAAATATAGATGAAGTCACTGATGAGGAAGATGAGGAAGGCAGGGTCACTTGCCCAAGGTCACCCAGCTTAGAAGTGATGACATTTGGTTCTGGAACACAGATCTACATCATTCCAAAGCCTTTTTTAAAAAAAATTTCAAGATTTTATTTATTACTGGGGGAAGCATTTGCGTGTCACCACACATGTGTGCAGGTCTCAGGATAACTTGCAGAAGTCTGTTCTTTCAACTATGTGAGTCCTGTGGATGGAACTTGGGTTCAGACCTGGCAGCAAGTGCCCGTATTCCCTGAGCCATCTTGCCTGTCCAAAGCCTCTCCTATTAGCTGTGTGTTATACTGATTCAATACTAACTTAACAATTGAAAGCTACATCATTGGCTATAAGCCTGATACTGGACTAAACACCTATGCAGGGCAAAATTTATCATTCCCATTTTACAGGTGAGAATTCAGAGGGCTGGGAATATAGAAGAGTTGTTAGAGAGCTTGCCTAGCATGCACAGAGCTCTCTTCCTCCTCCAGAACCCATACATTGAGTGTGGTGGTTCACACTTGCAATCCAGCATTTGGTGGAGACAAGAGGATTGTCTTCAATTATATAATTCTATAAGTGGTAATTCATATTTGTTGGGTGTTTTTGAGACAGGGTTTCTCTGTGTAGCTTTGTAGATTGTCCTGGAACTTTCTCTGTAGACTAGGCTGGTCTGGTTCTCAGAGAGATCCACCTTCCGCTGCCCCCCAAGTGCTGGGTTTAAAGGCGTGCAGCAGGCTGACAATCATAGCTTTTTAGGTTTTAGTATTAAATATATGTGTTTATTTTTATGTACATGAATGAGTTGGAATGCCATGTCTTCTTCAGTCACTCTCCACCATGTCTTTAGACCCTGGTTCTCTCTCTCTCTCACTAAACGTGACATTCACCTTTATCTAGCCTGATTGAGCAACAAATTTTTTAGGATCTGTGCTCCCCATTTCCCAATGGAGTTAGAGATGCCCCAACCACACTTTGTTTTTTCCATGGTCTCTGGGCATCCTAGTTCAGGCCCTCATGATTGTATGCCAGCCACTTTACCAACTGTGCCATCTCCCCAGCCACAACAACTAATGTTCTTATTACAAGTGTGTTCCAGCGATTTGGACAACCCAATGGACTTCTGTGTGCTCTGTCTCTCAGCCTAAACCTGCACCAATGGAGGGCCACTGGTTCCTTTTGTCTACAGATCATGGGCTCCACTCAACTTCCTTTCTTGTTTCTCTCCAGACAAAAACAACCCCTGTGAGGATTTGATCTGCAACTGTGACCGCCAGGCCGCCATCTGCTTCACCCAGGCTCCATAAAACAAGGAGTACAAGGTGTTCACTATTAGACTTATGATGTTACTACACCATCCCTGCCTGCCTGGTTGTCTTCACTACACACTGTGCCCTCTAATAAAGCACCTGTTGAATGAGCTTGGCTGTGGTGATTGTATTCTCTGTCTGCCAAACATAACTAGATCCTCAGAGCATCATTTCATCTAGCCATGGAAGCTTCAGGTTAATGGGAAAGACATTGCCTTTAGTGAAGCATCTTGAAGAGTGGTTGATAAGCCAGGCCATTCCTTCCATCCCAGCACGTGGGAGGCAGAGGCAGAGGCAGAGGCAGAGGCAGAGGCAGAGGCAGAGGCAGGTGGCAGATCTCTTGATTTCAAGGACAATCTGGTCTAAACATCGAGTTCCAGGACAGCCAGGACATTTACTCAATGAATCCCTGTTCCTAAAAACAACAAAAGAAGAACTCAGCCTGAGATACATAGGCAGGTAGGGAAAACAGGAGAAGGGAAGGAAGGGAGGGTAGGGGTGGAAACCAAACTGGACTGACGGTAAATGACCTGAAGGCAGGATTACATCTTGGTGACCTCTGAGTCTTCACTGTCGGCAGGTCGGGACTGTGTGTGACGGTGCACATGTTCTACTTCTGTGCTACACACACAGTAGTCACAGGCCCCGTGTGCTGATTGGACACTGTCAGAGCACAGCCACAGGACTCTAAAGAGAAGTCCCTGAGTTCTCCCCTCACTCAGGATGAAACTCCTTCTGCTGGTCACTCTGCTCACAGGTAGGACCCTTGTCCCCTATGAGTGCTCCCCACATCTACTTAGTCTTCAATGTGCAGTCCCTGCTGGTCATACCTAAAGTTCTGGTTTGGGGTTTCCTGTTGGGGTCTAATAGCCTGTTGGTTGGGGTTCCATGCTCACCACATGTTCACAACAGCTGGCACCTTTAACCTCTAAGTCAACTCAGATGACTCCTTAGGAACGTCTACTGCAGTCACCTGTGCAGGCAATGAAGCCCCTTCTGTCTCTGCCATATTGTCCTGGAACCATTTCCTTGGGCCTAATGTGCCCTGACAATGTGATTTTTCTTTTCCTTTTAAAAAATATTGACTTTTACTTCATGGATTTGAGCCCTTTGCCTGCATGTGTGTCTGTGAACTGAGCATGAGCAGTGCCTACAGAGGCCAGAGGAGGGGTCTGATCCTCCAGAAATGGGGTCATAGGCAGTTGTGAGCTGGCTCATGGATGCTGGACCTGAGCCTGGGTCCCACACAAGCTCACCAAGTGCTCCTGACTGCAAAGCCATCTCTCCAGCCCTTATTATTCTTATTTTTTTTTACAGGATTATATAATTCTGGCTCAGGCTGTCCTCCAACTCAACATTCTAGCCAAGACTTGCCTCAACCTCCCAAGTGTTAGGATTACATACAGAACTATAAAGAGAGAACCCACTTGAGTCCTCCACACACTCAGGATGGAACTCCTTCTGCTGATCACTCTGCCCATAGTAGGACCCTTGTCCCCTCTGGGTGACCCACAATCCCACTGGTCTTCAATGCACAGTTCCCCAATGGTCACACTTGAAGTTCCATTTTAGGGTTGCAATTCTTTTTTCCCCAGCATTTTACATGAGAGGGTTTCTCTGAATACCAATGGCTGTCCTGGGATTCACTCTATAGACCATCCTAGCTTTGAACTCAGATACTCACCCACCTCTGCATCAAGAGTACTGGGATTACACAGTGTGTGTACCACCTTACCTGGATTCTCCTGCATTTTAATGCTAACCTGTATCCCACTGCAGACTGAATCCTGGTCATTTACCTACTCCTCAGTTTATGAAAAGTTTTTTTTTTTGTCAAATGCTGACATTACAATTATGATCTGACCGTTATCCTTGTCTATGAGCTGTGCACGGCCCTACAACAGATTCCTTCTAATTCTTCCTGTGTAAAACAATGAACATGTGTTGGCTGCTTCTCTGGCTCAAGGTCTCAGCTAAAACTGTGATGAATCCCACTGCTGGCTAAGGCTAGGGTTTCACCTAGGCTTGAGTAGAGGTGGGGCAGCTTTCAACCTCAAAAGATGGTTGGATTGTTGGATTATTGAACTAACAGGTCAGCTTGTCCTATGCTGTGTATAGAGAGTGTTCTCAGGTCCTTAACACAGCAACCCCAGGGCAGCTCACAATGTGGGGGCTGTCTGTCCTGTCAGTGAGAAATGAGCAGGCAAGCAGGGCAAAAGGCAATGTCTATGAACTTAGTCCTGGGGAGTCAGCCCATTATGGTACAGTGGTGTTCATTTATAATCCTACCACTTGGAAAGCTGATGCCAGAGGGTTGCTCCAGAGTTGAAGGCTAGTCTGGGTTACAGGGAAATGCTGTCTCAAATAGGTAGACAACTTCCTGTTCAGCCTGGTGACTTGAGTCTGGTCTCCAAGATTTACATAATGGAGGGAGAAAACCAACTCCCTAAATCTGTCCTCTGTTCTCAAGTGTGCAGCATGACTTGTGAGTGCCCACTAATGCTTGCTTGTGAACTGGTATGAGGGCAAACACACACACACACACACACACACACACACACACACACACACACACACACACATCTATTCTCTGCTCTCCTGATGCAGCAAATGGTAGGAGTCCAGGAGGAAGCAGGCAGGCTGCATCAGCCCCTGGGATTCTAGACAGTTCTGAAATATGATCAAGTGCCCAATGAGCGGCATTTTCTCTTGTTGGACTACAACAACTATGGCTGCTACTGTGGATTGGGGTCTCAGGCACTCTGGTGGATGAGTTAGACAGGTGAGTGATCCATCTGGTGGGAGACTGGAGTGTCTGGGTTCTGGTGGGGACAGCACACAAGCAGAAATCTCATGAGGCAGGAGCAGGAGACATGCATGTCCACTAAACATTGTATGTTTTGTTTAGTTTCTGTATTATTTCTGTTTGTTTGTTTCTGGACGGGGGTTCTCTGTGTACCCCTAGGTTTTTTATAATTCTTTCTGAGACTATGCTAGCCTTGAACTCAGGGATCCATCTGCCTCTGAATACCAATTACTGGGATTAATGGTAGACATCACCACACACCAAAGAAGTTGCTTTCCATAAGTATTTGCTTAATTGAAATCACAGATTTTCAAGCCTCAGGATGATTTCTTCTGGAACATCATGTTTAAGTCATCCTCACATGTTTGGGAAAGACTGTAGGTGAGAACTGACCTCCTGAGGGTCCATGCTCCTCCCTCAGCTGTTTCTTCCTCTCTCCAGGTGCTGCCAGCCTCAGGACCACTGCTACACTAAGGTCAAGAAGCTGGAAAACTGCAAGTTCCTCACAAACGACCCCTACAGCAGCTCCTTCTCCTACTCTTGCTCTGGGAATGAGGTCCCCTGCAGTCATAGGTCTACCCTCTGGGACCACTGATTTCTACTTTGTCCTCTGTGTCTATGGAAGGGATAGGGAAGTAACAAGGACAGTCACCATTTAGTGTTCATTTCCTTGGTCTCACTTGACCTCACAACAACCTTATCAGGTAGACACTAAAATATAGATGAGGTCACTGATGAGGAAGATGAGGAAGGCAGGGTCACTTGCCCAAGGTCACCCAGCTTAGAAGTGATGACATTTGTTTCTGGAACACACATCTACTTCATTCTAAAGCCTGTTTTAAAAAACATTTCAAGATTTTATATATTTATCTGGATGAGGCATTTCTGTGCCACAACTCAGGTGTGCAGGTCTGAGGACAATGTGTCTGTTCTCTCTTTCAACCATGTGAGTTCTGTGGATGGAACTCTTATTCAGACTTGGCAGCAAGTGCCTTTATTTCCTAAGCCATTTTGCCTGACCAAAGCCTCTCCTGTTAGCTGCTCTGTTATACTGATTCGACATTGACTAAACAATTGAGAGCTGAATCATTGGCTATTAGCCAGATACTGGAGTAAACACCTATGCAGGGCAAGGTTTATCATTTCCATTTTACAGGTGAGGATTCAGAGGGCTGGGAATATAGATCAGTTCCTGGAGTCCTTGCCTAGTATGCACAGAGTTTTGGGTTTCACCTCCAGATCTTATGCCGTGAGTGTTGTGGTGCCCACCTTTAATCCCAACACTGGGGAGGAGGAGGCACGAGGATTGTCATAATCATATAATTTTCGAAGTGGTAGTTGGTATTTGTAGTTTTCCTGGTTTCAGGTTTAAATGTATATGTTTATTTTTATGTGTAGGAATGAGTTTGCATCCCATGTCTTCTTCAGTCACTGTCCACCATGTCTTTAGATGCTGGGTCTCACACTACATGTGACACACACCTTTAGATAGCCTGACCATCCAACAAGTTGTGGGGGTCTGTGATCCCCACTTATTTAAAGAGTTACAGATGCCCCAAGCACACTTTGCTTTTTCCATGGTCTCTGGTCATCCTAGGTCAGGCCCTCATGATTGTATGCCAACCACTTTACCAGCTGTGCCATCTCCACAGCCACAACAACTAATGTTCTTATTATCAGTGTGTTCCAGTGATTCGGACAACCCAAAGTCCTTTTGTGTGCTCTGTATCTCAGCCCTGAGTCTGCACCAATAGGAGGTCCACCAGTTCCCTTTGGTTATAAATTGTAGTGAGCAGGGTATGGGCTCCTCTCAACATCCTTTCTTGTTTTTCTGAGGACAAAAACAAGCTCCACGAGGTCTTCATCTGCCACCATGACCATGAAGCTGCCATCTGCTTCTCCCAGGCTCCATACAATAAGCAATACGAAGGCAATGGCTGTTAGATTTGTCACCTCAGTTACTGGACTCCATCCCTGCCTGTCTGGTTGTCTTCACTACACACTGTGTCCTCTAATAATCACCCATGGAAAGAGCTCCACTGTGGTGAGTGTATTCTTTGTCTACTGAACATAATTAGATCCTCAGAGAACATCATTTCGTCTAGCCATGGAAGCTTCAGGATAATGGGAAAGACATTGTCTTTAATGAAGCACCTTGAAGAGTGGGTGATGAGCCTGGCCACGCCTTCCATCCCAGTACATGGGAGGCAGAGGCAGAGGCAGAGGGAGAGGCAGAGGCAGAGGCAGAGGCAGAGGCAGAAGCAGATCTCTTGAGTTCAAGGACAGCCTGGTCTGAAAATTGAATTCCAGGACAGCCAAGATTATAACACAAAGATACCTCGTCTCTAAAAACAACAACAAAAGAAGAACTCAGCCTGAGATACATAGTGGGTAGAGAGAAACAGAAGGGGGAAGGAGGGGAGAGGTGTGGAGGGAAGGAAAGAGAAGTCAGAGAGGGAGGAAAGAGAGAAGCGAGAAATAAGCAGTGTCACATGGGCACTAAAGGAACATCTTGGCCATAAAAATACTGGACTCAAAGTGCTTCTGCTGTGCTCTCATCATTAGAAGTTGGATATAGGAAACCAAACTGGACTGAGAGTAAATGACCTGAAGGCAGGATTACATTCTGGTGACCTTTGAATCTCCACTGTGTCTAAATACACGTCAGAGGATAAGTGTCCCAGTAAAGTACACAGCAGCCTAACTTTTTGAACACATAAAAGAGAATACTTTGTCTCCTCTACCCTTCTCTATCCCTCAACCCTAGGTGAAGCCAGGTTAATCTCCAATTCCCTGATCAATAGGATTTAGGGATGAGATGTCTCATTGGCAACAGGCTATGTGGATCTCTCTTTTCCTATAGTGAACAGCTGCCCAGTCCTCAGCCTTTTCACCCCCAACCTCATGCCCACCCGTGACTCAAACTCAGGTCTCACCCCTCCCAATGTCAGGCCTGGTGAGCAACAGGTGCAGCTGCAGCCGCCTGCGCAGGCGCAGTGACTGGTAGTAGCTGGGAGTGGCTGTCCAGAGTCCTGCTGGAACCGTAGAGGAATCTTCAGTATCAAGAAAACCAACTGAAGTCACCCTACATGGTTTGTATCCAGGGAAGAGGTGAGTAGTGTGGAAAAAGAGGTGCTAGGATGCTAAGTTACAGGGTACATGACAGATGGTCAAACATAGAGACAAGAGGGCATTGGACCAGCAGACATTGTTCACAAGCCACCATGTGGTTGCTCAGAGCTGAACCCTGTTTCTCAGGAAGAATAGAAAGTGCTCTTCTGTGCTGAGCCATCTCTCCAGCCCCTGCAATGGTTGGTTGTCAGCTTCACACACTGGGTACGGAGAGCCTCAGCTGAAGGATTGCCTGCATCATATTGGCCTATGGACACATCTGTTGTGAAGGCATTTGCTGTCTGTGGGGGTATTGTGTTCCCCAAAATATTGTGTACCTTAATAAACTTACCTGGGGTCAGAGAACAGACAAGCCACTAGTTAGGCAGTGATAGCACAAGCCTTTAATCCTAGCATTCCAGAGACAGAAATCCCTCTGGATCTCTGTGAGTTCAAGGCCACATTGGAAATAGCCAAGCATGGTGACACACACCTTTAATCCCAGAAAGCCAGCCTTTAATCCCAGGGAGTGGTGGTAGAAAGCAAAAAGGTATATAAGGCGTGAGGATCAGAAACTAGAAGATTTTGGCTGGTTAAGCATTCAAGCTTTGAAGCAGCAGTTCAGCTGAGAGCCGTTGGGATGAGGACACAGAAGCTTCCAGTCTGAGGAAACAGGACCAGCTGAGGAACTGGCAAGGTGAGATAGCTGTGGCTTGTTCTGTCTCTCTGATCTACCAGCATTGACCCCAATAACTGGCCTTGGGTTTGATTTTATTAATAAGAACTTTTAAGAATCCTGCTACAGCTGTCTGTCTTTTTATTTTTTATTTTTTTTTGTTTTTAGACAGTGTTTC
This sequence comes from Peromyscus maniculatus bairdii, assembly GCF_049852395.1. Taxonomy (NCBI): domain Eukaryota; kingdom Metazoa; phylum Chordata; class Mammalia; order Rodentia; family Cricetidae; genus Peromyscus; species Peromyscus maniculatus. The sequence continues at coordinate 5,813,030 of NC_134874.1, forward strand.
TTTGTGTATCTCAGGCTTTCCTTAAATTCACTTTGTAGACCAGGCTATCATAAAACTCAGATATTCACCTTCTTCTGCCTCCTGAGTATTGACATTAAATGCATGCATTCAACCACCACCACCACCACCACCACCACCACCACCACCACCACCACCACCACCACCATCTGCCTACTTTTTTAGTTTTTAATGAAGTGTGTGGATTAGTAAGTACTAGCCTACCATACAAGTCTCTTGAACTGAGTTTGATTTCTGGACCCCATTTAAAGGAAGAAGGAGAGACCTGACTCCACAGAGTTCTTCTCTGACCTCCACATGTGCACACAAGTGCTCTCTCTGTCTCTGTCTCTCTTTCACACAAACAGCACACATTAATAATTGGTTAATTAATTGAAGATTGAATATGTAACTGGATATACCTCAGAGGCTGTGTCAGATTCTTGGGACAGACTTAACATGTAGTTTAGACAGTTAACATGGAGGATTGTTAGGGCCACCTACTCCTCCCAGGGACCACAAATCACTATCAGCATCCCTCACACACAACTCCAGGAGCAATGTCTATACCCTCTCATGACGTCAAAGAATTCACAGGAGAGGGACTTGGCACTTTTCCAGTCACTGACTTGAGCTGGTTGGGGTGTTGCGCTAGCCCTTTCTCTGTCTCTGTGACAGCACTGATTCAGGCTCTGTCACCATCTACAGCAGCTCTGCAGGTCGGGACTGTGTGTGAGGGTGCACATATTCTACTTCTGTGCTACACACACAGTAGTCACAGGCACTGTGTGCTGACTGGACACTGTCAGAGCACAGCTACAGTACTCTAAAGAGAAGTCACTTGAGTCCTCCACACACTCAAGATGAAACTCCTTCTGCTGGTCACTCTGCTCACAGTTAGGACCCTTGTCCCCTCTGAGTGCCCCCACATCTCCCTTGTCTTTAACGTTCAGACCCTGCTGGTCACACCTGAAGTGCCCACCATCTCCCAAGTCTTCAATGCACAGCTTCTTAATGGTCACACCTGAAGTTCTGGTTTGGGGTTCCTGTTGGGGTCTAATAGCCTGTGGGTTGGGGTTCCCTGCTCACCCCATGTTCACAACAGCTGGCACTTTTACCCTCTAGGTCAACTCAGATGACTCCTTGAAAAAAATTCCACTACAGTCACCTTCTCAGCCAATGAAGCCCCTTCTTGTTTCTGCCATATCGCCTTGGCACCCATTTCCTTGGGCCTAAGGTGCCGTGACAATGTGATTTTTCTTTTCCTTTTAAAAAACATTGACTTTTATTTTATGTATATGAAACCTTTGCCTGCATGTATTTCTGTAACCTGAGTGTGAGCAGTGCCTACAGTGGCCAGAGGAGGCGTCTGATCTTCCAGAACCGGGGTCATAGACAGTTGTGAGCTGCCTCATGGCTGCTGGATCTGAGCCTGGATCCCACACAAGCTCATCAAGTGCTCCTGACTGCAGAGCCATCTCTCCAGCCATTATTATTATTATTATTATTATTATTATTATTATTATTATTATTTACAGTAGTATATAATTCTGGGTCAGGATGTCCTCCAACTCAACATTCTAGTCAAGACTTGCCTCAACCTCCCAAGTGTTAGGATTACATACAGACCTATAAAGAGAGTTCTTCACACACTCAGGATGAAACTCCTTCTGCTGATCACTCTGCTCATAGTAGGACCCTTGCCCCTCTGGGTGCCCTCGCACCACCTCCCTTGACTTCAATGCCACAATTCCTCAATGGTCACACCTGACATTCTTGTTAGGGTTGCAATCTTTTTTTTTAGGCAGAGGCAGAGGCAGAGGCAGAGGCAGAGGCAGAGGCAGAGGCAGAGGCAGAGGCAGAGGCAGAGGCAGAGGCAGATCTCTTGAGTTCAAGGAGGACCGGGTCTAAGAATCGAGTTCCAGGACAGCTAGGACTGTTACACAATGAAACTGTGACCCTAAAAACAACAAAAGAAGAACTCAGCCTGAGATACATTGGGTGGGGGGAGGGGGAGTAGAGAGAAACAGAAGGAGAAGGGTAGAAAGGGAGAGGAGCTGTGGGTAGGGAAGGAAAGAGAAGACAGAGAGGGAAGAGGGGAAGAGAAGAGAGAAAGAAGCAGTGTCACATGGGCCCTAAAGGAACACCTTGACTCTAAAAATAAGGGACTCAAAGCACCTCTGCTGTGTGCTCAGTGTAGGACGTGGAAACAAAACTGGACTGACTGTAAATGACCGGAAGGCAGGATTATATCCTGATGGCCTCTGAGTCTTCCCTGTGCCTACACACATAGCACAACAGAGGGTCGGGGTGAAGAGAGAAGGAAAGAGAAGACAGAGAGGTAGGAGGGGACAGAAGAGAGAAAGAAGCAGTGTCACATGGGCACTAAAGGCAACATCTTGTTCCTAAAAATATTGGACTCAAAACACTTCTGCTGTAAGCTCATCATAAGAAGTGGATATAGGAAACCAAACTAGACTGACCATAATGATTCAAAGGCAGGCTTACATCCCGGTTGTAGGGAAAAGGGGCTGGCTAGAGAAACTCACCCTGACCCTGGAGCCCAGAATTAGGGAAGGATGGCTCAGATAAGGCCAGTGAGAGAAACACAGTTTAACTCAGATCAGAGCCATCTCTGCCCCTGTCCAACTGATTGTGAAATCAACCAATCATAGCAGGACAGCAGAATCCTGGCCCTAGGGCTCAGGACTAGGGAAAGTAACACAGCTTGTGTTTGGGACCTGAGCCAGAGAAATGAACACTTTATTCCCAAACCCAGAACCCAAGAAATATGCCCTGACTCTGAGACTAGTACCAAAATAACACTCTTGGCCCCTAGAATCAGAGTCAGTGAAAGATATGTGTCCTGGCCTTAGAGGTAGTGTCAAAAAGCCAAGAAAGGCCAGTGAAAAAAACACAGTTTGGCCCTGAAATCAGGGCCAGCTCTGCCCCTTGCTCACAAAACTGGTCAATACCTGGGCAGAAAATAAACTAACCAATCACAGTTGACTCTGCCTCCAGACATCCTATATAAACTGCCCTGGCGGGTCAGTTGTGAGCTGTTCTCTCCACCCTGGTAGAGGCAGCTACTCTCCTGGACTCCTCCTTCCTAAATAAACCTCTTTCTCAAAAGAGTATTGGGTGAAGGCCTTCATTGACAGCTGAACACAAGAACCTTGCTGGGACGTCCCATAGTAGACTGAGCAAGGGGGAGCTGAACAGTAGAACCTTTATTGGACGTCCCATAGAGGACTGAGCAAGGGGGAGCTGAACAGTAGAACCTTTATGGGACGTCCCATAGTGGACTGAGAGAGAAAGAGCTGGTAACACTGAGCCAGAGATTGTGGCTCTCCAGGAGAGGAGCAAGATTGCTGTGTCCTGCGGGGAAACCATCCCCCATCATACCATCATACTAGGTATATATCCTGATCTTCCTGAAGAGTCAGGATACCCTTCCTTGCTGAAGCAGTTCCAGGCCTGACTCTCCTGAGAAGTCAGAAAACCTTCCTTTCCAAGGTTGGGCTGTTTTGTTGCCGTCCCAGCCAACACAGTTGTCCTAAACAACTCCAGGTGTCCGGGACACCATCAGGGCAGAGCTCTTGTTCTGAGTAGCTCTGAGGTGTCCGGGATACCTCGCCCTCTAGGGCTGAACTGTTTCCTCACAGTTTCAGCCATCAATTTACTAACATTTGGTGCCAAAACCCGGGACACCAAACCCAGAGTTTTTGCAGTTTTCTTATACCAGTGACCTTCCAGTCTTCTCTGTGCCTAAACACACACCACAGGATAATAGTCCCAGTAAAGTACACAGCAGCTTAACTTTTTCTAAGAATCAAAACAGAGCACATCCTCTTCTCTACCTTTCTCTATCACCCAACCCCACAGGTGAAGCCAGGTTAATCTCTGGTTCCCTGATCAACAGGATTTAGAAATGAGATGTCTCATTGGCTAAAGGCTACATGGTTTTCACTTTCCTTTAGTGAACAGCTGCCCAGTCCTCAGCTTTTTTACCTCCAACCTCATCCCCACCTGTGGCTCAAATTCAGTTCTCGCCCCTCCCTAGGTCAGGCCTGGTGGGCAACAGGTGCAGCTAGAGCAGCCTATGCAGATGTAGTGACTGGTAGTAGCTGGTAATGGCTGTCCAGAGTCCTGTTGGAAGGGTAGGGGGATCTTGAGTATGGAGAAAACCAACTCAACTCACCCTACATGGTTTGTATCCAGAGAAGAGGTGAGTAGTGGGGAGGAAGAGGTGCCAGGGTGCTAAGTTACAGGGTACATGACAGATGGTCAAATGCAGAGGCCAGAGGGCGTTGGGCCAGCAGACATTGTTCACCAGCCACCATGTGATTGCCGAGAATTGAACCCTGGTCCTCAGCAAGAGCAGAAAGTGCTCTTTTGTACTGACCCATCTCTCCAGCCTCTGTAATCGATGATTGTCAGCTTCACACATTGGGTAGGGAGAGACTCAGCTGAAGGATGGCCTGCATCATATTGGCCTGTGGGCACATCTGTTGTGAAGGCATGTGCTGTCTGTCTTTCTTTTTTATTTTTTTGTTTTTTTTATACAGTGTTTCTTTGTGTATTTCATGCTGTCCTTAAATTCACTCTGAGACCAGACTAGCGTCAAACTCAGATATTTGCCTGCTTCTGCCTCCTGAGTGTTGACATTAAAGGCATGCACTCCACCACCACCACCACCACCACCATCTGCCTAATTTTTTTTCTTTTTCTTCTGTTTTTTTTTTTGGTTTTCAGTGACAGTGTTTCTCTGTGTAGCTTTGTGCCTTTCCTGGAACTCACTTGGTAGCTCAGGCTGGCCTCGAACTCACAGAGATCTGCCTGCCTCTGCCTCCTGAGTGCTAAGATTAAAGGCGTGCACCGCTGCCACCACCACCTGGCCATTTCTAGTTTTTAATGAAGTTTGTAGGTTAGTAAGACCTATCCAACAATCCAAGCGTCTTGATCTGAGTTTATTCTTGGAACTGATTTAAAGGAGGAAGGAGAGACCTGACTCCACAGAGTTCTTCTCTGACCTCCACATGTGCACACAAGTGCTCTCTCTGTCTCTGTCTCTTTCACACAAACAACACCCATTAATTTGTTGGTTAATTAATAAAAGATTGAGTATATACTGGATCTACCTCATAGGCTGTGTCAGATTCTTGGGACAGACTTAGCATGTACTTTATACAGTTAACAGTATTGTAGGGGCCAGCTACTCCTGCCTGGGGCAATATGTCTCTATCTGCATCCCTCAGACCTGACTCCAGAAGCAATGTCTAGATCTCCTTATGACCTCGAAGCATCCACAGGGGAGGGACTTGGCACTTTGCAAACTCACTGGCTTGAGCTGGTTGGGGTGTGGAGCTAGCCCTTTCTCTGTGACTCTGTGACAGCACTGATTCTGGCTCTGTCACCATCTACAGTAGCTCTGCAGGTCCGGACTGTGTGTGAGGGTGCACATATTCTACCTCTATGATACACACACAGTAGTCACAGGCCCCGTGTGCTGACTGGACACTGTCAGAGCACAGCCACAGGATTCTAAAGAGAAGTCACTGAGTTCTCCCCTCACTCAGGATGAAACTTCTTCTCCTGGTCACTCTGCTCACAGGTAGGACCCTTCTCCCCTATGAGTGCCCACCATCTCCCAAGTCTTCAATGCACAGCTTCATAATGGTCACACCTGAAGTTCTTGTTTGGGGTTCCTGTTGGGGTCTAATAGCCTGTGGTTGGGGTTCCCTGCTTACCCCATATCCACAAGAGCTGGCACCTTTACCCTCTAGGTCAACTCAGATGATCCCTTGGAAAGTTCACTACAGTCACCTACACAAGCAATGAAGCCCCTTCTGTCTCTGCCATATTGCCCTGGCACCTTGGGCCTAAAGTGTCTTGACAGTGTGATTTTTCTTTTTCCTTTTCAAAGACATTGACTTTTATTTTATGTGTTTGAGCCCTATGCCCGCATGTGTGTCTGTGAACTGAGTGTGAGCAGTGCCTACAGAGGCCAGAGGAGGGGTCTGATCCTCCAGAACCAGGATCATAGGCAATTGTGAGTTGCCTTGTGGCATCTGGACCTGAGCCTGGGTCCCACACAAGCTCAACATGACTCCTGACTGCAGAGTCATCTCTCCAGCCCTTATTATTATTATTATTAGTTTTTTACAGGATTATATAGTTCTGGCTCAGGCTGCCTTCAACTCAACATTCCAGCCAACACTTACCTCAGCCTCCCAAGGCTTAGGATTACACACAGACCTATAAAAAGAGAAGTCACTTGCGTCCTCCACACACTCAAGATGAAACTCCTTCTGCTGATCACTCTGCTCACAGGTAGGACCCTTGTCCCCTGTGGGTGACCACCATCTCCCTGGTCTTCAATGCACAGTTCCCAATGGTTACACCTGAAGATTAGGACTGCAATTCTTTTTTTCTGGGCACTTTACATGAGAGTGTTTCTTCAAATAGTGATAGCTGGTCTGGAATTCACTCTAAAGACCATCCTGGCTTGAACTTAGATATTCACATGCCTCAGCCTCCAGAGTGCTGGTATCACAGAGTGTGTGTTCCACTCTACCTGTCTTTTCCTGCATTTTAATGGTGACCAAGTATCCCGGTGTATTCTGAATTCTGGATTATTTACCTACTCCTCAGCAGACGATCAGTTTCTTTTTTAATCAAATGCTGACCTTACAATAATGATCTGACCATTATCCTTGTCTATGAGCTGTACATGGCCATACAACAGATTCCTCCTAATTCTTCCAGTGTAAAACATTCAGCATGTGTTGGCTGCTTCTCTGGCTCAAGGTCTCAGCTAGAACTGTGATGAATCCCACTGCTGGCTAAGGCTAGGGTTTCCCCTAGGCTTGCGTAGGGGTGGGCCAGCTTTCAAACTTAACAGATGGTTGGGTTGTTGGGTTATTGAACTAAGAGGTCAGTTTGTTCCTGGCTGTAGATGAGAGTGTTCTCAGCTCTTCAACACAGAGACCCTAGGAGAGCACAGAATGTGGTGTCTGTCTGTCCTGACAGTGAGAAATGAGCAGGCAAGCAAGGCAAAAGGCAATGTCTATACAACTTAGTCCTGGGCAGTCAGCCCAGCCAGATACAGTGGTGTTCACTTATAATCCTACCACTCAGGAGGCTGAGGCCAGAGGGTTCCTATGAAGTCTGAGGCTAGCTTGGTGACAGGGCAACAACTCCTTATCTCAGATAGGTAGACAGCTTTTTGCACAGGCCTGGTGACGTTAGTCTCCTCTACAATACCTACCTAGTAGAATGAGAAAACCATCTCCCTTAAGTTGTTTTGGGGTCTCCTCGTGTAGCATGTTATTTATGAGTGTGAACAAGTGCATGCTTATGAACCTGTTTGCAGGCAAGCACACACCTGCACACGTTTGCACACACTTGCACACACACACACACACACACACACACACACACACACACACACACACACACACACACTCAGATCTCTTCACTGCTCTCCTGATGCAGCATCTGGTAGGAGTCAGGAGGAAGCTAGCAGGTAGGCATCAGACACCTGGTAAAGCCAAGTGGGATTGATGGAGTGTGCTGTGCATTCTTGCAGCAGGCGCTACGGCACACAGCATCAGCCGTCGGTCTTTGTTGCAGTTAGACCACATGATCAAATGCACCATCCCTGCGAGTCATCCCTTGTTGGAATACAACAACTATGGCTGCTACTGTGGCTTCGGGGGCTCAGGCACTCCGGTGGATGCGTTAGACAGGTGAGTGATCCATCTGGTGGGAGACTGGAGGGTCTGGGTTCTGGTGGGGACAGCACACAAGCAGAGCATCGTGAGCCACAAATAGGAGACATGCAGATTCCCCAGACATAATATATTCTGTTTAGTTTATTTATTATTTTTGTTTGTTAGTCTCCAGACAGGGGTTCTCTTGTAACCCTAGGTTTCCTAGAATTCCTTCTGAAGAGCATGCTGGACTTGAACTTAGTGTTCATCTGCCTTTGCCCCTCAAGTACTGGGATTAATGGTAGACACCACTACACTCCACAGAAGTTGCTTTCAATAAATATATGCTTAATAGAAATCACAAAATCTCAAGCCTCAGGATGATTTATTCTGGAATATCATGTTTAAATCATCCTCACATATTGGAGAAAGACTGCAGGTGAGAACTGATGTCCTGTGGGTCCATAGTCCTTTCTCAGCTGTTTCTTCCTCTCTCCAGGTGCTGCCAGACTCACGACAATTGCTACGGTCAGGTCATGAAGATGGATAGCTGCAAATTCCTCATAGAGAACCCCTACACCACCTCCTACTCATACTCATGCTCTGGGACTGAGATCACCTGCAGTGGTAGGTTTACCCTCTGGGACCTCTGGATTCTGCTGGTCCCTCACAGGTTTGGAGGAGGCAGGGAAGTAACAAGGGCAATCACCATTTAGTGGTGATTTCCTTGGTCTCATGTGACCTCACAACAACCTTATCAGGTACGCACTAAAATATACATGAGGTCACTGATGAGGAAACTGAGGAAGGCAGGGTCACTTGGTGATGGCCATCCAGCTTAGAAGTGATGACATTTGGTTCTGGAACACTGATCTACATCATTCCAAAGCCTTTTTTAAAAAAAAACATTTCAAGATTTTATTTATTACCGGGGGAGGCATTTCTGTGCCATAAAACAGGTGTGCAGGTCTGAGGACAACTTGCAGAAGTCTGTTCTTTCAACCATGTGAGTCCTGGGGATGGAATTTGGATTCAGACTTGGCAGCAAGTGCCTGTATTCCCTGAGCCATCTTGCCTGTCTAAAGCCTCTCCTCTTAGCTGCTGTTTTATACTGATTCCATATTGACTAAACAACTGAAAGCTGCATCATTGGCTATAAGTCAGATACTGGAGTAAACACCTATGCAGGGCAACATTTATATCATTTTTATTTTACAGGTGAGGATTCAGAGGACTGGGAATATAGATGAGCTGTTAGAGATCTTGCCTAGCATGCACAGAGCCATCTTGCTCCTCCAGAACCCATACATTGATTCTGGTGGTTCACACTTGCAATCCAGCACTTGGTGGAGACAGGTTTATCTTCAGTTATATAAATTTATAAGTGGTAATTCATATTTGTAGTTTTTTTTGAGACAGAGTTTCTCTGTGTAGCTTTGAGCCTGTCCTGGAGCTTGCTCTGTAGACCATGCTGACATCAAACTCAGAGAGATATACCTTCCTCTGCCTACCAAGTGCTGGAATTAAAGGTGTGTGCCACCACTATCTGACTGATAATTGTATTTTTATAGGTTTTAGGATTAAATATATGTGTTTATTTTTATGTATAGGAATGGGTTGGCATCCCGTGTCTTCTTCAGTCACTCTCTCCCATGTCTTTAGAGTCTCTCTCTCTCTCTCTCTCTCTCTCTCTCTCTCTCTCTCTCTCTCTCTCTCACACACACACACACACACAATACACACACACACACACACACACAGACACACACACACACACACACACACACTAAATATGACACTCACCTTTAACTAGCCTGAATGAGCAACAACTTTTGGGGATCCATGCTCCTCACTGCACTTCCCAACAGAGTTACAGATGCCCCATCACACCTTGCTTTTTTACAGGGTCTCTGGGCATTCTAGGTCAGGCCCTCATGATTGTATGCCAACCACTTTACCAACTGTGCCATCTCCTCAGCCACAACAACTAATGTTCATATTATCAGTGTGTTCCAGCAATTTGGACAACCCAATGGACTTCCATGTGCGTTGTCTTTCAGACCATAGCTGCATCAATGGGAGGGCCACTGGGTCCTTTGGCCATAGAAAATAGGGAGCAGGGTCATGGGCTCCACTCAACTTCCTTTCTTGTTTCTCTCCAGACGAAAACGACCCCTGTGAGGCCTTTATCTGCAACTGTGACCGCGAGGCTGCCATCTGCTTCTCACAGGCTCCATACAACAAGGAGAACAAAGGCATTAAGTGTTAGACTTGTCACCTCAGTTACTGTCTACACCATCCCTGCCTGCCTGGTTGTGGTCACTACACACTGCCCCCTCTAATAAAGCACATATAGAATGAACTCAGCTTTGGTGATTGTATTCTCTGTCTACTGAACATAACTAGATCTGCAGTGAACATCATTCTGTTCATTCCTGGAAACTGAAGGTTAATGGGAAAGACCTTTCTAGGAAGCAAGCACCTTGAAGAGTGGGTGATGATTCCAGCCATGCCTTTCATCCCAGCATTCTGGGATGCAGAAGCAGAGGCAGAGGTAGGCAGGTCTCTTCAGTTCTTGTCAAACCTGGTCTAAAAGCAAGTTCCAGGACATCCAGGACTGTTAAAGAGACCCTGTCTCAAAACACTTAAAAAACAATATCAAAATAAAGAAGAAGCCAGCCTGAGATACATAGGGAGGTAGAGGGGACAGAAAAGAGAAGGAGAGTGGAGAGATGAGGAGAGAAAATGGAAAGGAAAGAAGGGAAGAGGACGGGTGGGGAGGGAAAAAAGAAAGACAGAGTTAGGAGAGGAGAGAAGAGAGAAAGATTGAGTGTCACACAGGCACTAAAGGGGACATCTTGCTCTAAAACTTCTGCACTCGCTGGGTGGTGTCCCTGCAGGCCTTTATTCCCTGCACTGGAGATGCAGAGATTGGCAGTTCTTTGCAAGCTAGACGCCAGCAAGTTCTATAGAGCCAGTTTCAGGACAGACTCCAGAGCTACAGAAAACCCAGATTGTGGCTCACAAATCATCTATAAGAGATATGGTGCCCTCCTCTGGCCTGCAGGCAGACATTCAGAACACATAACCAATCAATCAATCAATCAATCAGTCAATCAATCAATCTTGGGGGTAAAAGGAAACTGGATATAGGAAACCACACTGGACTGACAGTAAATGACCTGGAGGCAGAATTACATCCTGGTGACCTTCCAGTCTTCTTTTGCCTAAACACGCACCACAGGGTAATGTCCTGCTAAAGCACACAGCAGCCGAACTTTTTGAACAAAGAAAACAGAACAATCCTCTTCTTTGCCTTTTTCTATCATGAGACTCCGAAGGTAAAGCCAGGTTAATCACTGGTTCCCTGGTTAACCAAGTTTAGGATTAACATTTCTCATTGGTGTTTTAAGGCTACATGGTTGTCAGTCATTCTTTTCCTTTAGTGACCAGTTGCCCAGTTCTCCATGTCTCTAACCCCAACCCCATCCCCACTGGAGTCTCAATGGTCAGGCCTTGAACCTACCAAGGTCAGGCCTGGTGAGCAACAGGTGCAGCCTGAGCTGCCTGCGCAGGGGCAGTGATTGGTAGTAGCTTGTAGTGACTGTCCAGAGTCCTGCTGGAAGGGTAGGGGGTCTTGAGCGAGGAGACAAACTCAACTCACCTTAACAAAGTTTTTATCCAGTGATGAAGTTAGAAGTGGGGAAAAGGAGGCGCTGGGGTGATAAGTTAGAGGGAACATGAGAGAAGGCCAAACCCAGAGGCAGAGGGCATTGGGTCAGTGGACATTGTTCGTCAGCCACCATGTGGTGGTTGTTGAGAACTGAACTCCCGGTCCTCAGCAAGAGCAGAAAGTGCTCTCACCTGATGATCAGGAGTATTACACAAAGAAACTCTGTCTCAAAAAAGGAAACAAGCAAAAAAAAAAAAAAACAAAAACAAAAAAACAAAAAAAAATGAAAAGCTTGTACAAGATAATCAGGGATTAGAGGAGACAGAAAAGGGATGGAGAGGGAGAGCTGAGGCAGGGAGAGGTACAGAAAAGGAGGGGAGGGGTATTGTGGAATATTATCTGAAGATATGTTACATTTGTTTATGTTGTTCAACATTTGTGTTAGATGTAAAGACGTGTAGCAATCTTTTTTTATGTTTTATTTATTAAAACATTTTATTTGACATTTTTTATTCATTTTACATACCAAACACAGGTCTGCCTCTCATCTTTCCTCCCACTCTTTGTAACCCCACCTGCTCCGCTGACTGACCCTCCTTCCCCTCCTCCATTAGGTTAAGGCCTCCAGGGGGAGTCAGCAAAACCTGATCCATTCAGTTCAGGAAGGGTCAAGCCACCTGCCCCTGCATCAAGGATGTGCAAGATGTCCCACCATAGATAATGGGCTATAAATAGCCAGCTCATGCACCAGGGGTAGATCCTAGTCCCAATGCCATGGGCCCCTCAGACAGACCAAGCTACACAACTGTCTCCTGTATGCAGAGGCCTAGTTCAGTCCCATGCATGTTCCACACCTGTCAGTCTAAAGTGTGTCAGTTCCTACCATCTTGGTTCAGTTGTCTCTGTAGATAATATCCCCATCATGATCTTGACCCCTCTTGTTCATAGAATCCCTCCTCCCTTTCTTTGACTGGACTCCTGGGGCTCAGCCTGGTGCTTGGCTGTGGATCTCTGCATCTGCTTCCAGCCTGTGATCCTACTGTGCTTAGTACTCTGCATTGTGTCGTATTCTTTTATGTTGCTTTTGTTTAACACTGTGAAGCTGTCTAAAACACCTGAGGGTCTAATAAAGAGCCAAATGGCCATTAGTGAGGAGAAAGAAAGGACAGGCGGGGCTGACAGGCAGAGAGAATGAATAGAGGAGAAATCTGGTTGGGGTGAGAAGAAGGAGAAGGAACAGGAGAACATGGAGAGGAGGACGCTAGGGGCCAGCCACTGAGTATGTGTGAAAGTAAGATATACAGATGTAAGTAAAGGAAAACGCCAAGAGGCAAGGTCTACTGGATAATTTACGTTAAGGAAAGCTGGCTACAAATAAGCCAAGCTAAGGCTGGGCATTTATAAGTAACAGTAAGTCTTGGTATATTGTTTATAAGGAGCTGGGTGGTTGGCCCCCAAAAGAGCAAAGAACCGAAACATAAAAGAGTAAACAACAAGAACAACATTTTGGAGTACCACCTTGGGCCGTATTTACATAGGGCCTGAGAAAGTCCTGAAAAAAAATAAAAAAATACGATCGGTCTCCTTTAAGGGTTTCTATGGGACAGTGAGCTCTTGAGCAACCAGTCTGTTAAGTAGGAAGAAAAACTAAGTAAAAACGCCTGCCCCAGTGCAAGCATTGGCATTTGGCATTCTAGAGCTCTAGAAAGGTTGAATGTAGTTCCTGGTCAGATGAATCTCTGGTATCAGGCCAAGACCTTTAAGCTTGTCTCTCATGAACAGAGAAGCGGGCAGAGCCAGTTGCTAGAGCAGCATGGAGATCCTAGCCTCACCACTTAGCAAATTTTTGTTCACACAGACTAAAAAGTGTAAAAGAAACACAGTGAAAGAGATCCAGATGTAAAACCTCTAAACACTTCCAGAGTGTTTAGTAATGTTTGTAGGTTTAAGACAAGAAAAAAGGTATATCCACAGAAAAAATGAATAGTTTAAAAAGAAAGTCTTGGGAAGGGTTGTGGGGGGTACACCTTTAGTCCCAGCACTCAGGAGGCAGAGGCAGGTGAATCTCTGTGAGTTTGAGGCCAGCCTGGTCTACAAAGTGAATTCCAAGATAGGCTCCAAATGCTATACAGAGAAACCCTGTCTTGAAAAGTTAAAAAAAAAAGAAAGAAAATAAACCAATGAAGTTTGTATTTAATTTATAATAATCAATCTTGTAGTCACATTTGGTATGTTCTCAATGTCAAATAGGTATATATTAGACAGATAATTTTCAAACAATTCAAAGATGTACAGAATATGGCATTTAAGATGTTTAATTCCCTAAGGTTTTTCATGACAATGAGACACATCTGCTCCTGGCAGCACCAATTTACTTCAGAGAAAGTGATGGGCATCAAAGAAGCTCCATAGGAGTTTGCCTTCATAGTGGCAAAGCTAGCCATTTGGACAAGAAATTGCTTTTGCCTTGACTGCTTGACAGTATGTTGTATAAACTGGACATGCATGACCCAAAGGAAAGCGACTGCTGAAGTTTGCCAAAGCAAGGCAGGATGGTTCTCCAGTGTTCCTGCTTCCCAGAAGAGTCTGCCAGACAGACATTCTACAGGACCCAGAAGAAAGCAACTGACAAACTTTGCCAGTGGGAGGCATGAGAGACCTTCAAGTTTCCTATTACACTGAAAAGTCTGCCAGATATTCTGGACCTGTAGCCTGAAGATGGATGCACAAACGTTTGAAAGGACCAGAGGACACCATAACAGGCTGCCCAGTCTTCTTTCAGAGATCAGGCCTCAATCTGAGTTTTTTGAGACTTGAGCAAGCAGTTTCTGGGAGGGCCATGAACAAAAGACATAGTCCTTGCAGTAGCTCCCTTTCTGCACGTACTCTGACTGCTAAGGTTCATTCAATTGTCTAATGTGTGGGACCCCTCACCATCTTAGAACTATGTCCATGAGTCAAAGACAGAGCCAGGGGGCCACTGAGTCAGCCCCCACAGTCAGTACTTGCTAGACTAGCATTCCACCTTGGCAGCTCAAAGACAAAGCCTGGGACTTGTCCAGGCCTGCCCCCAAATGGATAACTTTAACACTCAATGGACCCTAGCCAATTAAACATTACTAACAGGTCTGGAGAGATGGTTCAGCAGTTAAGAGCATTAGCTACTCTTCCAAAGGTCCTGAGTTCAATTCTCAGCAACCTCATGGTGGCTCACAACCATCTATAAGGAGACCTGATGGCCTCCTCTGGCCTTCAGTCAAAGCACTGTAGACATAATAAATACATAAATTTTTTTTTTTTTTGATTTTCGAGACAGGGTTTCTCTGCGTAGCTTTGCGCCTTTCCTGGAGCTCACTTGGTAGCCCAGGCTGGCCTCGAACTCACAGAGATCTGCCTGGCTCTGCCTCCCGAGTGCTGGGATTAAAGGCGTGCGCCACCACCGCCCGGCGATACATAAATTTTTTAAATAAAAAAAAAAGTTACTAACATGATTGCCCTGGTATAAACCAATCTGGAGTCTGTTCCTATGTAGTCTGTAGCCCCCAAGTGCCCCTTGCTTTAAAAACCCTGCCCCATTGCTACTGAGGGCCTCTCCTGCTCTGCTGCTGAGTAAGGTGGATGGAGGGTCCCGAGTTAATTCACAATAAAAAAGATTCTCTCTTTTGCATAGGGTTTGGTCCCTCGGTAGGCTTTGGGAGACTCTGGGTACAACAGTCACAGAAGAACTTTGAGTGACTGTCCAGGCAGTCAGGTGTCTCTGTCACCTCCAGAGATTTGGAAGTTGCTTTCAATGCACTTCCTGTTTACTCATGGGTCTTGGATGGAGTGGAAAGCTTGATAGTTATAGTTGCAGTTTTCCTTAATTGTGATAGAAAGTAAATTAGGTATAGAACTTTGGAGTAACTAAGATGACATGATGATGGAGTGTTTTCTCTGAATTTGCTAAGTACAAATGGGCTGAACATTGTATATGTAATTCTTACTTGATAACTGCTTTGTAGCATATAGTTTTACTATCTTAACTTAAAAACCTCTCCTGTTTATTTAGACAAAAGGGGGAACTGTTGTGGAATATTCTTTGAAGATGGGTTTCTTTTGTTTATTCTATAGAATGTTTGTTTTAATGATGCAAAGATGTGTTTCCTTCTTTTATGTTGCATTAGTTTAACTCTGTGAAGCTTTGTTTTTTGATTGTGTTAAACACCTGATGGTCTAATAAAGAACTGAGTGGCCAATAGCAAGGCAGGAGAAAGGATAGGAGGGTCTGGCAGGCAGAGAGATTAAAGAGAGGAGAAATCTGGAAGGAAGGGAAGAAGGAGAAGGAGCAAGAGAACAAAAAGAGGAGGAGGTAGGAGCCAAGCCACCGAGCCACCCAGCCACACGTCAGTCATAGGGTAAGTGTGAAAGTAAGATATACAGAAGTAGGAAAGGCAAAATTCCAGTGGCAAAAGATAGACAGGGTAACTTAAATGAAGGAAAGCTGGCTAGAAATAAGCCAAGCTAAGGCCAGGTATTTGTAAGTAATAATAATTCTCCATGTGTATTATTTATGTGGGAACTGAGTAGTGTGTCCCCAATAGAGCAAGCGACAAAGGGGGAAAAGAGTAAACACAAAACAAACAAACAAACAACAGAGGGGAGGGGTGAAGAGAGAAGGAAAGAGAAGACAGAGAGGTAGGAGGGGAGAGAAGAGAGAAAGAAGCAGTGTCACATGGGCACTAAAGGAACATCTTGTCCCCAAAAGTATTGGACTCAAAGTGCTTCTTCTGTGAACTCACATAGGAAGTGGGATATAGGAATCCAAACTGGACTGACTGTAAATGATGGGAAGGCAGGATTACAGCACGGTGACCTGTGTCTAAACACACAGCATAGGATAATTGTCACAGTAAAGTACACAGCAGCCTAATTCTTTTTCAAGAAACAAAAGAGAGAACATCCTCTTCTGCACCTTTCTTTATCGCCTAACCCCACAGGTGAAGCCAGGTTAATCTCTGGTTCCATGAGCAACCGGATTTAGGAATGAGATGTCTCATTGGCTAAAGGCTACATGGATCTCTCTTTTCCTTTAGTGAACAGCTGCCCAGTCTTCAACCTTTTCACCCCAAACGCATTCCCACCCATGACTCAAACTCATGTCTCACCCCTCTCAAGGTCAGGCCTGGTGAGCAACAGGTGCAGCCAGCGCCACCTGCCCAGGCACAGTGATTGGTAGTAGTTGGTAGTGGCTGTCCAGAGTCCTGCTGGGAGGGTAGGGGGGTTCTTGACTATTGGGAAAACTAACTCAACTCACCTTACATGGTTTGTATCCAGGGAAGAAGTGAGTAGTGGGGAAAAAGAGGTGCTAGTATGCTAAGTTACAGGGTTCATGACAGATGGTCAAAGGCAGAGGCCAGAGAGCATTGGACCAGCAGACATTGTTCACAGGCCACCATGTGATTGCCGAGAATTGAACCCTGGTCCTCAGCAAGAGCAGAATGTGATTTTAAGTGCTAAAACATCTCTCTAGTCCCTCCAATGGTTGATTGTCAGCTTCACACACTGGGTAGGGAGAGCCTCAGCTGAAGATGGCCTGCATCATATTGGCCCTTGGGCACATCTGCTGGGCTGGCAATTGTTTTGTGACTTTTTAAATATTTATGTTTTCTTTGTTTTAGACAGTGTTTTTATATCTCCTGCTGTCCTTAAATTCACTCTGAGACCAGGCTAGCCTCAAACTCAAATATTCACCTGCCTTTCCCTCCTGAGTGTTGACTTTAAAGGCATGCACTCCCTCACCACCACCACCACCACCACCACCACCACCACCACCACCACCTGCCCACATTTCCAGTTCTTAAATGAAGTTTGTAGGTTAGCGAGATGCAGCCTACAATACAAGGCTGCTGATCTGAGTTTATTCCTGGAACCCATTTAAAGTAAGAAAGAGAGACCTGACTCCTCAGAGTTCTTCTCTGACTTCCACATATGCACATAAGTGCTCTCTTTTCTCTGTCTCTGTCTCTGTCTCTCTTTCACACAAACAACAAACATTAATTAATTGATTAACTAATTAAAGATTGAACATGTAACTGGACCTACCTTATAGGCCGTGTCAGGTTCTTGGGACAGATTTATCAAGTAGTTTATACAGTTAGCATGGAGGATTGAAGGCTCCAGCCTCTTTGCCTGGGACAATACATCACTATAAGCATCCCTCAGACCCAACACAAGAGCCAATATCTATATCATCTTCTGACTCGAAATCATCCACCGGGGAGGGACTTGTGTCCATAACTGACCTAAGCTTGTTAAGGTGTTGAGCTAGCCCTTTCTCTTTGCCTCTGGGACAGCACTGATTCAAGCTGTCACCATCTACAGCAGCTCTGCAGGTCGGGACTGTGTGTGAGGGTGCACATATTCTACTTCTGTGCTACACACACAGTAGTCACAGGCCCCGTGTGCTGACTGGACACTGTCAGAGCACAGCCACAGGACTCTAAAGAGAAGTCACTGAGTCCTCCCCTCACTCAGGATGAAACTTCTTCTGCTTGTCACTCTGTTCACAGATTAGACCTTGTCCCCTTTGAGTGGCCACCATCTCCCCTGTGTTCAATGTACAGGCCCTGCTGGTCACACTTGAAGTTCTGGTTTGGGGTTCCTATTGGGTCTCATAGCCTGTGTGTTGGGTTTCCCTGCTCACCTCATGTTCACAACAGTTGGCGCCTTTACCCTCTAAGTCAAGTCAGATGACTCCTTAGGAAAGTCCACTACAGTCACCTATGCAAGCAATGAAGTCCCTTCTGTCTCTGCCATATTGCCCTGGCACCCATTCCCTTGGGGCTAAGGTGCCCTGACAATGTGGTTTTCCTTTTCCATTAAAAAAACATTGACTTTTATTTTATGTATATGAGCCCATTACCTGCATGTGTGTCTGTGAACTGAGCGTGAGCAGTGCCTACAGAGGCCAGAGCAGGGGTCTGATCCTCCAGAACCGGGGTCATAGGCAGTTGTGAGCTGCCTGGTGGCTGCTGGCCCTGAGGCTGGGTCCCACACAAGCCCATCAGTGCTCCTGACTTGTAGAGCCATCTATCTGCCCTTATTATTATTTTACAGGATTATATAATTCTGTGTCAGGATGTCCTCTAACTCAACATTCTAGCCAAGACTTGCCTCAACCTTCCAAGTGTTATGATTACTTACAGAACTATAAAGGGAGAAGTCACTTGAGTCCTCCACACACTCAGGATGAAACTTCTGCTGATTGCTCTGCTCACAGGTAGGACACTTGTTCCCTCTGGGTGTCCTACAATGCCCCTTGTCTTCAATGCACTGTTCTGCAATGGTCATACTTAATGTTCTGGTTTAGGGTTCAGGGGGGAAGGGTAGCCTACTCACCAACCCTACAGTTCCCCAGAGTTTTCTTGAGTGAGAGCAGCAGGAAATATTGGATAGAAGGGTTTAGATTGTGTAGATAAACAGAAATTACAGGATAGCCTCTAGAGGTCCTGGAACCTATTCCAATGGGTCCTGACTGTCTCTGTCCTAAGGTATTTATAGAAAGGCCAAGGGAGTGGAGCAAAAGACCTTCCCCCAGCACAGCCAAGTACAGACCATCTCAGATACCTGCACTCAGGCTGTGGCTCACAGCAATCTCCAACATATACTTACATATTTACTTATACACATACTTCTTATATTCTTATTTAAACTGACATTTACAACTAGCATCTTTCTTATATTCTTATTTGAATTTACACACTTCTTACAAGCTTATTACTACATGTCTTAGGACTACCTTAGATACTTCTTACAAGTTTATATTCTTAAAGAAATTGTATAGAACTAAAATTTATCTACTTCTTTCTACACTTACATCATCGCCACTTTCTACATGACTTAAACAAATTCTATAGCTGTGTTTTACTAATCTATATTAAACAAACTCTCTATAGGGCAACCATTGGCATATATCTAACTTAGCAAACACCTAAAGATTTCTTAACATTTAGAAGAGATTTAACATCTTCTAAGAAGACAGAAATAATTTTCTACTTCTTACTCCTAATTATTATCACTACCTCTATTAGAAAGATTCTCTTAACTAGACTGGAAGTATGCAAATCATTTCTAAAACTCAGAGCTTATCATTCTGAAAGTTCTTGAGAAACAAGAGTTTAATTCTTTAATGGCTGTCTCTTAACTCTGGGACTTAGTGACTTCTGTTGCTATGCATTTCAGAAGTTTTTATTACAACTCTATTCAGAGTTTACAGCAAACCCAAAAGCAAGAAAAAAGAAGAGAAGAGAAGAAAAACCTTGTAAAGAATATTCTGTTTCCACAGAGAGTTTTCCAACAGGAGAAGATAGTTGTCTAAATTGGAATGGGGTTCCAGACCTGCAGCCTTCAGTTGCTGTGGGATGTTCTGTATGGCAAATGTGTTGCTCTGATTGGTTAGTAAATAAAACACTGATTGGCCAGTAGTCAAGGAAGGAGGAAGTACAGGCAGGACAAGGAGGAGAAAAATTCTGGGAAGTGGAAGGCTAAGTCAGAGACACTGCCAGCCACCACCATGACAAGTTGCATGTGAAGATGCCAGTAAGCCACGAGCCACGTGTGGCAAGGTATAGATTTATAGAAATGGGTTAATTTAAGATATAAGGACAGTTAGCAAGAAGCCTGCCACGGCCATACAGTTTGTAAGCAATATAAGTCTCTGTGTTTACTTGGTTGGGTCTGAGTGTCTGTGGGACTGGCAGGTGACAAAGATTTGTCCTGACCGTGGGCCAGGCAGGAAAACTCTAGCTACATTCAGCAGATCTGAAAACATTGCTGAATCTTAGTTACAATTGTCTAAAACTCCTCAGCAGTTTGGAAGCCTCTTCATTCTCCTACTTTCCCAGGACTGCAAACTGGAACCTTGCAAGCTTGTAGAACATGGCCATGATGTAAGTGTAGACAAGAAGTAGATAAGTTTTAGATCTATAGAATTTCTTTAATCAGGAGCATTGTTTTAGCTGCTTTTCAAACTCATCACCAAACTCTGATACAAATTTCCCCATTCTTAATTTTTTTAAAGCTGTATTGGCCATGAGTTCTTTGACAGTGCTGATGTTTCTGATATATTTTTATTAGCCCAAAATTTTCACCCAAACTGCTACTATTCCCAGGATTCAAGAACATGACTGTTCTTTCATGAAACATATCCTCCATTGGCTTACTCAGAGGAAATGCATTTTCAGGATTTATGATTTTCAGTTCATTAGCTTTAACCTCTGATGTTATTGTTAGCAGCTGTGATATTTAGCATTGATTTCTTATAAGGATCTTTCAGGTGTGAAGCAACCATTTAAAAAGAGATTTTCTGAAGTTGCTCATCTATAAAGCAGTCATTTTTTTTGAATGTTCATTTCCTTGTCTTCTTATTGGACTTGCAAAGGAATCATTCAGCAGGTTGTTTGTTTAATAGGTAAAGAACTTTGTAAAATTTCCCATATGTCTCTTCATATCTAAAACCACGTTCAGTGTATAAACTGCTTTCCCTCGTTTTAAGGATTTTAAAGTGGCTTGTTTGCTCTTAAAGGTATCTTTTTGTCTGATCTGAGTTCTCAAGAGGTATGATTAAGCTTTCTAGCATTGCTTTGAGGAGAAACCTCATTCTGAGCTGAACAAACAGTTTTTGGACAGTATCGCCATCTTCAGCTGAAAAACTACCTTTCCCAGAATGCATTTCTCTATAGCAGTCTGTTGTGACAAGCTAGCTTTCAGATTGCCTTGCCCATCGTTCTTTTTGGGTCTGAAAGTCAACTTCTAGTTCTCTTTTACTGGTTTTGGTTTTGCTTTCAAAGTTTTTTGTCTGGGAGGTTTGAACCAAGCTTTTTGAGTTTTCAACTATGGGAGGTCGGGAGATTTCTGCTCTCTTTTACCATGCTTGCTGTCAAAGTGTTTGCTTTTGCAACAGGAGATTTGAACCAAGCGTTTTATGTTTTCAATTTTGGGACACTGAGATTTCTGTTCTCTCCTCAGTTGGCTTTAACAGGTGTCTCTCCTTCATCTGACACTGGCCCCGCATCAGAACTGCACCTGCCTCGCTAGCATGCATTGAGTCCTGCATTCCTTTTACCAACTTCCCTCTGGGGCTTCTGTTTGCCTTAGCCAGTCAGTGAAAAACAAACGTTTACAAAGGAGCTTTTCCATAGCTCCTTCAGAGTCTTTCACGGTTCCTTCCCCTCCAGATACAGAGCTTCAGATATCTCAGGCTGCAGCTCTGCTCCTCTGCTAGATGCCTTTGGAGATAGGGGCTTTTGTCCTCCCCGAATCTGCCTCAAGCTCTAGCACCTTTCTGGGGAGGAATCTGTCCCTTCTCTGTTTCTTCAGAGAGTCTTTCTCCTTGACAGTTCCCAGTTTATTCCCTCTGCCTCATAAACGTTTCTGACACTACAGTATTGGTGAAATTATAAAGGCCACTCCATGTAGTTAAAAGGGAGGTTTATTAGTGGCGTAACTTACAAATGAAGGGATAGGTAGGTTGCAGGGTCTGGGGAAGACGTAGCACAGTCTGGTGGGGTTCTCTGGAGAACTCTGCCCGGTCTACCTCCAGTGTTCAGGGTCCAGGAACCAAGAGAGGGCGGCACATCCCGATCTTGAGTCTTCAGGGCCCTCTATTGGCCCCGCCTTGTAGGCGTGACAGTTACCGAAGCTTCAATGGGGTTGGAACGTTCAGATCAAAGCTGGAATGGCTACCCACTACACTACAGTGGCAGCTTTCCCTGCTACTGAGGATAGGGGCTTTTTATCTGTTTCTGTTTTGGGGGTCTGTATGGTTTGTGTACAGACTGAAAATCAACCTTCTTCTTTTCTAATAAGGGAGGTTTTTGCCATCTCTAAGCTGGTATTAGGACAGGTGTTTTGCCTCATCAGGCCTTCACCTGGCCCATCTCCCTAGTGGATGCTTCCCTTTGTCCCAGCACTCTCAGTCAGAGCTCATGGACAGAGAGGCAATTAACCCCTCATGCTACACTCCTTACCTCATTGGGAGTCAGTCAAAACAAAGCTTTCCTCAAAAAGAGGCTTTCTGATAGAAAAGACTTTACTCCTTGTTAGTTCTCAGTTCTGCCCTGGGTGGGCTCTTTCCCAAGTCAGTGTTCCTGATTCAGCAGCCCAACTGCAGACACAGTTCTGCTTTCCTGCTCTCCCAGAAATGTTGTTTGTCTGACAGCAAAGCTATCTTTAGACAGATTTCTTTTTTGCAGCTGTGGATACTGTGTAGCCCCACCAAACAACCTGGTACTTGCAGGAAAGCGGGCTACTGTGCCATTCTTGCGGGCTTTTATCTTTGCTTCTTCATTAGTGGTCTTCCCCTGGGTCCTGCATCTTCCTGCCTCAGCTCCATGCTCCAGGAAGTTGTTCACAACTGCAGGAACTCTAGTATCCCTGGAATGCAACTACAACTCACAGATGTCGCCCAGTTGCCTCTCGGTGGTTGGTCAGAAGTGAGGATCCAACACTTAACCCAGAGTTTCAGCTCATTGCCTCAGGGGATCTTGGCGTTAGCGCAATCAGGAGCACCCTTTCATTCTGACAAGTGCTCACTCGGAAACACAACCCTTGATGCCTCAGCTCAGCTGTAACTGAAAAGTCTTGGCTGTTTTGCCTTTTCCACATAAAGTTTCCTGCCCTATTGGGCTCTTTATGGCTCTTCACCTGCACAATCCCAAGCGTTTCCGCACGGGACTCTGACCCTCTGCTGCCTTTTACTAGCTTGAAGAGACAGAGCCTAGAAGAGAGGATTTGGGGACCCAAGCCCTGCCTCCCTCATTGCAGGGAGGATTTTTAAAGCTTAAAGAGGTTTTGCTAGTCTGAGGGGGTTTTTTGTATTCCCTTAGAGTGCATCACAGGTGATTCTAATTTGTCATTCTGAGAAAGTTCTGAACGGCTTTAATTAAAGTTTTTAAAGAGAGCTTATACATACATACATATATATATATATGTATATATATAAAATTTTATTTTATTTTACAATACTATTCAATTCTACATAACAGCCACAGATTCCCTTGTTCTCCCCCTTCCTGCCCGCCCTCCACTTCCCCCAGCGCACCCCCCATTTCCATCTCCTCCAGAGCAAGGCCGTCCCCAAGGACTGAGATCAACCTGATAGACTCAGTCCAGGCAGGTCCAGTCCCCTCCTCCCAGATTGAGCCAAGTGTCCCTGCATAAGTCCCAGGTTTCAAACAGCTAACTCATGCAATGTGCCCAGGACCTGGTGCCACTGCCTAGATGCCTCCCAAACAGATCAAGCCAATCAACTGTCTCACCTATTCAGAGGGCCTGATCCAGTTGGTGTCCCCCCAGCCTTTGGTTCATAGTTCATGTGTTGCCATTCTTTTGGCTATTTGTCCTTGTGCTTTATCCAACCTTGGTTTTATCAATTCTCGCTCATATAAACCCTCCTCTTTCTCGCTAATTAGAGTCTCGGCGCTCCACCCGGGCCCTATCTGTGGATGTCTGCATCCAGATTCCTCAGTCCTTGGATGGGGTTTCTGGCACAACTATTAGGGTGTTTGGCCATCCCATCACCAGAGTAGGTCAGTCCCGGCTGTCTCTCGGCCATTGCCAGCAGTCTTTTGTGGAGGTATCTTTGTGGATTTATGTGGGTTTCTTTAGCACTTTGTTTCTTCCTTTTCTATGTGGTCTTCATTTACCAGGGTCTCCTATTCCTTGTTCTCCCTCTCCGTTCTTGATCCAGCTGGGATCTCCCGCTCTCTTTCCCTCGACCCTCGCCCTTCATTGCTCCCACTCATGTCCAGGTTGTTCATGTAGATATCAGCCATTTCTCCATCATTGGGTGATCCTCGTGTCTTTCTTGGGGGTCCTGTTTTCCAGGTAGCCTCACTGGTGGTGTGAGTAGCAGTTCAGTCATCCTTATTCCACATCTAGTATCCTCCTATGAGTGAGTACATACCATGTTTGTCTTTCTGAGTCTGGGTTACCTCACTCAGGATGATTTTTTCTAGATCCATCCATTTGCCTGCAAAACTCATGATGTCATTGTTTTTCTCTGCTGAGTAGTATTCCATTGTGTATATGTGCCACAATTTATTTATCCATTCTTCAGTTGAAGGGCATCTAGGTTGTTTCCAGGTTTTGGTTCTTACAAACAATGCTGATATGAAGATAGCTGAGCAAGTGCTCTTGTGGTATGATTGAGCATTTCTTGGGTATATGCCCAAGAGTGGTATAGCTGGATCTTGGGGGAGATTGATTCCCAATTTTCTAAGAAAGCACCATATTGATTTCCAAAGTGGTTGTACAAGCTTGCATTCCCACCAGCAGTGGAGGAGAGTTCCCCTAGTTCCACATCCTCTCCAGCATAAAGTGTCTTCAGTGTTATTGATCTTAGCCATTCTGACAGGTGTAAGGTGGTATCTCAGAGTTGTTTTGATTTGCATTTCCCTGATGATTAGGGATGTTGAGCAATTCCTTAAATGTCTTTCAGCCATTTGAGTTTCCTCTCTTGTGAATTCTCTGTTTAGTTCTATAGCCCATTTCTTAATTGGACTGTTGGTCGTTTTGATGTCTAATTTCTTGAGTTCCTTATATATTCTGGATATCAGTCCTCTGTCAGATGTGGAGTTGGTGAAGATCTTTTCCAATTCAGTAGGCTGTTGCTTTTCCTTGTTGACCGTATCCTTTGGTATTGGCATAAAAACCGACATGTGGACCAATGATATTGAATTGAAGACCCTGATATTAACCCACACACCTATGAACATACAATTTTTGACAAAGAAGCCAAAAGTGTACAATGGAAAAAAGAAAGCATCTTCAACAAATGGTGCTGGCATAACTGGATATCAACGTGTAGAAGGCTGCAAATAGATCCATATCTGTCACCATGCACAAAACTAAAGAGAGCTTTTAATGTGAGAATGATAAGGGTTTTTAGAGATTTTTCCCTTCAAACTTTCCAAGAAAAGCTTTTTAGTTTAAGAGAAAGATTTTTTTCTCAAGAGATAGAAAGACCAACTTTTCTGCCAACCTCTGAACTTTTTGGCTTCTTACACCTGCATTTTTGCCTCAGGGAGAAATCATTTTCTCTTGCTTCTTGGACTTAGTATTTCAGCTGTTCCCAGGCCTAAAGCTTACATAGGAAACCTTTTTCTGCCCAATAAACTCAAAGAAGAACTTTTTAACTACTCATAAAGCTCAAAGAAATATTTTTCCCCAGTTTGCATTCATAGCACCAAAGTTAGAAAATCAAAGAGTTTTTCTGTCTAGTTGCCTATCTTATCTTAAATATTTTTTTCTACAGGCTTTTACACTTCTAAGTTTTTTTAGTATATTACTACACTATACTTTATACTTATTTTTCACAGATAGAAATTAAGAAAGAGATAGAAGACAGAAATCTTGATAGAGGAGATTTTTGTACTGCAGCATCAGATATCCTTTTTGTCCGTTTTTTTTCTTTTCTCTCCAGGATAAAAAGCCCTGCCCTTATTAATATATATATAGTGCATTGCAACTCTGGACATGTTCCTCCCCCCCCTCCCGTCAGGACATAACTCAATACTTTTGCCAAAAACTCTGTGTAAAACTATTATTGTTTCCCTTTTTTGTTTAGTCCCTATTCCTTTGTCTTTAGTCCCTGTTCATGGCACCATTCTGTGGGTCGTTTACCCACCAACCCCACAGCTCCCCAGAGTTTTCTTGAGTGAGAGCACCAAGAACCATTAGAAGGACTTGGAGAATAGAGATAAACAGATAGAAAATACAGGACAGCCTCGAGAGGGCCTGGAACCTATTTCGATGGGCCCTGACCGTCTCTGCCCTAAGGTATTTATAGAAATGCCATGGGGGTGGAGGAAAAACCTTCCTGCCAGTAAAGCCAAGTGTAGACCCTCTCAGACACCTGCACTCAGGCCCTAGGTCCAATCATCCTCTCTATCAGACCTGCTGAGTAAAGCCACTCGGAACCTAAAACTGGGCTCCCACAGGATTGCAATTATTTTTTCCCCTTGGCATTTTACATGAGAGTGTTTCTTTGAATAGGGATGGCTGGTCTGGAATTCACTCTGCAGACCATCCTGGCTTTGAACTCAGATATTCACCTTCCTCAGCCTCCAGAGTGATGGGATTATAATATATGTGTCCCACTGTACCTGGCTTCTCCTTCATTTGAATGGTGACCAAGTATCCCACTGCAGACTGAATCCTGGTCACTTACCTATTCCTCAGCTGATGATCAGTTTTTTGACCAAATATGATCATTATAATAATGATCTGGCCATTATCCTTGTCTATGAGCTTTGCATGGCCATATAAAAAATTCCTTCTAATTCTTCCAGTGTAAAACAATCCGCATGTGCTGGGTGCTTCTCTGGGTCAAGGTCTCAGCTAGAACTGTGATGAATCCCACTGCTGGCTAAGGCTAGGTTTTCACCTAGGCTTGAGGAGGGGTGGGGCAGCTTTCAAAGTCAAGAGATGGTTGAATTTTTGGGTTGTTGAACTAAGAGTTCAGTTTGTCCCTGGCTGCTGACTAGAGCAGGTCACAGTGTGGTGGCTCTCTGTCCTGACAGTGAGAAATGAGCAGGCAAGCAAGGCAAAAGGCAATGTCTATAGAACTTAGTCCTGGGTGGTGGTGGTGGTGGGGTCAGCCCAGCCAGGTACAGTGGTATTCATTTATAATCGTACCACTGGGGAGGCTGAGGCCAGAGGGTTCCTACAGAGTCTGAGGCCAGACTGGGTGACAGGACAACTCCCTATCTCTAATAGGTAGACCACTGTGTGTGCAAGCCAGGTAACTTCAGTTTGCTCTACAATATCTACATAGTATATAGAGAAAACCATCTCCCTAAATCTGTTTTCTCGCCTCCTCCTGTATGGCATGACATTTATGAGTGTTAACAAGTTGCATGCCTGTGAACCTGTGTTCAGCCAAGACACACCTGCACACACACACACACACACACACACACACACACACACACACACACACACACACACAGCTCTATTCACTGCTCTCCCATGCACCAGCTGCTGGGAGTCAGGAGGAAGCAAGCAGGCAGGAATCAGGCACCTAGTAAAGGAAAGTGGGATTGACAGAGTGTGCTGTACATTCTTGCAGCAGGCACTACCGCACACAGCATCGGCCTTCGGGCTTTGAGGCAGTTACATGATATGATCAAGTGCACCATCCCTGGGAAAGATCCTTTGGTGCAATTAAAAAACTATGGCTTCTACTGTAACTTCAGGTGTTCACGCTTTCTGGTGGATGAGTTAGACACGTGAGTGATCCAATCGGTGAGAGACTGGAGTGTCTGGGTTGATGGGGACAGGACACAAGCAGAGCATCTCATGAGGTACAAATTAGAAACATGCAAATTCACCAGACATGATATATTTTGTTTAGTGTCTTTATTATTTTTGTTTGTTTCCAGACAGGGGTTCTCTGTGTAGCTTAGGTTTCCTGGAATTCCTTCTGGAAACCATGCTGGACTTGAACTCATAGATCCATCTGCCTCTGCATACCAAGGACTGGGATTATTGATAGCCACCACCACACTCCACAGAAGTTAATTTCAATAAATCTATGCTTAATAGAAAACACAGACTCTCAAACCTCAGGACATTTTATTTCCAGAACATCATGTTAAAGTCAGACTCACATGCTTGAGAAAGACTGAAAGTAAGTACTGACCTCCTCTAGATCCATAGTCCTCCCTCAGCTGTTCCTTCCTCTCCCCAGGTGCTGCCAGACTTTTCAAGATTGCTAAATTCAGGTCAGGAAGATGGAAAACTGCAAGTCCCTCAGAAACACCCGCAACACCAGCTCCTAGTCATACTCATGCTCTGGGAATGAGGTCACCTGCAGTGGTAGGTCTACCCTCTGGGACCCCTGGATTCTGCTTGTTACTCATGGGTTTGGAGGCAGGTAGACACTAAAATAAATGAAGTCACTGATGAGGAAGATGAGGAAGGCAGGGTCACTTACCCAAGGTCACCCAGCTTAGAAGTGATGACATTTGGTTCTGGAACACAGATCCACATCATTCCAAAGCCTTTTTTAAAAAAACATTTCAAGATTTTATTTATTACTGGGGGAAGCATTTACGTGTCACCACACAGGTGTGCAGGTTTCAGGATAACTTGCAGAAGTCTGTTCTTTCAACTATGTGAGTCCTGCGGATGGAACTTGGGTTCAGACCTGGCAACAAGTGCCCGTATTCCCTGAGCCATCTTGCCTGTCCAAAGCCTCTCCTATTAGCTGCTGTGTTATACTGATTCAATACTAACTTAACAATTGAAAGCTACATCATTGGCTATAAGCCTGATACTGGACTAAACACCTATGCAGGGCAAAATTTATCATTCCCATTTTACAGGTGAGAATTCAGAGGGCTGGGAATATAGATGAGTTGTTAGAAGCTTGCCTAGCATGCACAGAGCTCTCTTCCTCCTCCAGAACCCATACATTGAGTGTGGTGGTTCACACTTGCAATCCAGCATTTGGTGGAGACAAGAGGATTGTCTTCAATTATATAATTCTATAAGTGGTAATTCATATTTGTTGAGTGTTTTTGAGACAGGGTTTCTCTGTGTAGCTTTGTAGATTGTCCTGGAACTTGCTCTGTAGACTAGGCTGGTCTGGTTCTCAGAGAGATCCACCTTCCGCTGCTCCCCAAGTGCTGGGTTTAAAGGCGTGCAGCAGGCTGACAATCATAGCTTTTTAGGTTTTAGTATTAAATATATGTGTTTATTTTTATGTACATGAATGAGTTGGAATGCCATGTCTTCTTCAGTCACTCTCCACCATGTCTTTAGACCCTGGTTCTCTCTCTCTCTCACTAAACGTGACATTCACCTTTATTTAGCCTGATTGAGCAACAAATTTTTTGGGATCTGTGCTCCCCACTTCCCAATAGAGTTAGAGATGCCCCAACGTCACCTTGTTTTTTCCATGGTCTCTGGGCATCCTAGTTCAGGCCCTCATGATTGTATGCCAGCCACTTTACCAACTGTGCCATCTCCCCAGCCACAACAACTAATGTTCTTATTATAAGTGTGTTCCAGCGATTTGGACAACCCAATGGACTTCTGTGTGCTCTGTCTCTCAGCCTAAACCTGCACCAATGGAGGGCCACTGGTTCCTTTTGTCTACAGATCATGGGCTCCACTCAACTTCCTTTCTTGTTTCTCTCCAGACAAAAACAACCCCTGTGAGGACTTGATCTGCAACTGTGACCGCCAGGCCGCCATCTGCTTCACCCAGGCTCCATAAAACAAGGAGTACAAGGTGTTCACTATTAGACTTATGATGTTACTACACCATCCCTGCCTGCCTGGTTGTCTTCACTACACACTGTGCCCTCTAATAAAGCACCTGTTGAATGAGCTTGGCTGTGGTGATTGTATTCTCTGTCTGCCAAACATAACTAGATCCTCAGAGCATCATTTCATCTAGCCATGGAAGCTTCAGGTTAATGGGAAAGACATTGCCTTTAGTGAAGCATCTTGAAGAGTGGTTGATAAGCCAGGCCATTCCTTCCATCCCAGCACGTGGGAGGCAGAGGCAGAGGCAGAGGCAGAGGCAGAGGCAGAGGCAGGTGGCAGATCTCTTGATTTCAAGGACAATCTGGTCTAAACATCGAGTTCCAGGACAGCCAGGACATTTACTCAATGAATCCCTGTTCCTAAAAACAACAAAAGAAGAACTCAGCCTGAGATACATAGGCAGGTAGGGAAAACAGGAGAAGGGAAGGAAGGGAGGGTAGGGGTGGAAACCAAACTGGACTGACGGTAAATGACCTGAAGGCAGGATTACATCTTGGTGACCTCTGAGTCTTCACTGTTGGCAGGTCGGGACTGTGTGTGAGGGTGCACATGTTCTACTTCTATGCTACACACACAGTAGTCACAGGCCCCATGTGCTGATTGGACACTGTCAGAGCACAGCCACAGGACTCTAAAGAGAAGTCCCTGAGTTCTCCCCTCACTCAGGATGAAACTCCTTCTGCTGGTCACTCTGCTCACAGGTAGGACCCTTGTCCCCTATGAGTGCTCCCCACATCTACTTTGTCTTCAATGTGCAGTCCCTGCTGGTCATACCTAAAGTTCTGGTTTGGGGTTTCCTGTTGGGGTCTAATAGCCTGTGGGTTGGGGTTCCATGCTCACCACATGTTCACAACAGCTGGCACCTTTAACCTCTAAGTCAACTCAGATGACTCCTTAGGAACGTCTACTGTAGTCACCTGTGCAGGCAATGAAGCCCCTTCTGTCTCTGCCATATTGTCTTGGAACCATTTCCTTGGGCCTAATGTGCCCTGACAATGTGATTTTTCTTTTCCTTTTAAAAAATATTGACTTTTACTTCATGGATATGAGCCCTTTGCCTGCATGTGTGTCTGTGAACTGAGCATGAGCAGTGCCTATAGAGGCCAGAGGACGGGTCTGATCCTTCAGAAATGGGGTCATAGGCAGTTGTGAGCTGCCTCATGGATGCTGGACCTGAGCCTGGGTCCCACACAAGTTCACCAAGTGCTCCTGACTGCAAAGCCATCTCTCCAGCCCTTATTATTCTTATTTTTTTTACAGGATTATATAATTCTGGCTCAGGCTGTCCTCCAACTCAACATTCTAGCCAAGACTTGCCTCAACCTCCCAAGTGTTAGGATTACATACAGAACTATAAAGAGAGAACCCACTTGAGTCCTCCACACACTCAGGATGGAACTCCTTCTGCTGATCACTCTGCCCATAGTAGGACCCTTGTCCCCTCTGGGTGACCCACAATCCCACTGGACTTCAATGCACAGTTCCCCAATGGTCACACTTGAAGTTCCATTTTAGGGTTGCAATTCTTTTTTCCCCAGCATTTTACATGAGAGGGTTTCTCTGAATACCAATGGCTGTCCTGGGATTCACTCTATAGACCATCCTAGCTTTGAACTCAGATACTCACCCACCTCTGCATCAAGAGT